>NC_061116.1:98910268-99252194 GCF_002878395.1 Capsicum annuum | reverse complement strand
GAAACATGGCCACAATTGCCAAATCCTTCACTAGCTCCACTAAATGCCGCAAGCCAAACCACTTATAACTCTCTAAATCGAGACTCTAAAAGACCAACCCATTCCCAAATATCTCAAGTTCTGCAAGAGGTACTCAAACGTCAAATGCCTCCACAAAATCTGAACCCCCTTTCGAAGCTCCACTAAACCAAAGACCACCACCTCCACAAAATCCAATTCCTACGAATCAAGTTCCAAATGTCCAAAATCATTCCATCCATCTTGAGGAATATGGTAGAGAGGATTATGAAGGGTATGGAGCCTTTGACAATGCCTACATGAGGGAGAAAGGGATAAGAGGAGGTCGTATGGATCCAAGGAGATACCGAGGGTATGGAGAAAGGGGAAACCGATACCTAGAGAGAGACGTAAGCATCAATACCATAAAATTGAGCCTACCTATCTTTAAGAGTGAAAGTGACCCCGAGGTGTATCTTGCTTAAGAGTCGGCGTGTGATAAAGTATTTCAAGTGAATGATATCTCGGAAGAGAAGAAGAGTTGTTATGCCATAACTCATTTTGAAGGCTATGCTAACACTTAGTGGGAATACGTCGTTCTACAACAAGTTGGTAGAGGGACAACCACCACCATGGTTTCGGTTGAGGTACCTAATGAGGCAACGGTATCTTCTCAAAAGTTATCGTCATGAGTTGCTTTCTAGGTTGTACAATTTACGATAAGGGAATCGAAGTGTTATGGCATACTATGATGAGTTTCAACAACTCATGTTAAAGCTTGATCATCGGGGAGATTAAATTAGCCATGACATCATTCGGTTCAAGTGTGGGTTGAACAAAGAGATCTCCACTCATTTGATGCTTCATAAGTTTGATACCATTGGAGGTATTTTCAAAGAAGCTCTTGAGATTGAAAGGGAGCTTAAAGAGAGGTCGTCGTTAAAGGCAAAAGGACCATCAACCTCGGGTTGGCCGAGGAGCAAAGATATAGTTCAACCATCTTCGGGTTGGCCCAAAAAGAAGGACCAACCCGCCACTACAAGGATATCTGAGCCTAAAACAGTCCATAAATTTCCTCCCCGGCAAGAAGCTCACAAGTATCCTAATCCTAAAGGGTTCCAATATTTCAAGTGCCAAGGTTGGGGATATAAAGCCAATGAATGTCCAAACCAGAGCAATGTGATCCTAAGGGAAGGGAGATTGTATTACCTTTGTAAGGAAGTGGGTCTTAAAAAATAAGAGAATGAGGCCGAGCCTCAAGATGGAGACAAACCCGAAAATAAGCCACATGATGATGATGATTGTGAGGATGCTTATCTGCAAGAAGGGGAGTGCATGGTTCCAAACTTTGTAGTGAGGCGTGTCATGATTAGTAAGGCGATAGATGACCCTATCCAATGGGAGAATTTTATTCCATACTAAAGGTCTTCTAAAGGGAAGTGTGTGTACTATGGTGATAGATAGTGGAAGTTGTGAGAATGTTGTTAGTGTTGCAATGGTGAACTTCTTGAAATTGCTGACTACACCTCACACTAGTCCTTACAAGTTGCAATGGTTGAATAAATGCGGCGAGTTAAAGGTCACAAGGAAATGTGTGATACATTTTAAGGTAGCCAACTACCATGACGAGGTGTTTTGTGATGTGATACCACTGCAAGTTTGTCACTTGTTGTTAGGAAGTCCTTGGCAATATGATAGGTCGACCAAACATAATGGAAGGTCCAATTGGTATACACTTGAGAAGGATGGTCGAAAGGTCGCTCTTCATCCATTATTGCCTTTCCAAGTAAATGAATTATACCAAAAGATGCGGGAATTAAGGAAAAAGGAAAAGAAGGCCGAGAGTGAGGGAAAAAAAGAGGAACCCGAGAGTGAGGGAGTAGGGGAAACCGAGGGGCTCCTAATTTCTAAGGGGCAAGGAAGTGTGGTGATGATCGCTAGGAGGAAAGAATTATTTATGGATCATGACGAGGATACTCCAATGCTCCTCTTGGCTCATTGTATTAACACTAACGCCACTAACATTTCCATTTCTCCTCCTATTTCTTATGTTTTGCAGGATTACGAGGATGTCTTCCCAAAGGAATTACCGCAAGGATTTCCCTCACTTCGAGGAATTGAGCACCAAATAGATTTTATGTCGGGTTCACAATTGCCCAACAAATCAGCTTATAGGAGCAACCCGATGGATACCAAGGAATTGCAACGCCAAGTTGAGGAACTCCTCAACAAAGGATATATCAAGGAGAGTATGAGCCCTTGTGCTGTTCCGGTGCTACTAGTTCCCAAGAAAGATGGGACTTAGTGTATGTGCGTTGATTGCCGAGCCATCAATAAGATAATGGTAAAATATCATCACCCTATTCCTAGGTTAGATGATATGCTTGATGAATTGAGTGGTTCATGGTTTTTTGCTAAAATTGATTTGAGGAGTGGCTATCACCAAATTCGTATACAACCGGGTGATGAATGGAAAACCGCCTTCAAGACCAAATTCGGTCTCTATGAATGGATGGTTATGCCATTCAGACTAAGAAACGCTCCAAGTACTTTCATGAGGCTAATAAATCATGTGATGAAGCCATTTATCGGAAAGTTTGTTGTTGTTTATTTTGATGATGTATTGGTGTATAGTAAGTCCTTAGATGAGCATGTAAAGCATTTACAATGTGTTTTTGATGTCCTCCGAAAGGAGAAGTTATATGCTAATCTAGAAAAGTGTTCTTTTGGTGTCCATGAGGTTGTATTTCTTGGGTTTGTGGTAAGCTCAAGAGGGGTCGAAGTGGATGAATCTAAGATTGATGCCATTAAAAATTGGCCAACACCCAAAACCGTAGGTAAAGTGAGAAGCTTCCATGGGTTGGCTAGTTTTTATAGACGTTTTGTCAAAGGATTTAGCACCATTGCTGCCCCCTTGACCAAAGTGATTAAAAAGGATCGGCCTTTCTAGTGGGGAGATGAACAAACTAAGGCCTTCTAGGACTTGAAAGCTATGCTCATCTCGGCCCCTTTTCTATAATTGTCGAATTTTGATAAGACTTTGGAGGTCAAATGTGATGCAAGCAAAGTCGGCATAGGCGCAGTTTTAATACAGGAATTGAAGCCTATTGCCTACTTTAGCGAAAAGCTCAAAGGAGCAACTCTAAACTACATAATAAGGTGAGGTTGCGGTTGGAGAAGAAAAACCAAGAAGTTGCGAGGCGAGCCAACAAAGGAAGAAGAAAGCTCATTCTTGAACCGAGATTGGGTGTGGGTGCACCTAAGGAAGGATAGATTCCCGTCTCAAAGGAATGCTAAGTTGATGCCACGGGGTGATGGCCCATTCTAAGTATTAGAAAGGATCAACGACAATGCCTACAAGATTGATCTACCCCCAGAATATCAAGTGCACAACACTTTCAACGTGTGTGATCTCTCTCGGGTGGAAACGGTGGAGGATGGCAATGATCCGAATTTGAGGACAAATTCCCTTCAAGATGGAGAGGATGATACGGGAATTCCTAGCTCGAGACCTTTCACACGAAGCCAAGAATGTGAGTTGCAACTACTCCAAGCCTTGTTCACATTCTTGGCTATGTGTGAGGCCTTTGTGAGCCCATCTAAGGGCCAATATTTAATAAAATGTAAAGAGGCCCACCAAGATACCCCAAACCCACCCACTTAAATGTCAAGGGTAATTTGGTCTTTGTCCCTCTTTTCTAAGTGACTATATAAACCATGTAATAGGGCTATTCTTGCTTTAGTTGATTCCTATTATTCAAGAAACAAAGACTTGTAAATTTTTTACTTCTCTTTCTCATCATTTGGAGAGGCCAAAACCAAATTCTCACTAGTAGAGTGATACTAGTATTGTATCTTGGCTAGGAACTAGGTTCTTAAGGTTCTTTGAGTTCCTCTTGGTCCAAGTAAAAACTTGGTATTGATATTTATTAGTCTTAGGGTCCTTTTTCTTGTTAGGGTTCTTAGATTAATGAATATTGTGTGTCAAGTTTCTATCTCTTTCTTTGTAAATCTTGTTAACATTGTTAACATTGTGTTGTTGAATATAAAAGTCTAGTGAAGCCGTGTGGGGCTCTTTCGATTCACTAGCAATATTGTCTCTGTTGTTCTTGTTGTTAAACTCACTTTTCTAGTTCAAACAAGTGTTGCAAGCCTAGTGAAACCGTGTGTGGCCATTTTTGATTCACTAGCACTTTGTTGTTCATCTTGTTGTTCTTGTGTTGGTTGGAATCTCTTGATAGACACTTAGCATTGTATCATTGGTGCACCAAGAAGCAAGACTCTGTTTCTTTATCAACTACGGAGGCAGAATATAAAGCAACAATTCTTATTGCTCAAGAATGTGTATGGCTCCAAAGACTTGCTGAAGATTTGCAACTATCTATGTCAAAGCTAACTGCAGGTTTGAGAGACAATCAAAGTGCCATCAAGCTTGCAACCAATCCAATATTTTATGCAAGAACCAATCACATTGAGGTGGAACATCACTTCATCTGAGAAAAAGTTCTTGATGGAACTATAAATACTTTAGAAGTACGAAGTCAGGAGAATATTGCTGATATTTTCACCAAGTTACTTCCTAAAGCTTCATTTGAGTTCTTCCGTGACAAGTTTAGGGTAGTTTTCAAAAAATTACTTTAAGGGGGAGTGTGAAAAAAGTTAAAGATGATTTTTTGGAATATGTTTTTCTAGAATATCCTAGTGTAGTATCTTGAATAAATATTTTGTAGAATTATCTAGATATTCTAGAGTAGTAGAAAATAAAGATTACTGGATTTTTTTTACAGAATTATCTAGATATTCTAGAGTAGTAGAAGATAAGGATCAATAGATTTTTCTTGTAGATGTATCTACAACAATATCTGGAATCATTCATAGACAAGTATAAATAGGAGGCACATTATACATTTGTAACAATCCAAAAACAAATTCAAAGCATATTCAAGTAGTCTCTTCCAAATTCAAGTTCCTTTCTAGCTTCCTCTTTTTAGTTGAATCTTTCGATCTTAATTAACAATCTTGGGCTAGCAGAAGGTCTCCCCAGTTACACCTTTCTTATGTTATTCTCTACAGTACATTGATAAATATCCAGTGGCTTAATCTTGTTAGGAAAATTTGACCAACAGAACTGAGATGATGGATAGATTGTGTGCTTTTTGTGGATCGAGTGGGGTCGAGCGATTTAGATTACGGTGTATTTTATTTTTTTTAAAAAAAAATATTTGAACATTGATTTAGGTTTTTTCATTAAATAAAGGATATGAGTGAAAAGTTTCTAAACAACGGGGGTAAAATTGATCTCAAAATATGACATTGAAGAAAATTTGGCCCATAAGTATGACGAATAATATATTAAAATAATTTTATGAAGTATGAGGTAAAATTGACCGTAAAGTATGTCGGCAAGGACAAATATGACCTCAAATATGATAAAAAATATATTTAATTAATTTTGTAAATTGAGAAAAATAAATTTCTAAAAAAGATATTTGACTGAGTAGCTTAGAAGGAAAGAGGAGACGTAAGGAACGGAAATTGTAATTGTATTTTTGGGACAAAAAGGTTCTATATGGTTTAATATTGTCCAGATTGACATCCACGTGGTCATTTTATAAGATTCTTCTCATTTCATTTCTCTATCCTATGACAACCTCTCTGGACCCATCACCTTAATCCTCAACTAACCCATTCCTCAATTCAAACCACGCATATTCCACCCCTTTGGTTTCATTTTTTCCATCAAACAACACACAAACAAACAGAAATATTTTCAGCTCATAGTATTATTTAAAAGAAAAATAAAAAATATGACCGTTTCTTGAAGGAATATTTTTCTGCTTAGGTTCTAAGGTATGCCATCTTTAATGCTTGGTTAATGGTGTACTATTTGTGTCTAAATTTGTGAGTATTTTTTATCTTCTTAATAGGATTCTGTCTCATATTATGCTTTTACGAATCTTGAAAAATGTTTTTGCTTTTCTCTCTTTTCTTTTTGTTCTTTATCGTACTCAACCGCCATTATCGTTCCTAATTTGTAATCAAAATTATAAAAAATTTAAAACTCAAGAATATATTTTAGCCTCTCTTGAGCTTAAAGAAAGTCTAAGTTCATGGTAATAGACTACTTATCTTAATTATGGTAATACAATATTCTTCCTCGGATATTCAACATGTTCCAATAAATAGTGAAAGTGAACTTCCTAAATAGTGTTACAACACTTTGTCACAAGTCTACTAGTACGTAGTTTCATAGAGTTCCTTTTTAAAGTTGGAAAGTTGAAGTACTTTTCTTTTATTTTGCAGAAAACGGGAAAGGAAAGTTACAATTTAAGAATATGATTATTTGATCAATTTGAATTTACCTGCTCTATTTGAATTTTTTTGAAGCTTTTGCTACATAGTAGTTACAATGTTGGAAATAATAACCGAAAGTTGAATAGGAATCCTTAGTTGTTTAGGATTTAATATTTGATATTTATTTAATTCATGTTAGTTAGTATTATGATTTGTTTGTCCTTATTCATATACGGATAGATTTTCTAGTCCTAGTTTAATTTAGTTTTGTTCTAGTCTATATTGTTTGCAACAAATTTTATAGTGATAGAAATAAATTGCAATCACATAAAATATGAGGGAACAAGAATTTTATTAATAAATATATGGGTACAATTTTATTCCTCCCATTCTTCTCTCTTGATTTTCTCTGTAATTCAAGGGCCATTAGTAGCATATTTTTCGATTGTAGTAAGATTTGAATATTTATTTTCTCCATAATTCGAGGGTTATTAGTGGTGTATTTCTTGAATGTGGGAATATTTGAATTTGATTTTCATGAAAAAAGGGTATGCGGATCTTCTTGATTATTTGATTATTAAAAAGAGAGGATTTATATCCGATGTGATATTCCATGAGTGATATTCCATGAGTTTTTGGGATTATCAAGAGATACTCGAGATGTTTGATCTCTTTATGAATATCTCATTAATTTTATGAATATGCCATTAATTTTGTGGGATATTGGAGATGTCCTTTTCAGAAAATATTTGCCCCTTTATATAAGCATAATTTAGGTTTTGGGGTAGAATAGTCTCCAAGCTAAGTTTTGGGTACCTCCAAGAACTTTAATAGAAATTGGATTCTTCTTGTAGAGTCCACAAAATTTTGATGTCTACAAATGCCCCTACTTCAAGGCTTGTTGGAGTGTAGACTTGGTGAAACTCTAAGATGAGTCTTGAAGTACTCATAGAGCTTCCATCTTTCGGTCTTGCGGCAATAGATTTGCATAGCTGATTTATAAGAAAAGAGATGAAAGGTAGATTTGGTCTACTAGGCGTGCCAATTTGCTTACAACAAATGTTAATTCATGGAAAATAAACTCAAACCATAAACAAAATATGAAGTTATGAAGAAACAAGAATTTTATTATTAAACGATATGGGTACGATTTTGTTTCTTGATTTTTCTATCTTGGTTTTTTTCATAATTTAGGGGCCATTAGTAGCATATTTCTCGAGCATAGGAATATTTTAATTTGATCTCCATGAAAGAAGGGTTTGTGAATCTTCTTGATAGATTTGATCATCAAATAGAGAAGGTTTTGATCCCTTTGTGATATTCCATGATTTTATGAAATTATCGAGAGATGGTTGATCTCTTTGTAAATATTTCGTGATTTTGTGCGATATTGGAGATACTCTTTTCAAGAAATATTTGCCCTGAATTTGTCGATCTCTTTACGAATACCCAAGAGTTTATGGGATATTCGAGATGCCCTTTTCAGGAAATATTTTCCCCTTTATACAACAACAACAACAACAATCCCAATGTAATCTCATAAAATGGCGTCTGGGGAGGGTAAGATGTACGCAGTTCATAACGCTACCTCCGAAGAAGAAATATTTGCGCCTTTATATAGGTATAATTTAGGCTTTAGGTTAGAGTTGCCACTAAGCTAGGTTTAGGATAAATTAGCCTTCAAAAACTCTAATGGAAATTGTATTCTTCTTGTAGAATCCACAAAATTTTGATGTCTACAAATGTCTCCTACTTCAAGGCTCGTTGGACTGTAGACTTGATGAAATTCAAAGACGAGTCTTGAAGTACTCATAGAGCTTCAATCTTAATGGCCTTGCGACTACAGATTTGCATATTTGAGTTATGAGAAAAGATATGAAGGGCAGTCTTGGTCCTACTAGTATGTCAATTTGTTTGCAATAAATTTTATAGAAACAAATTACAATCACAAAGAAAATATGAAAAAACAAGAATTTTATTGATAAACAATGTGGATACAAATCTATTCCTCCCTTGATTCCTCTTTCTTGATTTTCTCCGTAATTCGAGGGTCGTTTGTGGCGTATTTCTTGAACGTTGGATGATCTCTTTATGAATATCCCATGATTTTGTGGGATATTAGAGATCTCTTTTTCAGGGAATATTTGTCCCTTTATATAGGCATAATTTAGGCTTTTAGGTAGATTAGCCGCCAAACTAAGTTTAGGTAAAGTAGTCTCTAAGAACTCTAACGGAAATTAGATTCTTCTTGTAGAGTCCACAAAATTTCGATGTCTATATATATATATATCTATATCTATAATATATTAAAAAGTGTGAAGCCCCTTAGAAAAGTGAATTAAACTTTTTTCCCTTCATTAAAACTATTCGCTTTAAACAAAACCGTCTTTTACCCTTCTCCCTATAATTAAATTCTACAAAATAAATAGATTAAAATTTTCCTACAATTAAATTCTACCCAAATTTAGCTCCTTCTTTCAACCAAAAAAACACGCTCAAAATTTTGCTTCAAAAAAAGGAAAAAACTCAAAGTTATCCTTCCAAAAAAAAAGCTCAAAAGTTTCGTTTTTCCCCAACATGAAAATAGCCGTTGTTTCAACCAAAAAAAAAAAAAAAACTCAAAATTTTCCTTCCAAAAAAAAAAATGCTCAAAAGTTTCCTTTTCCCCCAATGATGAAAATAACCATTATTTTTTTTTCCAACAAAAAAAAAAACACGCTCAAAATTTTCTTTGATTTCTACACTCAAAATTTTCCTTCCAAAAAAAACACACTTAAAATTTTTCTTTTTCCCCTACGATTAAAACACCCATTATTTTTTTAATCCTATTTAATTTCTACTTGGTTTCTTTCAACCAAGAAACACCGAGTTTTTCCTCTCCTTCTATATAAACGCTTGAACTTTTTTTCCATTGTTCATTGTTATAAACATCTGCAATCTTTCATTGTTTTTCGTCTCAACACAGTTTTACCAATTTTATTTTCAAGTTTTTTGGCGTTATATCATCTCTCCCTTTTTACATGATTAATTTAAACACAATATTACTTGTTATGCCAACTTAAATTGCTTAGTTTAATTTAGCTTAATATGTCATGTTAGCTCAATATATTTTATTTTCTACTTCTCATAACTAACCTTCTTTATCTACCTCACATATATATCTCTATTATTGTATTGTTTTGTTATTGTTTACGAGTGGTAGATGAGTGTTGGACGACTTTAAGAAATTTTTTATGTTTAATTGTATTATTTTGATGTCTCTATCATTGTATTATTTTGTTGCAATTTACATATGGTAGATGAATGTTGATTTACTTTTAAAAATATTATTGGTAAATGATAGGTTTAATAAATAAATTTTTCATCTTTACATACTCCAAAGATAATAAATTTAATTATTATATTGATCTTTATTATTTAAACAAATATTCCATTTAGTGTAATGTTTGAACACATCAAAGTGAGGTACATGCACAAGGCGCGTACACCTAAACTAGTATATATTAAAAGTGTGAAAGGCCTTAGAAATATTATTTGAACTTTTTGTCCTTCATTAAAAGTTTATGCTTTACACAAAATTGTCTTTTCACCATTTTCCTAATATTTAAGAGTTGAAAATTAATTAAATATTAATATTGAAACCTTTATCAAAATTAATGACAACTAATATGTTTTTCATTAGTTTAAGAATTCTAAATCAATTGGTTTTAAAAAGATTTGAAAAATCTAAAAATGATTCTAAATCAATTGGTTTTAAGAAGATTTGAAAAATCTAGAAATAAATATGGAAATGTTAGAATAAGAAAAATATAAGAAGTACCAAAATTTTAAAAGTTTTAAGTAAGTAATCAAAGATTTTCTAAAGATTTAACTTTAAAAATAAGAAAAGATTTTAAATGTGGAAAAAATAAAAAAAATAATTGTACTAGAAATATGGTTCAAATCGATGCGTCTTTCTTAGCCTCTAGCAGCAAGGAAAAAAGATACTACACGACATACGCAAAAGTGAGGATTCATTAACCACTTGAATCTTCTGGTGATAAAATATACATGTGTTTACAATAAAATATGTGTTATGTTTACATTATTATTTTAAAGTGGGAAGGATTTTGAGAAGTGATTTGAACTTTTTGCACTTCATTACAAATTTCGCAATAGAAAAAGTCATTTATTTTAAATAATTAAAGGTCTTGCGGTTAAACTAGTATTATAAATAGGGATGCTTTGTTAGTATATTATGTAGGGAGAGTAAGGAGAATTTATTTGAGTTTATTGAATAAAATATTTTCCTCCATATAATGAGCTTTTTAACAGGACCTTCAAATCATACTTGGCCACCAATTATGACACCAGACACAACAACTCCAAGTTATTGGCTGAACTGGAGATTCTTAATATGTGCAATATTGATATTAGCAGCTATGGTGATTTCAGTTCTCCTTATATGGAAGTATGAAGGTTCTACAAAGTCGAGAAGCCAGCTAAGAGAAAATGGGCAAAAGAAAGCATGGGTTTTGTGCAAGGATGATGTTTGGAAGACATGTTATAAAGCAATACATCCTAATTGGCTGCTTGCTTATAGACTGATTGCTTTTTCCCTGCTTCTGTCTCTACTCATCGCAGATGTAGTTCTCCATGGCATACGCATACTTTATTTCTATACCCAGTAAGGATATTTCTCCATGTTCTTTTGCTTCACATTTCATCTTGGCATTAGTTTGTTTTGTGTTTACTTTATGGATAATAATCAGAAGCCGATCCATTGGATCCATGATGTGAACTTGTTTATGTGATCAACCTTTAAGGTTCTAGCACTGAACACAACTTAGCTTTGAAATTATGGATTTAAAATTTAGTACTTGCTGAAACTTTAGTGTTCTTATACATAAATGTCCATGTTTCGCAGCGGGAATTTCCGTTAGTTGAATAGGTTGTAGATAGGCTGCATCCGCCTCTGGTGAAATTCACATTTTTGTTATGTGGATATCATTGTCTTCTGATTAGGTCCTTTCCAGTTTCCAAAACTGCATTTTCTATTAAGTCCTCTTTAAAGCCAGATTAGTTTTTGCTGTATCCAGTCATTCCTCAAAACCAGCATCTCTTGATAAAAAACTTGAAATGTTTACCTTCAAGTTCTTGTGATGTCCCGCTTGAAGTATTGAAGTGCTATAATGTCAATTATTTCCCTTTAATACACAAATAACCTCAATAGAAATTGAATGTCCCAGCAACAGTAACTTCAAAATTTAAAAATAATTATGTCTACTAAATGTCAATTTTGACTTCAACGTATGTTGACAATCTGTTTTCTTGATTGAAATATCATCACTGTTATCTTTTTCTTTTCATTTTTCTTTTTGTACTGAACAGGTGGACATTCATCTTGGTTACGGTCTACTTTGGGGTATGTTACTCATCTATGACCATCTTTAAATGAGTCCACAGTTTGAGAATGGACAGGGGAAAAGAAGAGATACCAAGAAATAAATACTTCAGTGTTTAGCCCCCCACCCCCACCCCCATCTCACCCCACCCCCCCACCCCCCACCCCCTGCCAGGCAAACTATCTATTAATTATCCTTCAGTAAACAGCTAAAGAATTTGTCATTCTCACAACCGGTCATGTTTGTCCCCATCCCGTATAACTTATGATTATTGTATTTCTTATATAAGTTGGTAATGCTCTCAGCTAATTTACTAGCTAGGATTATCAATGTCCATCCATGGCTGTCTCCAATCTCAAAAGGGAGGTAGTGGTGTTGGCACTGATGGTGTTGATACAGAGAGAGGCACTTACTCTGCTCCAGTTCCTGAAAATGCAAGTGTACGTATTGTACACAGTGGCTTGAATTCCCATGGTGAGCCACATGTTAGAGAAGAAGCAGATTCTTTGTTCCTCGCCTTTCAAATAATTTTCCAGGTATATTCTCTCTAGACCCATTTACTTTACCTTGTTTGCAAGTTATACAACCAGTTATGTGAATCCTTTTCTTTTCTTTCATTTTTGCTGCTTGAGTAAAGGCGCAGAGAGTCTATCTACTTCCATGTGGTATATAGAATATTTGAATCTTCTATAATTTCTCACATTTGTCACAAATGTTTGATTATTTAGTTCTTTTCGGTCTAGTCTAACATATTGGGTCTTGGTAGGCATCCCCCATAGTTGCCACTAGTTAGTGTTGCATGTCTGTTCAATCCCACCAGCAAGATTTTTTTGGAGCAGTCATCTTTTTATCACCGGCGTATACCTTTAATTAATGATATTACTTTCCTAAAGTAAATGTCTGAGAAGATGTTGTGTGGCATTAAATAAAGATTCATAGAAATGGTTTAGTACGTTTCAAGCTGCATTTTATGGATATTTGGCTAATTGTTCCTCCTCCCCCCAAATAATTTGTAGATGACTACAGGTGCTGTTGTGCTTACAGATGGTGTTTTTTGGCTCCTTATTTATCCATTCCTTACTGACAAGAATTACAAATTACATTTTGTAAGTATGAGAACTTTTGCGTTCTTATCTTAATCTTCTTTTGGTTGCATAACTTTTGCTTGATTGTCTCGTATCGTTTGCTTCAATTCATGGCTCATCTGGGCTAGTGTTAATGAAATCAAGCTTGAGCATTCTTCCTAATGATGTTGGATTTATTACAAGGACCAGATTTTTGGTGCAGCTATTGCTTGCTATCCAACTGTCGTAATCTTCGGTTTACCATTTATCCATTCTTGCCATCAGAAGTCAACAAACTCATTTTTATCCTGACCTTGATTTGCTTCCCCTACTTTCTTAGTTTTCAGTTTTTAGTATTTTCTTTTAGTTTCTTCTAATATAGTTTCTATTATTATTTTCAATGTTTTCGGGTACAAGAATCTGTATATAGGCAACAAAAACTTCAATACAAGTTCAAGTCTAAGACAAGAACACTTGTGAAGTTCCTTAACACTTTCAACACAAGATTAAAAGTAATTTATCCAAGAAGTGTGTTGTTTTTCAGAAATGAGATGAAACAGAAATGTAAATCCAAGTCCCTCGACTTTACGGAGTGTCCTTAAGGAATAATTTCTCTCACTGTACCCGAGGTTGTGGAATCTTCCTCCGAGGATAAAATGACTTTCAATCCAAACAATAGCGGTACCTCAAATTATTGAATTCGTCGAACTCACTCAACAGTTTAATGATCACACAGAGTTTTTGTATAGAAAAAGAGTGTTTTTGTTGTCAAAATCATGTCTATACCTGTAACACCCCGAAATTTGGGTCCCGAGACGTCACACGGTGCATAGGGGCACAAGTGACCCCAAGCTAACCCTCCTACTGGCATAACTCGTAAACAACCGGATAAAATGCTTAAATCTATATAAGATCAGTGAAAACATAGAACTTATCCGAACTTGCTCAATACAAATATGAACTTTACAAGATTACAACTCTACTTTTACAAATGAAACTGAAACTGAATACATCAACTTCTACTGACTGTCTATGAAGCCTTTACTGGTACTGACTTCAGATAGATGGGTCATGACTCCCAACTAACTAATCTCAATACGACTAAAGTAAGAAAAAATACAACACTTCTCGAACTGTATAACTGACTCAAGCCCTCGAATCAAAAGGACTCATCACCTGCTGACCGGAAGCTGCAAACTGACTGAATACGGTATCTGCGCTATAACTTGTACCTACATTATAAGGCACTGTAGCATATAGAAATATATGGGGATCGGTACTTTAAGGAATGTACTGAGTATGCGGGGGTGCAATGCAACATTATAAATAATATCATAAATGATTATGAAAATCATCCATGCTGACGATAACGACTTTCTTTGCTTGAATTAATTGAAATATATTCCTTGTAAATCATCAATAATAGTACAGGCATTATAAATCTCATAAATCATTACACTCAACTCAAACTCTTTAAATCATGACTGACTCGGTAACTCATGAAAACTTGGACTATTATGGACTCGGAAGTTTCTTATAACCGACATAACTACACCATGTGAGCCGCATGGAGTCCAACGTATTGCCCTCCTAAGGAGAGAACCCTACATTGGCGGGAGCGTTGTACTCTTGCCAGGGAGTACAACCTCAATTTCACAATCACAATCCCATACTCGGCCTTTGGCCCACAATTATCAACATCAATCCTACGGTGGCACGTAGTTTCGGAGAAATACCAAATTTCCCGCTCGGTGTTAAATACTCCTCCCAGACTCAGCTCAGAACGCGTTAGGGAATCCACCTTAATCAATATCAACTCATGGGTCTATTATAAAGACCAAAACATAAATATATATATATATCTCATCTATAAATCACATACTTTGTGGATCCCTAACTCGACTCAAAATCAAACAATCTTTCTCAACATCAAGATGTATTAATTCATTAAGTCATGGCAACATCAATAACTTTGAGGAAATATCAAGACTCATTATAACGACTCAATCTTATAAATCAATATACTCAATAATCTAATTTGTCATAAGGAAGTTTAAAACTTGACACATGTCTTGAAAGCACTTGAAATACCAACTCATGGTAGAAACATAAAATTCACAATATTAAATATCAAGTCAAAATTTGGAAATTTTAAAATAATCATGTATCGAAAACTTCAAGAAAACATCATAGGACTCATTCTTGACTCTCAAGCTCAAATATTAATATATATATTCAATAATCAACTTCTCATAGAAAAGCTTAAATCATGACTCTTATCTCAAATCATTCGGAAATCATCAACTCATAATAATGATATTCAACTCATGGCATGAGTTATCAATTTAAGAAATAAATGATGAAATAGTCATATGTATCAATCTTGAATAGCTCAAATATCATAAATCATTAATAAAGTAATTTGGGTGTAAACCCAATTTGCAAAAATCATGAACTTCAATAGTAGAAATTAAATCTTTGGGCACACGAAAGAAGGTGTTCTTGTTCAAAACCCACATACCTTGGATTATGGATTTAAGATGAACAAGCTTGATTGGGAACTCTTCTTCACACTTTTGAGCTAAGTTTATTGATGCCTTTGACTTGAAAAAATTTGATTCTTGGACAACTTGGTGAAATCTTTGGAAGATTCTTAAAGTTCTTGGAGAAGATTTGATTTAGGATTTTAGAAGAAAACCCTAGTTTCTTGATTTATTTCTTGGAAGAGAATGAGATAATGAAGGTTTTCTCCACTACTAGTATATATATAGAGGCTAAAAATGAGTGGAAAAGACCAAAATACCCTTTTAAAAACGTGCTTGAGTTGCTGGAAAAATATACTTGACGCCATCCATGACAGGCCGTCACGAATGGTCGTCACAAAAAGGGGTTCAATTCTTGATTTTCTGCCCAGGGCTGACGACGTCTTCAGAAATGTCGTAAAAAAGTGACGACGTCGTCAAAAATGGCATCAGAAACGTGACAGCCCGTCAAAACCGTCGTCACCGTTTTCCAGCTTGACCATGCTGGAGTAAAATGGGTATAACTCTTTGCTCCGATGTCGGATTTTGGCGAAATTGGTATCGTTGGAAAGCTAATTCAATTATTTATCTGTTGATAAGTCATGAGCTCAAAAATTCCAAGTATAATGAGAGATATGCTCGTTTGAAGTTGACTATACCAATATCCTTCCCAAGAATTCAGTCGGTAAGGAATGTTTTGATTCGCCCAATCGTTAGGACATCTTTAAGGCCTTAATATACACCATCCTCGATTAGAAAACAACCAAAGCACTATAATTTATTTCTCAAGAGCTTGATTCATGGTTGCACTATTGGTTAGAGTCTCGGGAAATTACAAAATTGCTCTAACTTCCTCACCGGGTGTCCGATTCGGGTGAATCTTATGTCGATGGAAAGCTTATCCAATTCTCCACATGATAGAAAGTAGAATTTAGGGAAATACAACATGATATAAACAACAATCAATTTGGAAGTCATCCCTATTCACTCAAAAGATGGATTTAGGCTTAAGAAACGATCGGGGTATTACAATACCTGAGGAATATTTCAGGTATTGCACGTCCCTGCGCCCAGTTTGTGCTGGACCTGCACCTGCTCTGCGTCCACAGGTGACGTTTCGCAAAATCCTGTAGCTTTTGTGCTACATCTGCGCCCACAGGTCGCGTACCTGCGTTGCATCTGCACCTACAGGTCACCCTATAGCGCGAAATAGTGTGCCTTTTCCCTCGAAGAGTTGCATCCCTTCGTGATGTGTTGCATATGCATTTGCATGGCATCCGAAATGCGCCCGCACTTGGAGAAAAATAATTCTATCTGATTTTTGGATTAAAATTTCACTTGTAAAACAAGTTTCAATAAAATACGTCTAAAAAGATAGATCCCATCAATCGATTATTTGACAAATTCAAATCCAAAGCCGAGCAGCGAACGGCGACGACGGCGAGAGGCACCACCTTGTTCTTGCTTTACTATCCATGTAAAGTTAGTGTTCCTTATTAAAAACACTCCAAAGTTCCCTTCTCCCACCAATGTGGGAGAATTAGTGAATTTTTCAATGTAAGAGTACACTTTCTAATTTGGGTGTCTCTCTTTCCCTCCACCATTTTTCCTCCATTTGCCATTGACATATACATCTTGAACCCAACAATCCCCCACATGAATGGGGAATGGCTATCCTTTAAAGAAAGATACGGACAAACATGTGATCATTTAGCAAAGACTGATTTCATCTGGATAAGTAGGTTTCCCTTTGAACTTTTCATAGTGAACATGCATCGGATGCATGTTTTCCTTTGAACTTTTCGTAGTGAACATGCATCGGATGCATTCGGTCAATCGGTAGATTTTATATCTTTGAACTGTCGAGCTTTGATGTACACCTAGACAACACGTCACACAGCCAGCCTTTTACTGTATATGGTTCTCACGGGTTTGTTCTTTTCTACCATGAACACGTCCCGGTTTCATGAGAGCTTAGAGAATAGGCCTTTACTAACATTCTCCTTGAAGCAGCTTCCACTTCGCCCTCACATAGGTGATTTCTAAACGTTCAATCCTGTAAACTAAACTATTTGGGCAAATCTGCCAAATTTAGATAATCATTAAAAGACTTTTTACCTTAAGTCTTATCCTTGTTTACTACACATTGTCTACATCATGAGAATAGATTGAGTAATTAACAATATTGAACCTGTCAGACATAACTTTGTTTGATCTCTTTGAACCTAGCTCTTGGGATCTCCAGTTTGCTAGGTAGAATTACCGCCACGTTGACTTGTCTTAGGCCTTAAACCCATTTCCTTGGATGTCCTTTCCACTCATTCTCTGGATAGGCCTTTTGTAAGTGGATCCAAACATTATCCTTTTGACTTTACATAGTCACAGTGATAATTCCACTATAGAGAAGTTCTTTAACGGTATTATGTCTCCGTCTTATGTGACGAGATTTATCGTTGTACATCATGCTTCCTGCCCTACCTATTGTCGCTTGGCTATCACAGTGTATACATAGGGGTGTGCAAGAACCGCACCGACTGATAAACCGAACCGATAAAAATGTTATTGGTTTATTGTTATTGGGTTATTGAGTTAACGATTTTTTAATGGTTTTATAAAAAAATTGATTGGGTTATTGGTTCGGTTCGATTTTTTCTTATTGGGTTATTGGGTAAATCGATAACCTAATAAGAATATATATATATATATATATATATATATGACTTATTATATATTTCTCTTAATTTCTCTTTAATTTCTACAAATTAAGAAACTTATTATTTCAATTATACAAACTTTTAATTTCTCCTAACAACGTTTAGTTCAAATTTGAAGGTTCTTATAAATTAAAACACATCATGTAGGATTTTTGGTGGCAATTAAGATTCGATTTTTTTTCATGTTAGTCACTACTATTTTTATTTTATGAATATTTTCTTATTGGTTAAACCGAAAATCGAACCGTTAAAGACTAAAAATTGATAAATCGAAAATCGATAAAAAATATCTTATTAGTTTGGTTATTGGTTTAACATATTTAAAAATCGAAAACTGATAAACCAAACCGATAATATATAAAATCGAACCGAACCGACCGATGCACACCCCTATGTATACATACTGGTGCCATTGGTTTGGGCCAATGAGGAATATTTTTCAAGAAATTCCGAAGCCATTTTGCTTCTTCACTGGCTGTATCCAATGCGATAAATTCAGATTCCATTGTAGAGCGAGCAATACAGGTCTGTTTGGATGATTTCCAAGAGACTACTCCTCTACCGATAGTAAATACATATCCACTTGTGAATTTTACTTCGTTCGATCCGGTGATCCAATTTGCATCACTATATCCTTCAAGTACTACGGGATATTTATTATAATGCAAAGCATAGTCTTGAGTGTATTTAAGATACCCCAAAACTCTTTTCATCGCCATCCAATGAGTTTTATTAGGATTACTCGTGTACCGACTCAACTTACTTATAGCGCATGCTATGTCTGGTCGGGTACAGTTCATTATATACATTAAACATTCCAATACTCTTGCGTACTCCAATTGTGAGTCACTTTCACCTTCATTCTTTTGAAGTGCAAAGCTCACATCCAATGGAGTCTTGGCAATACCAAATTCCACATACTTAAATTTGTCAAGTACCTTTTCGATGTAATGAGACTGTGACAATGCCAATCCTTGTGAATTTCTATGGATTCTTATTTCTGAGATCACATCCGCAACTCCAAGGTCTTTCATATCGAACTTGCTCTCGAGCATTCATTTCGTTGCATTTATGTCAGAAATGTCTCTACTAATGATCAACATATCATCCACATATAAACAAACAATGGCTTGGTGATTTGGAGTATCTTTAATATAAACACATTTATCACATTCATTAATCTTAAACCCGTTTGCCAACATGGTTTGGTCAAACTTTGATTGTTTAGGTGCTTGTTTTAGTCCATAAAGTGACTTAACAAGTTTACACACCTTATTTTCTTTTCCTGGAACCACAAAACCCTCAGGCTGTTCCATGTAAATTTCTTCCTCCAATTCTCCATTTAGGAATGTAGTTTTCACATCCATTTGATGGATTTCAAGACCATATACCGCCGCCAAGGCAATTAACATTCAAATCAACGTTATCCTTGTTACTAGCGAGTATGTATCAAAGTAATCAAAGCCTTCTTTCTGTTTGAAGCCTTTTTCTATAGGTATCGCCTTACATTTGTCAATAGTACCATCCGCTTTTATTTTCCTTTTGAAGATCCATTTAGAACCTAAAGGTTTGTTTCCTGGAGGAAAGATCAACCAACTCCCACGTATGATTGCTTAAGATTGAGTCAATCTCACTATTGACTCTCTCTTTCCAAAAGGACGAGTCTGAAGACGCCATCGCTTCCTTAAATGTTTGAAGCTCATTTTCTAAGAGAAATGTTACAAAATTCAATCCAAATGAAGTTGACATTTTTTGACGTGTACTACGTCTTAAATTATCATCATTATGTACATTCTCACTTGGTTCATCTCGTGGTCATTTAGACCCCCCACTAGATTGTTCATGTCTAGTTTTATACGGATAAATGTTTTCAAGAATTCAACATTATCTGATTTAATTACCGTATTTTCATTAATATCCAAATGTTCGGATTTATGAACAAAAAATCGACATGCTTTACTACTTTTAGCATATCCTATGAACATGCAGTCCACCATCTTAGATTCTATCTTAACCCTTTTAGGCATAGAAACTTGGACCTTTGCTAGACACTCCCATACTTTGAAATATTTCAAGTTGGGTTTCCTTTCTTTCTGTTTTCATATGGAATTGATTGTATCTTACTATGGAGAATTCTGTTAAGTATTCGGTTGGCCGTGAGGATAGCCCTTCCCCACAAGCTTCACGGTAAACCTGAACTTATAAGTAAGACATTCATCATTTCCTTCAAAGTTCGTTTTTCCTTTCCGCAATTCCATTATATTGAGGTGAATAGGAGGCCATAGTTTGATGGACAATTCCATTCTCTACACATATTTCGGCGAAGGGAGATTCATATTCTCCGCCCCTATTACTTCTTATAGTTTTGATCTTTTTCTCTAACTGATTTTCAACTTCAGTTTGTATTGCCTAAACACATCTATTGCTTCATCCTTACTATTTAGCAAGTAGACATAACAATATCTAGTGCAATTGTCAATAAAAGTTATGAAATACTTTTTCCCACCACGTGATGGTGTTGACTTCATATCACAAATGTCAGTGTGGATTAAGTCTAAGGGATTGGAATTCCTTTCAACGGACTTATACTGATGCTTAGCATACTTTGATTCCACACAAGTTTGACACTTTGATTTATTCCACAAATCGTAAGACTCAAGCAAGTAAGAAGAATTTGAACTTTTATTGATTTCAACATTCATTACATTCATTTTGAATAGGCCCTCATTGAGGTAGCCTTTTCCTACATACATTTCTCCTTTACTAAGTACAATTTTTTTGGAAATAAATACAAATTTTAATCCGTTTTTGCTAGAAGTGAAACAGAAATCAAGTTCTTCCATAACTCCGGAACATACAAGAAATTGTTAAGTGTCAACACTTTGCTGGAAGTCATCTTCACGCACATTTTTCCTGTTCCTTCTACTTTTGTAGTAGCGGAGTTTTCCATGTAGATCTTTTCTTCTACTTGAGCCGGAGCGAACGTCGAAAACAACTCCTTATTAGCACAAACATGGCGGGTGGCACCAGAATCCATTCACCTTTTGCGAGGATTTCCCACCAAGTTGCATTCGGAAAGCATAGCAAATAGATCATCCGTTTCTTTCTTGGATTCAGCCAAATTTGCTTGATCCTTCTTCTCTTTCTTCGGGGCACGACAATCCGTAGACTTGTGGCCAATCTTGCCACAGTTGAAGCACTTTTTTAACGCCCCGAAAACAGGCCCGGAGGCGTCACACGGTGCTTAAGGCTACAAGTAGCCCTAAGCTAATCCTTTTAGCTGTTTTTCTACCATTCAACACTTATAATCAAAGTCATCATAATCAAAACATCTAAACATTTTTCATAATATCATACTGCAATACGAATGAAATACAGAAAGTAACAAAATATGACATCTCTGACAAATCTGATCAATCTATCCATCTAGTCTGACAAGCCTCTACTAAACTGTATATTCATGAGCCATTGGGACAAATCCCAACTGACCCGAACTCAGGAAATAAACTGAATGACTCAAAGTAAATGAGGAAATCTGAATGACTAGTCCTCGGACCATGAGGACTCACCACTGCAGAGGATGTAGATCAACGTGCTCGGATAATCACGGTCAAATCTGGGAATGAGCACCTGAACCTACATTATAGGGAAAATGTAGCCCACATGCGAACATGTGGGTCAGTACCATGGAATATGTACCAAGTACATGGGGGTGCATGAAATAAACATATTTATATCCATATATATATATATATATATATATATATATATATATATATATTTAACGATCATGTCATAAGTTTTCTTTCCAAATCATGCAGGACATTTGTAAATGGCTCATAAAGCTTGAAAAAAATCTAAAATCTGAAATCATACACAATGAATGGTAAAACATGTCAATCTGGATATCATGAGCCATTACACTTAATCCAAATATCAAGATTCTTTTCTTATTCTCTCATCAAGCAATCTTAGTGAAATCTAGAATATTGAATACACCATAAATCTGCATTTCAAATCTCTTTTAAATCAGTAAAATCAATCTAAGAATGAGGGACGACTCTTTGGGAGGTTTTTCTAACCGACATGTACACCATGTGAGCACCCATGATGTCCCACGACTTTTCCCCGTAAGGTTAGGGCTGTCCTACCCTAGCCATCGGTGTAGAACAATCTCATCTCAGTGACTACTATCTCAATTTTCCACATATAGTGGAAGTCAATGTCTCAACCTACGGTGGCACGTAGTTCTGGGGTATGAAACCGTAGTAACATACCCAACTCGGTGCTAAATACTACTCCCAATACTATGCTCAAAAATCTCAAGAAAAATCCACTTTAAGGGTAATCTCATATTTCTTAAGTTAAATAAATGATAAAATCGGTAACTCGTTTCATAAAGTGGATTTTAACTCTGTTGTGACCAAAAGGTCAAATCTTTCTATACTTCATCAAAAATAGTCTAAACATGGGCGCATGTAGCACATAAATTCTCAAAACAACAATCTCAATGTGGGTTAACGATACTTAATCAAAACATTTCAACATTTATGCTTTATATCACAAGCATGCATAATTTATACGGAAATCTGAAAAATTTCAGTCTTTAATCATAACAATAATCTCTAACTCATGGAGTTTATTTTCTAAACATTCAAAATAATCATAGTATCTTGAACAACAACATAGGATAAGATTTATCACTTCAAATTCATGATAAAACTGTAAAAATCATGTATCTTTGTAAAATAATGCAAACTTTGGGCACAAGAACGAAAGGATGTTCTTGTTCATAACCCCACATACCTTTATGGTAACGGATTCGTTGAAAGATTGGACCCTCAATGTTGATTGTGTAACCCTAGTTGTTTTTCTCCTTTAGTGCTCTTGGATGATGAACTTAGACTGATAATAGGGTTATGATGTGTTTAGAATCTATTAAATGCGTAAGGTTAAGTTTAGGGGTGTGTAAGGAGTGCCAAAAGACTTAATTGCCCTCAAAATAACCCAAAAAGGGAGTGTTTAAGTCACTTGAAACCATAAGATATGCGCCGCATATGATATCGCATATATTTACATAGGCGCCGCATATGATATCGCCTATATTTACATAGGCGCCGCATATGCTTTCCAGTGGCCATGTGTGATTGGTTAGGCGACGCACTCTATACTTCACAAAGCCACAACTCCTAGCTCGGGTGTCGGATTTTGGTGAAATTGGTATCGTTGGAAAGCTAATTCGATTCTCTATAATTTTGTGAGTAGAAATTTGCAGAAATACCACATATTTATCAAGTTATGCTCATTCAAAGATAACCCTTGCGAATTCAAACACTAAAACTTGATGGATTTCGAAACTCTTAGCTTGTACTACCTTAAGTGACTCATATAACCACACTTAACACATTATAAGCTCTCTTATAACTAGGGTACTCTTGGTAATTTAGGTGCCCAAATATGGCTTACAAAATTGGGGTTTTCACATATACGAACAACGGTTTGTTTTCTAGCTTAGGAAAGTGCGGTGCATTACAACTTTCCCTTGAATTTCTCCTTGGGTTGATTGCTTTCATTTCCAGCTTTCTTTCGCTTTTTAGAATTGTTTTGGTCATTTTCTACAATGTTTGCTCCATTCATTGCAGAATTGTCTCTTGACCTTCATTCCGCAGCCTTATTATCTTCTTCAATGTGTAGTCGTACAATCAGGTCTTCGACTGACATCTCCTTACGTTTATGTTTCAAATAGTTCTTGAAGTCGTTCCACATAGGTGGTAGCTTCTCTATTATTGCTGCTACTTAAAACGCTTCATTCACAATCAAACCTACAACAAAGGTTATGTGAATACTAAGAACATGTTTAAACTGTTCAACAAAGGTATTTGTTAAAATCATACCTTCCGCAAGGAGATCATGGATGATCACTTATAGTTCCTGCACTTGGGAAACAACAGATTTGTTGTCTATCATTTTGTACTCCAGGAATCTTGCAACGAAGAACTTTTTAGTTCCGGCATCCTCTGTCTTGTACTTCCGTTCTAGCATTCCCCATAACTCCTTTGTAGTCTTTATTCCACTATACACATTGTAAAGGTCATCTTGGAGACCACTCAAGATGTAATTCCTGCAAAGGAAATCTGAGTGTTTCCAAGCCTTTACAATCACGAAGCGCTCTTGTTCAGAGGTTCCCTCGGGCACCTCTGGAGGTTTCTCAAACATGAACCTTTGAAGACAGAGAGTTGTGAGGTAGAAAAATATTTTCTGTTGCAATTTCTTGAAGTCAATACCCGTGAACTTTTCAGGTTTCTCCGCCGGTGCCATAGCTTGCGGAGCATTAGTACGACTCGTTGTGGCTATACTAGTTGCCGCCACAATCATTCCAGCATCATGCATTTGACTATCAATCTTCATTTTCCTGTCATCACAAGACAGTACCTTTAGTATATCGAAATACTTATTAAAAAGTTGCAGAAACTTTCAACACCTTTTGTTTCTAGTTTAAAGATGAAGTTTTTATGACTTTCAATCGTCAACCGAGTGATCTTTAACTTGTGATGAAGATTTTATGTCTTCAAATCACTAGTTAAGTTCAAACGGAGTAGAAAGCTTAAAGTTTTAATCTCCAGAAAACAAACAATACAGATTTCGAAAGATTATTTCTTAAGATTGCTATTTTCAATGTTTTTGGGTACAAAAATCTGTATATAGGCAACAATAACTTCAACACAAGTTCAAGTCTAAGACAAGAACACTTATGGAGTTCCTTAAGACCTTCAACACAAGATTAAAAGTAATCTATCCAAGAAGTGTGTTATTTTTCAGAAATGAGATGAAACAGAAATGTAAAGCCAAGTCCCCCGACTTCACGGAGTGTCCTTAAGGAATAATTTTTCTCACTGTACCCGAGGTTGCAGAATCTTCCTCCCAGGATAAAATGGCTTTCAATCCGAACAATAGCGGTACCTCAAATTGTTAGATTAGTCGAACTCACTCAACAACTTAATGATCACACAGAGTTTTTGTATAGAAGAAGAGTGTTTTTGCTGTCAAAATCATGTCTATACCCGAGGAATATATCAGGTATTTCTAGCCTTAAATGTGTCCTTTCAGAAAGGATGCATTGGTTCAGCAGAAAGGCCACCTATTCAGTAGCAGTCACGTCCCTGCGCCCAGTCTGTGCTGGACCTGTGCCTGTTCTGCGGCCACAGGTGACGTTTCGCAAAATACAGTAGCTTCTGCACTATATCTGCGCCCACAGGTCGCGTACCTGTGCTGCATCTGCGCCCGCAGGTCACCCTACAGCGCGAAACAGTGTGCCTTTTCCCTCGAAGGGTTTCATCCCTTCGTGATGCATTGCATATGCGTTTGCATGGTGTCCGAAATGCTTTCACTTGTAAAACAAGTTTCAAATAAAATTCGTCTAAAAAGATAGATCTCATCGATCGATCATTTTCCTTTTTCGATTCCGAAGCCGAGCAAGCGATGATGACAACGACGCGAGGCACCACCTTATTCTTGCCTCACTATCCATGTGGAGTTACTGTTCCTTATTAAAAACACTCCAAAGTTCCCTTCTTCCACCAACGTGGGAGAATTAGTGAACTTTTCAATTTAAGAGTACACTTTATAATTTGGGTGTCTTTCTTTCCCTCTATTTTCCCTCCATTTTCCATTCATATATACACCTTGAACCCAACATCTATAAGCATGAATCATCAAAACATTAGTTTAACATTAGTTTGCACAGCGATATACACAAGATTTTGTGTAAGCAGTGTCAACATTCCAAATTCCCAGAGATAGATTGTCAACACTAAGTCAAAAGATAATTTAAAAAAATATACTTAAAAGATGTTCCTTGGAGAATCCTTGACGAGTTGGAATTGAGTAAAAGCTGGAGACCTAATGGGTGACCAGCGAGGCATTCTTTTTGAAGTGTCCTTGAGAAATTTAGAAAGAGAGTAGTTGATATTTCAAAACTATTTATCATTTGGTAGTGAAAACTTTTTCAAGACATGATTGTATTTGTCTTTTTTTTTTTTTTAAATAACCTTTTTACCTTGGCTCTACCTCCCGAGTAGTGGTAAGGTCTGCGTACACTTTATCTTCGCCAGACCTCACTTGGGTATGTTGTTGTTGTTACCTTTTTACCTTGGATTTCCACATCTTTGTTCATTTGACGTTTTTGTGTCATCTTAAGTCTCTGATTTTGTTAAACCTTTAGTTCTAACAACTGCCCCTATCACACTTTTAAAATTTATTGAATTATCATATATTTTGGGTTTTTCAGTTGTATTATATACATCTATCTCTGCCTAAGCTGATAGTCTACGTGTTACTGCAGTTGGCTGCTTGTGTGCATACCGTGAATGCTATTTGCCTTCTAGGTGATGTGTTTTTAAATCATCTAGTAAGTTTGAACTTCCCTGTTGTTTAAGCTTTACATGTTATCTCCATCTAAGCGTGGTTAATATTCGTTCTTGCTTCCTTTTCAGCGGTTCCCTTTCTTCCGGATAGCATACTTTGTTATTTGGACATCTGTGTTTGTCACTTTTCAGTGGATCCTCCATGTTTTTGTCTCGTTGAGGTATATCTTTTTCTTTTGGATCTATTATTGTTCTTATGAGATACCTGACTCATCTAAGGATTATGTTTTTTTACTAAAAAGTTGTTACCTACTGTTGCAACAGGTGGCCGTATCCCTTTCTAGATTTGTCATCTCAATATGCTCCCCTTTGGTATGTGTGCAACCTCATACGATCTTTTTACACGACATATTATGATTTTTTGAGGATAGAGACGAGTAGCAAGGTTGAGGATATGGATGAAAATTTGAGTCATAAATTTTCATTAATCATTGGCCGTTATTGAGCCACATAAACAATGTTCTGGTTTCTTATTAAAACTAAGAAACTTTATATTCTACTAAATCAACTATTAGACTCTTGTACAACTAAACAACTAATTATTGTATTCTGAAAAACTGTAGCAGTAACAGATGTGACAGCCAATATGGCGTGGTATCTTACATCTAATTGTTGGTGATGCACAATTGATAATCGAAGGTCAATTGCGAAGCAGTTTTACGAATTATCTTCGAAAAACTGGTGATTCTAATCAGGGAAAATCCGAGAATTTAGCTAAGAATAGGAAGAATTGAGAGAGAGAAAAGAGATTTGTTGTTATTCAATAGATGTAACAATCAGTGCAATGGTTTATATAGCTAAAACTCTTAATTGGATAGTTGTAACCGCCTTAACTAACTTTGGGGCGCAGTGTTTATATAGTTAAAACTCTTAATTGGATAGTTGTAACCGCCTTAACTAACTTTGGGGCGCAGCTGCAGTAATAGCTACAGTAAAAATAAATTATTAAACTACTACTATCATTTTAACAGCTTTAAATAATCAATGCCAGCTCAACTCAAATTCTTGCTATCTTCTCTTCTTTATACTCCATATTGCACTCCATATTGCATACATATAACAATACCCCTTCCTTCAGCAGATCCTTCCTTGACCTCAAGGATTAAAAGAGGAAAATCTCAAATTAAATTCAGAAGAGAATTCCCACATAACCTAATCTTCATCCAAGTTGCTTCACTTAATAAGCAATTGTTCCACAGCTTTGTTACTTTTTTTAACCAGTCTTTTGTCAAGAACTCCCTCGGAGGTAGAGCAGTAGGAATTGGGTAAATCAATAACAGGAGGGTGTGCAATGTTCACAGGAAATTCATGGCATTTCTTGAGCTGAGAGGCATGTAATGTAGGATGAATAAGCACCTCACTAGGCAACAATAGTTTATAAGAAACAACAGCCACTCTAGCCTCAATCAAGTAAGGACCATAATACTTTGCGACAAGCTTGTCAAAAGGCCTTGTTGACAGTGAAACTTGTCTGTAAGGCTGAAACTTCAAGTAGACCCAATCACCTAAGTCAAAAGTAGTCAGATCTATATTTGTCAGCCAAATCTTTTATCCTTTGCTGAGCTCTGAGAATGTGAAACTTTAAGAGTTGGATGACAGCTTCTCTAGAAATTAATGATCTATCAACCATTTCAAACTTTGGTTCACCAGCCAAATAGGGAAGATGGATAAGAGGTTTTGACCATATAGGACCTCATAAGGTATGCATTTTAAGGTAGTGTGATAGGTAGTGTTATACCACCATTCAACAAGGGGCAAGTAAGACACCCATTCCTTAGGCTTGTCTGAGCAAAAACACCTCAAATATATCTCTAATGTTCTATTCAACACTTCAGTTTGCCCATCAGTTTGAGTTTGAGGGTGATAGGCAGTAGATTGTTGCAATTGAATTCCCAATAAGCCAAACAACTCCTACCAAAAGGTGTTAATATTGTCACTTGTCAAGGTAGCTAGCAACCCATGTAACTTAAAAATGTTGTCAAGAAAGCTTTGAGCCACAGTCTGAGTTGTGTAGTGATGCTGCAGATTGATAAAATGACCAGACTTGCTTAATCTGTGAACTACCACTAATAGGCAAGCCTTCAATAAAATCCAAACATAGCACAGTCCAGATCCCCCCATCAGGAATAGACAGAGGTTATAATAACCCCAGATAAGCAGCAACATCATATTTGTTAATGAAATCTCTGATGTCAGAGACAAGTGACTTCCAGTAAAACAATGCCTGCAATTTTCTAATAGTAGCATCCATTCCTGAATGTTCCCCTTGAGGAGCAGCATGCAATAGGTTGATTATATCCTTTCTTAACTGCAAATCATTTTCCACAACCAATCTGCCTTTTCACCTTAGTTGATCATTAATCCATGTAAAAAACTTAAAGAGATGAACCTGTAGCCTGTTAATTACTTTCTGCAATGTAGGATCAGCTTGCCAAGATGCTTGAATTCTTGAGTATAAAACCTTATCATATGTCAACAAAGAAATAGTTAAAAGCCCAGCCTCAGGTTTCCTAGAGAGTGCATCAACAACCTTGTTCTTAGAGCCCTTCTCATATTCAATAGTAAAATCAAAAGCCATCAATTTAGTTATTCCAGCGACCTAGAAATCAGTATGGATATGCTGCTCTAAGAGATATTTTGAGGTTGTTTTATCAGTCTTGACAACAAAAAATGTTCCTAATAAGTAGTGACACCACTTGGTAATAGCAAAAATCAATGCCAACAATTCTCTATCATAAACCGACATAAGTTGATGTTTTTGTGCTAAGGACTTGCCCATAAAAGCAATGGGGTGGCCTTTTTGCATAAGTACAACATCAATCCCTGTCCCACTAGCATCAGTTTCCACGCCAAGAAGGTCCTAGTATAATCAGGTAAAGCCAGTACTGGTGCAGATGTCAATGCCTGCTTAAGCTTCTCGAATGCAGCAGTAGCCTTATCCGACCATATGAATCCCTCCTTTAAAAGTTCATGGAGTGGTTGACAAATAGCACCAAATCCTTGTATAAATCTTCTATAATAGCCATCTAAGCCCAAGAACCCTCCCAACTGTTTAAGATTACTAGGAATTGGCAAATGCTGAACTGCAGTATTCTTCTTGGGATCAGTAGCAACCCCTTCTGCACTTATAAAATGACCAAGGTATTCTACCTTCAACACACCAAAAGTACACTTGGACATTTTGGCATATAATTGAAATTGCTGCATCAGCTTAAAGACTGCGCATATATGAGCAACACGGTTAGTACAATTCTTACTATAGATCAAGATGTCATAAAAAAGACTAGGATTGATTTCCTCAATAATGGATTGAACACAGAGTTCATAAGACTTTGGAAGGATGAGGGGGCATTAGTTAAGCCAAAAGGCATAACTAAAATCTCATAATGACCTTCATGAGTTTTAAATGTTGTCTTGTGAATATCTTCTTCGAACATGGTGATATCCTGCCTTGAGATCTATCTTTGAAAACACACGTTCACCCCTCAATTTATCCAACAAATCCTATATAATAGGGATGGGAAACTTGTCCTTAATAGTTAGTTGATTAAGCTCTCTGTAATCTACACATAACCTCCAACTTCCATCATTTTTTCCAACCAAAACTATTGGTGATGCGTAGGGGCTAGTGCTATGTTGTATCCCATCTTGATCCAACATTTCTTGCACCAACTTTTTTATAATATCTTTCTTAAATCCAGGATATCTATACGGCCTCTTACTAATAGGATTAGCGGATTCCATCAATGGTATTCTATGATCCAAGGGACCCCTATGTGGTGGCAAGGTTGAAGGAATCTCAAATATGCTTTTAAACTGATCCAGTAAAGGAGTTAAAAGAGAAGGTACTGCATCACCTTGGTCAGCCTGAATGTGAAAGCAATGAACCACCTCATAGTCAGCAGGAATAAGGGACAACATGTTAACTTGAGCATCCGCCTCATAGTGCTTGATTAAGGCCTTACTGCTAGAATTTTTCAATTGATTAGTTGCTCCTCTCAAGACATGCCTCTTCCCTTGATACTTGAACTCAATGGTTCTCTTTTGGAAATCAAACAAAATCTTTCCCAAGATGTTTAACCACTACACTCCTGACACAATGTCTACATTTACCAGAGGAAGTAGTAGAAAATCTGAGGAAAAAGTAGTTTCGTAAAAGCCATTGCAGATTCTTGCAAATTGTTGTTGTAGTTACCTTTCTCCCATCAGCCACAGTGACGGCCTGCTCCACTATATTATTAGCGTGCCATCCTAACTTCTTGGCAACTTCTTGATCTATAAAGTTGTGTGTGCTACCAATATTAATTAAAACTTGCAGAGGTTGCTTTTCATGGTACCCGGTCACCCTGATAGTTTGATAGCCATTCACACCAGTAAAGGCTTGTAATGAGATAGTCATCAACTCCTCATGGACCAAGATAATTTCATGGTCTGCATCATTACATTCTAATTCATCCCCTTCATCTTCATCCACCACATCAATCAAGTAAAGTTGTTTCTTAGAGGCACACTTATGTCCCAATTCATATTTCTCATCACAGGAAAAACATAAGCCTTTAGCCCTTTTTTTCATTCATTTCTGCAGATGTTAATCTCATTCCAGTGTTATTTCCACTTGTTTTGAAATTCTTGTGAGTGTAGCCTTCCCCTGCTTTGTTAAAAGTAGTGCTTGCTCCTGCTGGTCTCTGGAACACAGGTGGTTTAGAATATGTAGGAGTAGGTAATATATGACCTTGTATTCTCCCACCATTTTTCAAACCCCAAGAACTAGCTTAAGCTTGAAATACCTCATCTTGCAATCTTGTCAACTTATAGGTTTGCATTAATGTTCTTGGAGACTGCAATCTCACAGACTTATTCAACTCAGGTTTCAATCTACCCAAATAACAACTAATTTGGTTCTTTGCCAGATTGACAAAACCCAATAGTCTATCAAATTCAGCCCGGTACTCCTTTACACTACTTGTTTGAGTCAACTTCATGAGTTCTTCCATAGCCTCCGCAAACTCTTCCCCAAATCTTTCAGTTAAAGCTAAAACATACTCTGACCAACTCAATTCCACACCTGAGTTTCTAGACTTCATGTAGGACCTATGCCAGGCTGTAGCCTCCCCTTCCATGTGCACAGAAGCTATCCTAACCCTTTGGTCGAATATCATCCACCCAAAAATACTGCTCTACCTTGTATAACCAATTGCATAATTCTGAACTAGAAAATTTAGGGGAATCTAGCCTAGAGAATCGAGTGAAAAATGTACCATGATTTATATTTTCCTTAGGTCTGAGAGGGCAAATCCATAGAACAAGCTCGAGCAGTTGAGGATTCTGCTCGACCTTTTTCTTGTCCCTGCTAACATCACCCAATCTTGCTAAGCTTTTGTTCAACTCACCCAATTCCTTATCAGTTTGGGTGTTTCCGTCCATGACGCTAGTCATTTCTTCCATCAATTTCTGAAGTTGATCTTGCATCTGGGACATCTTATCCTCCATGACTTCAGTAGATTTGCTTCTGTTAACCATTTATGGCCAAAAATCGAGTGGCTCTGATACCAATTGATGCACAATTGATAATCGAAGGCCAATTGTGAAGCAGTTTTAGGAATTATCTTCGAAAAACTGGTGTGCTAATCAGGGAATATCTGAGAATTTAGCTAAGAATAGAGAGAATTGAGAGAGAAAAGAGATTCGTTGTTATTCAATGGATGTAACAATCAGTACAATGGTTTATATAGCTAAAACTCTTAATTGGATAATTGTAACTGTCTTAACTAACTATGGGATGCAGCTACAGTAACAACTACAGTAAAAACAAATTTTTAAACTACAACTATCATTTTAACAGTTTTAACTAATCAATGTCAGCTCAGCTCGAATTCTTGCTTTCTTCTCTTCTTTATACTCCATATTGCATACTTGTAACAATTGACTTTCTAGTTTCTTGTTCCAATACATTCAAAACTAATTGATGACTTTGACTTCCCATAAGATAATTTCATTCAACAAGACATCTCTTAGTAAAGGAAATACTTTTGTCACAATTGTACTCCTTCTATAAATGCATCTATAGTTTCAAACAAAATATAGTGGTGGTAGACTATGATTCAGATTTCACTTTGTAAATAGAGATGAGCAAATTAGTATATGCAGAGTTTGATGTGCTTATTCGTCTCCTTCTTGTTTTTCACACAAATGTGTGATTTTGCAGGTACTTTGCTGTTGGTATTCTCCATCTCCCCTGCTTTGGTATCTTTGCCATACTAATTAGAATAAAGAAGTGTTGGTTATCCAGATTATTTCATAGCCCGATCGAGATGTAAGTCAAGTTGAAGATGGTCAATGAGTTCAAACACCATTAAGCAGCCCAGCATTGCACGAAATTGTATTGTTATTTCAGTGGTATTATTTTTAGTGCACTGAAATCTATGAGATATTTTTTTATTGATTTGATTTGATTTACTAGCTAGTTAGCTGGTGTCATTGTACTTGTTATACTCAAATTGTGAAATGAGAAAAGAATGTAACCTAACTTGGCTGCTCTGGTGGCGATGTTGCAATGCCCTTGTGTATAGTGTTCAGCAACTTTGGACACTATTTTATGAATTGCACATTTTCTAGTAGTTCTCATTCTCACTTTGGTGCACTGGCAAACACAGTAATGTTTAGTAGGTCGTCCTAGAGATTCGAGTCACGTATAAACTAATCGAACAGGCTAGAAATAAAGATGCATTTGATGATTGGATGGTATGATGAGTCAAATTCATGAGCCATGATAGGCACCCAAAGAGCGCATTTTTCAATAGGCGCCCCCCGTTATTTCAACTCAATTTGTTCTCATTTCAAAATAGAAATTGAAACGCAATTCAGTAAAAGTAAGAAAATCTCATAAACAGTAAAAGTCAATAACAGAAAATAATTTAAACGAACAAGAAAAAAAACGAGAGGCTTGCACACTTCGACCCTGTTGTTACTGCTCGTTCAGCTTTCACTAGATTGCTGTCTTTCACTGAATTGCCGCGGACGAGTGAAATTTACAGCTCTTGATATTATTGGAGAACTGAAAGTACCCGATTTCGCTCAGGTTTCCCGAAACTTTTAAATGGATGAAAAGCTCTGAACGTGGGAATGCTTATTGCACCATTGAAATTAAATAGGCAACTATGGGCCGTTTGGATAGGCCGAAAAAATAACTTTTAAAAAGTTCAGTGTTCTAGAAAGTTCTGAACTTATTTTAAAATAAAACAGTTATGTGTATTGGATAAAAGTGCTGAAAGTCTGAAACTGAAAAAAGGTTATTGATGTGTTTGATATACAAGTATTTTTAAGCAATTTTTTGGTCAAAATATTTAAAATATCCTTAAAGTTCTTAACAATATATAGAGTTGATTATTATTAATTTTTATTTCTAAAATGATTCAAATTAAAATTAATATACATATATATAAAAAAAAATATTTTCATGAATGACTTAATTTGTGCGCAAAAAAATATTTTTTTTGTTAAAAGAGTTTAAATCATTAAGCAAAATATAAATTTTACTAATCATTATAATTACATTAATAGATTAATAGTTGATCACAAATGATACTATTTGTTTGATAAAAAAACTCTTTATTAGAAAATATAATACTCGTTGATTGAGTAATGACTATCACTATTAAAACATTGGCAAATACGAATATTGTGTCATGAAATATAGATGGATCATTCACTAATCGTCCATAAAGTTGTATATCTTCACTGAGTATTCTCCATATATTTTGGTTGGTGAGTTATTTTTTTATTATAGAAATTCATATGTTGTACAAAAATTTAAAAGAATATATATTAAAGAAGAAGAAGAATATATAAAAAATTATATTTCATAAATTAGAAGTTTCATACAAAAGAGGTACTAATATAATTAGAATTAAGTTTTTCCATAAATACAAAAAGTGAAAAATATTCAATTAATAAAAGCATTGAACCAAAATATGTCATGTATTTAAATTGTGATCAAAATAGGCTTAACTCACTTTTTAAGTGAGTTATCTTTAACGGTATATTGGTTCACGGTGTTACTTTCATAAGAAAGTGTATAACTCACTTATTTAGTGAGTTATTCATTTTTTTTTGTACATAACTCACAAAAAAGTGAGTTATGCCAATAAAAATTATATAACTCACTAAAAGGTGAGTTATCCTTTTTAATTTATACATAACTCACCAGAAAAGCGAGTTATAATTATTTTTACAATTTGTGTGAATTTTTATAAAACCCACATATTATGTGTGCATTCATTTATCATTTTTTATTTTTTATTTTAAAAGCTCACATATTTATTTTTCTTTTTTTACAATCTATTTTAATTTTTTTAAATTTATTTTAGCTTATAAAACTATCATATGCCTCTATTATTATCATATTAAAACTCACTAATTATGTGATTTATTCAAACATAAAATAAGTAACTCACTTAGTGAGTTATCAATTGAATATAGCTCTTAAAATATGTGAGATAAGTACATAACTTTATTAGTGATGTGATATATGAACATGGTGCAAAAAATATATGAGTTATGCAAAATAAATTATATACTATACAATTAGATGTGATGATGGAGTATATGCTCATTAATTGTTATATACTATACAACTAAAATCATTTTCTTTTTAAAAAGAACACAGAGAAACTTGCTACATTTACTTTCGAAATATATCGTACAAAGTTGATATGTCCCTAAAAAACGTCAGTCGATCACAAAAAGTATAACCATTAGTAAAAGTGTAAACAAAAAAAGTGAGTTTAAAGAAAAGCTCACATTCTTTGTTTACATTTTTACTAATGGTTATACTTTTTGTGACTGATTGAAGTTTTTGATGGACATGTCAACTTTGTACGATATATTTCGAAAGTAAATGTAACAAGTTTCTCTATGTGTTCTTTAAAAAAAGATAAAAATTAATTGTATAGTATATAACAAGTAATGAGCATATGCTCCATCCTCACGTCTAATTGTATAGTATATAATTTGTTTTGCATAACTCATACATTTTTAGCACCAAATTCATATTTAACATCACTAATAAAGTTATGCACTTATCTCATATATTTTAAGAGTTATATTCAATTGATAACTTACTTAAAAAGTGAGTTACTTATTTTATATTTTAATAAATCACATAATTAGTGAGTTTTATATGATAAAAATAGAGTCATATAATAGTTTTATAAGATAAAAGTAGATTTAAAAAAATCAAAATAGATTTAAAAAAAGAAAACAAACATGTGATTTTTTTTTTTTAAATAACAATTAAAAATAATAAATTGAACACACATAATATGTGAGTTTTATAAAAATTTACATAAATTATAAAAATAAATATAACTAACTTTTTTGGTGAGTTATGTATAAAATAAAAAGGATAACTCACCTTTTTAGTGAGTAATATAACTTTTAATGGCATAACTCACTTTTTTGTGTGTTATGTATAAACCAAAAAGGATAACTCACCCTTTTAGTGAGTTATATAACTTCCATTGGCATAACTCACTTTTTTGTAAGTTATGTACAAATAAAATGAATAACTCAATAAATAAGTGAGTTATACACTTCTTATGAAAGTAACGCCGTTAGCCAATATACCGTTAAGAAAAAGAGGTATAACTCACTTAAAAAATGAATTAAGCCTATTTTGTTCACAATTAAAATACATGATATATTTTGATAGTTTTTTTTTAGTTTGATGACATATTTTGGTTCTGGACTCACAAGCATTAAGCATTAAAAGTTATTTTGGGGCTACACAGGGGTAATTTTGAAATAAGGGAGAATTTTGAGGGACAAAAATATCTTTTAATTGGTCAAAATAGAATGACTTATAAGCCAAAAAAATAAGTTGGAAATTGGAGCTTTTAGTTTTTGGCTTATAAAAAGTAAATTTTGATTTTTTTTGAAACAATTTTGAAACTTGCCAAGCACTTTAAAAGATAAAAAATAGCTTAAAAGCTATTTAGACCAAAATATAAGCCTATCCAAATACCCACTATGTGGAAAAGTCAAGAAACTCAATATCTTCTTAAATACTAATGAAGAACGACAACAATTAGTTTGTTTGCTATGAAGAAAAATGTTTTTTGTGAAAAATATTTTTTCGAAAATGTTTTTCGTAAAAACTAAATGAATTTCTTAATTATTTATTTGTCTTTTGAGAATATTATTGTAGAAATATTTATATATAATTTAGATAAATAGATACCATAAGTGGTGCAGTGGTTATAGGGGCAGTGACGAATTCAAGATTTAAGGATAATGGGTGCTTAAAAAATTTAAAAAAAATAAATTCACTTCAATGAGGTTTGAACCCAGGACATCCCTTCTAGTGGAAAAACTTAAAGTCAACCTAAATACCAATACACTCAATCAATGTTTTGCTTAGTGGGTGTTTTTATATATTATATATATCTATTTTAGTATTTTTTTTAATATAATTTTAACTATTCTGCGTCAAGTTTAGTGGGTGTCGGAGCACCCCACGAATGAATGTAGGTCCGCCTCTGTATAGGGCTGTTGGGTGGAGAGAATGCGGAAGGTTGGGTGAAGATGAGGGTATTAGAGGTTGGGGACGACGTGATTAACATTGAATGTCACTTATGGAACTTATTTTTACTACTTTCATTAGCGAGTTATTTTCTTCATTTTTAACTAAGTAATTTTCCTGGAGAAAATATTCTACCAAAATTTTGACCAATCATGGAAAATTGGAAAACCCCATTATTAAAAACACCTTTAATGTTGATCTCAAGCTTTAAATTGCTCTTATTTTAAATGAAAAATATGGATAACAATCAGTATGAATAGAAAGCTAAATTTCATTTTACATTCTAGCGGAGTCTTGATTAGCTAGGGACCAAAAAGGCACACTAAGTTAAATTGAAGGTTTGATGAGATATATCGAACAACACAAGGATAAAAAATAGAATTAAACAACACTTCAGCCAATTCACTATTTTCCCTAATTACTTTACTATCTCTAGCTACTAGAAGAATGACAAGCATAGACAACAATATTTCATACTTCTACTGCGTCCTTTTTTTTTATACACATAGTTCATGCCAAAAACATTAATTAACCAGAAAATGTCAAAAATATCCTGAACTATCTGAAATAAATTAAAAATATTCCTCGTTACTTTTTTAGTTCAAAAATATCCTTTCGTTAAATATTTAACTCAAAAATACCTCCAAACGAAATTTCACCAAGGACACTCCTGAATTAAAAAAGCTACCTCAACCTTCCACATCAACATCCACATGTATAATTTTTTTTTATTTTTTTTAAATTCATTAGCCCATAAGTTGCTAGTGAAGCAGTTGGAAGTATTAGAATAGTGGCTTTTTTCTCTGCAGAAGAGAAAGTGGTGCAATTGTACAAAAGAAAATGTGAAGGTCCAGTTAGAGCTGGAATAAAAGGACTATTGAGTGCTGCAAGCTTTGGTTTTTCAATGTTCTGTTGGTACTATGCTTATGTCGTCAGCTTTTATGCTGCTGCTAGATTGATTGAGTCCGGTAAGGTCACATTTGCTGAGGTTCTTCGGGTGAGTCTCGAGAGGGAAAGATAAAACTTGTGTCAAGTCTCTCTTTACAAGTTCCTTCTCTGTTATTTGGACTTTCCTAGTTTTGAATTTCGGGTTTTTTATGGTCTTGTCTTTACAGTTAACACACTTTCTCGATCAATCGGCCTTGTTCCGGAACCCAAAGCCAAAACTGGTGCATCTTCTATCTTGCACTTCTTGATAGTCAATCCAAGATAAACTCGAGTGGTAACTCGAAAATGACACTGGACAATGTGAAGGGAAACATTGAGTTTCAACATGTCAGTTTCAATTATCCAAGTCGATCTGAGGCTCAAGTCCTAAAAGATCTATGCCTTGCCATTAGCTCTGGTGAGGTAAATTTTAGTGCATTATTCACAAAAATATTTTCCCGTCTTATAACGCGATTTGACAATAATTGTGATGAATAAATGTATCCCTTCATGATAGATGGTTGTTCTCGTGGGAGTAAGTGGGAGCAGAAAATCAATAGTTATTTCTTTGTTGCAAAGATTTTATGATCCAAATTCAGGGCCTAGTCACATTAGATGGAATTGAATTTCAAAAGATGATGGTGAAATAGTTGAGAGAGCAAATGGCTGCTGATCGAGATACCCTCACTACAAGAAAATGTACAAGTAGCAACAACTTTTAAGTGGCGACAACATTATTGTTGGCTTAAATCAATAAATGGCAACAACTTAATTTTATTGTTGCTGCATCTTGTAATTTTTAATCACGATTTTTATATTGTTGCCAAAAAAATTTATTTTGTTGCTATATTCTACAGTTAATATGAAAAAAATTGTAACAATTTTTTCACAACAATCATAATTTTATTGCCTAATTTTAATAAAAGGACAACAACTTATTTTAATTATTATTTTTTTATAAAATATTTATCAATAATATTTTTTTTATTACTAACCCTCTTAATTAGCGTTAAACTCATTAATTTTTTTTTTCAATTTTCCGCCAAAAAATCAGTAAAGGCGGCAAATCCCTCAAAAACCTCCTCCAAAATAAGGTTTTTCTTTTTCCATTGCATCGATCTCTTCTAGGATTTCTCTATTGCGGCTTTACATTTCGTTACTCTCTGCTAATCAATTCCTTATCTATTCAGTTCACTGTCCTTGGTACGTTCTCTCTTTATTATTTTATTTCTTTATGAATTTTATGTTCAATTTCGATTTGAAGTTGCTAATTCGATTTGAAGTGATAATTGGGTGTTCCACTCCGAAGTTTCTTTCATACCATAAACACCAAAAAGTACAAGTTGGGGTATCTGCCAGATCTTATTGATGGTCTTATTCACTTTCGATAAACTCCAGCTTTCAACTGCTTGCTTTAGGTTGAGAAAGGTCATAAACTAATTCCAGAAATAGCCAAAAACATAGTCCAAACATTAGCGGCCACAGGGCAGTGCAATAGCAAACAGTTTATAGGTTCTAAGTTGTTTTGGCACACAAAGCACCTGTGCACCACTGGAATTTCTCTCTTCCTTAGGTTTTGCTGGGTTAAAATGGCACTATGAAGGACTGTCCAAGTGAAACATTAAACTTTGGTGGTAATTTTGTATAACAAACCAACTTCCACGGCCAAGGTATTGCCACTCCCTCTGCTGCATTCAGGTGATTGTAGCCTGCTTTCACTATGAAGAGCCTTTCTTTGAGTTCCCCCCACCTTAAGTTGTCTGAAAGTTGGGATTGAGCAGTCTGTCCGTAACCTGTATAGATCAGTAAGTTCCTCCAACTCCCAATCTTATTAGTTTCTTCTTAGATGAATATCACATGTGTTGCCATCACTATTATCAGTTGCAAAGAAATCTCGTTCTGCAGCTAAAAGGAAAATCCTGTGACGGAGAGTCTTTGAGGGGTTGATTGATTACCCACAACAATATACCCAGTGTATTCTCATAAAGTAAGGTTTGGGGTGGGTAAAGTGTCCACAATCCATACCACTAGCTCAAATTAAGTAGAAAGGTTGTTTCCGAATAAGCAAGAAATGCCACCTTTTATTATTTGTTTGAAACCTCCTTAAAATCAAAGTATCACTAGAACTAGTTGTCAGATTCATGACAGTGCCTAGTTGACTCCAATGCAATAACAAGGAGGATATACATCACATTCTGTAGTTAGGAATACAACGTATCAGTAGGCAAATATTGTACATAAGAGGTCGACCTACGGTTGGCCCTTGGAGATGTGAAGAAGCTGCTTGTTGAAGTTGAACAAGTGATGCATGGGCTCTATTTTATTCTGCAGGGCCTGTAGTTCTATTGACTTTAAGATTTTATTTGTTCAATTTTATTAGATTTTTCTTGTTTTAGAGAGTCACTAATATTGCCTTCCGTTCTCCTTGGTTGTTTCTTTCTGATTTGATTATGAAGTTTGAGAAGTAGTGTTTGAGTTAGAAGAATTTGTTGACGTTAGAGCTTTTGTTTGTTGCCACAGCATACAAGGTAATAATAACACTTCCTATTGCTCTTATTCAAGTTGTTACCTGATATTTGATATGTAGGAAGTTCCGAATTGATAACAGTGATAGTATATTATTGGGATTGTTTTTAGTTTTCAGATTTGAAAAGAGAGATTGGGATTGATATTGTTAGTTGCTTTCTCTTTTAACATATATTATACTCTTATGTATGAGAGGTTGTATATGGATGATTTCAGGAGAGGTAAAGGTAGACTAATAATGGTGTGTGTTTGTCTGCATGTGTGGGGGTGGAGGTGGGGGGTTTTTGTCTAGACAAAGCAACATTACAAAAGGTGTGGTGGGTGTTTCTGGGGTCAGCTAATTTTCAAGAATGTTATTCAGTTTTTGTTCACGTGTTGGCAGTTATATGTATAGTGCAACAGAGCCAAGTTCTTAGAAGTCCCAATGGTGGTAATTGTATCATTCAATGAATGTTCAGTTCCTAATTTATACTTTTGTCTATGCATATATCAGTATATCAGGTTATAAGAAATACCAAGAGTCCTCAAGTGGAAATGATTTCCATGGACTTTCCACTCCCAGTTTCTTGGGTTCACTTGAAAATTTACAGTATCTTAACCTCAGTCAATTAACCCTTATTAGTATTCCTCCTTCACTTTGAAATCTATCAGATTGCAGTATTTAAGCCTAAACGTGTATTCCTATCCTTACCATACTATTGAAAGTAGTTGAGCCAAAGATTTGAATTGGGTTTCCAGTCTGTCTTCTTTTAAGTATCTTGATCTTTCTAATGTGAACCTTTCGTTGGTGAAACGCTGGCTTGAAGTTTGTAATAAGCTGCCATCATTAGTGACTGTGTTTGGGTAACTCTAGTCTTCACTATATCCCTTCCTCCTTCCCATATTGGAATATGACTTCTCTTTCTTATCTCTTCCTTCGGCAGAATAACTTTGTTAATTCTATTTTGCCTAACGGCTGTCAAATGTCACCACCCTTGAAACACTTGATATAGAAAACAGTGACATTCAAGGCCCAATGTCAAATGTTGAGTGGGGTAAACTCAGTAATCTGCTGGAGTTGTATCTAAAGCGGAATAAAATTAATGGAGACATAAGTCGACTAGTGGAAGGGTTGTCCAGCTGCAGTAACAAGAACCTAGAGTTCTTACATCTTGATGTAAATGCGTTGACAGGGCAATTGCCAAATTCAATAGGACATGTGAGGAACTTAATGTCTCTGGGTGTATTTGGTATAACTAGGTTTAGTTACATTGCTTAATGTCTCGATAAGCAATGTAAACCGCCTACAAGTGATGCTGTATATGATGCTTGAATTATATTTAAGGACATGGTAATTGTGTGGGTTCTGAATGGTCTCGATAAGGAAATTGCTGAAACTGTTATTCACACTGAAACTATCCAATAGACGTTGGGTTCCTCAGGTGAATGGTTACAACATCTCCCAACCACCATTCTCCCAGCTTTCAGTAACTTTTGTTTCTGCTGCCAACATTGAACCTTTTTCTGTAAATTTTTCTTTTCCTTGTTTGCAAGTTCTGAACTGAACCTAGTTATACTATTTCTACTGGTAATTTCAGTTCTACTGTCTCTAATACTGCTGAATTCTTGTCCGTTCCTAATCAAATAAATTTACTTCCTCTATTTCAAATTCTTCACTTATTAATAATGCTAATGTGCCTGTTGCTAATGGTTTTATGAACTCATCTAATTCAACTAATAATTTGAGTCGTGACTTAGCTTGGCATGATATATTAGGTTATATGGATTTTGCAAAAATAAAGTCCATTTCAATTCTTAAGTCTGTCTTACCTCTTAAGCAAACATTTCATTATTCTATAAGCCCAATGGCTAGACACTGGAAATTACCTTTTTTTTTTGGAGTGTTGTTCACTTCACCAAGCCTTTTCATTTAATTCATCTTGACTTATAGATCACACCAAACTTATAATGGGTTCAAGTACTTTCTCTTAAGCGAACAAACATAAGAATTACATTTGAGGAACTTAATGTCTCTGGGTGTGTTTGATACGAAGGAAAACTTTTTTCCAGATCATGTTTTCTTACATTTTGACGTGGTATGACATATTTCAAAAATATTTGCCCTGTCAACTTGTTGTTTGACAAGCGAAGGTAAGTTAGTGTTGGAAAACCAATCGCCAGAACGCTAGGAACTCCTCCAGATAAGAAAATATGAGATAGGTCTAGTGCTAGTAAATGAAAGCCGCCAATATCAGAAGGTATAGGACCTTCAAGCAAATTTAGTGACATGTTCAGAGCATTAAGGTTTGGGAAGGCTGTAACTTATATTTGCAACTTCATTCTTACTGGATCCTCACCTTTAGTTAACATATATTTTATATATTGAGTTTAACCACTTGAATCATTATTTTTTTTGTCTTGAAACTCTTTTTGGCCTTTATTTTAACTTTTTATAATATGAAGGCTTTTTCTAAAATTTATTTTATTTATTTTTTTACTAAGAAAAATTCATATAATTTTATGTTTATTGATATGGATCTCTCTGTAGGTACTTACCTAATAAGTATATAATGGATAAAAGTTGGATGCATTACTAAGAGCGTAATGGCACTAGTTTCTCATATGCAAAGTTCTAAGGTATTTGCTTAGTATACGGCGCTAAACTAGTAAATGTTACATTATTACTTTTATTTTTTCCACTCTCCTTGCATCTCTGCCTTTTTTTCGTTCTATTATCTTTTTTTACAACGGACTGAGTTAATTTATGTACTATATTTAACAGAATGGACTTTCGCTTCTGGCTACAATTTTCAGTATGGTTACAAAGTCAACTACTTCATATGAGACAAGTCCTGCAAGTTTTATGGATGACAGCCGGGTAAGTAAAATTCATATATCCTCAAATTATCTTGAAGTGTAGCGTATGAATATTTTTTTAACAGGCAATGTGGTTGAAATGCTAGTGGAGTTTTTTTGTTTCTCTTTAGTTGTGCTTCTAGTGAAAAGTTTGTGTCATTGTGGTGGTCAAGGCTGAAGAAAACTTATTTTGTGCTAAGTATGGTGTTTTCGTGAAGTATAGCATGTGGGTATTTTATTAACTGTGCAATGTGGATTGAAATGCTATCAGGGGTTTAGAAAATTACTGCCGTTGTGCTTGGGTTTGCCACTGTAATCTGGGTGATTTTTTAGAAATAGCTTGTTATGAACCTAATGATACTAATTTGACAAATAGTGAACTAGGCTATTATGACACTTCTTTGAGTGTAACTGCTTGCCATCATATAAGAGGGCAGACGTACTATTTATTAAGTTTTTGAGCTAGAAATATCTGATTTGTCCACTTTTTAAAGAAAGTACGAAATAAAAGTGCTAATCTTGCGCTTGTTTTTCTTTATTATTCTCAGTAATACCATGCATCTGATCTTTATTAAGCACAATGAAATATATTTTTGGTATGTATTTACTTATGACTTATGGTCTCTGTGTTGGTGAACAGTTGATGGAAGATTTACAAGGAAAGCAAAAGCAAAAATCAGAGATGCAAAAAGAACTGGATCGCTTAAACGACAACTTGACTTTTGAGAAGCAAAATTTAGAAGTGGCTGATTGTGATTGTGATATATTCAGATCTTTGTGCAATGAAAAAAATGCAGAGCTTCAGGTATTTGTTGAACGTTATTAAATTTTATTTATTAAAGCGAAAATCATCTCATTTTATTGATTCATTCTTGATAGGTTGCTTTAACAGAGAAGCGAAACTTAGAATTGCGATTTTCATAGTTGCTGGATCCTCAGGGTTTGAAAAAAAAAATCCAAAAGAGTTGGTTGAAGCAAATAATCAGGTAGAGCTATGAATTTGACCTATGTCCAAATTTGTCTGTAATCCGCAAAATACAAACTCATGAATCTTTCACTGACAGGTCTTAGAAAAGTTTCAAGAAGAGTTGAAAGTTCGTTCTATGTTGCGTACTGCATAAGAGACAAAGAAGAGACTTTTGAGTGAAAAAGCATCGCTTGAGTAAAAAATTGAAGAGCTAGAGAAGAAGATGAAGATTTAAATCAAGTAATAACACAAGTGCTATCGGAGAAGATTTTTTTTTTTTTTTCAATTACTTAGTATAGGATCATAATGATCAATTTATATTTTTTTTACAAGTTAAAGACATATAGTACTTAATATTTTGAAAGTAGAAAATATCTAGTTCATCAATCTTATATATTTATTGAGCTTTGCAAATTATATAATTTTTAGTATTTTTATAAAATTATATTTAAAATGTGTTTTGTGTATGTAGCAACTACTCACAAATTGTTGCTAAAACTTTATAGAAAATATTTAATTTATTGCAATAAAAATTATAGTTGCTAAAAAACTTTCTAATTGCCTACTAACTAATTTTTTCTCAAGTTTTTGCAACAACTAATATTGTTGGTAAATAAGTTAATTTGTAGCAACTTTAAATTTTGTAGTGAAAACTTCTATAAGTCACAACTATATGAATGTAAGGCAACAATATCTTGGTTGCGTTAAGTCATTTTTGGCAACAATATATTTTGTTGTTGCAAAAACTTTTCGCATCGGCATTTATTGCAACGAACAACTTTCTTATTGTTGTCAAATTTTGGCAACAATATTCGATATATGGCAACAAAAAATTTTGTTGGGAAATGCCTTCTTTCTTGTAGTGCCTCTATTTGTTATAGGATCTATTTGTTTGGTTAGTGGGTCGGGTCATAGGTTGATGAGTTTTAAAAAGAAATTATACATGTGGATGCTGATATGGAAGATTGAGGTGGTTTTTTAATTTCAGGCGGCATTCCTGATGGAATTCTATTAGAGAGAGGGGTATTTTTGAGGCATTCCTGATGGAATTCTGTTAGAGAGAGGGGTATTTTTGAGCCAAATATTTAACGGAGAAATATTTTATAGCCAAAATACTAACGAGGTATATTTTTGATCCATTTCAAATAGTTTTAGGATATTTTTGACCCTTTTTTGTTAATTAATAGAAGAAGTAATGCTGTAATAATTAATCACGATACAAAATAGTGGTTACACAGACTAACATATCAGTATAATGTATTTGACAAGAGTGGTGTCTACGTAACCTTGCTCCTACGGAAGGTTCTCTCAGAGCATTTTAGCAAGGACGCTAATACGCACCGCTGCTGAACAATACATCATGACTCGATTGAATAATTCTGCCAGATCTCTGGTGAAGTTAGTTACACCACACGATGGAATTAGCTGCAATCTACCATCGATCACTTTTGGAAATTTCCTTCCCCCAAAATTTCAATCTATTCCTGAGAAAGAGGAGGATACGTCAACAAATTCTAATTCACCTAGGTCGCTGCATATGCAAAACTTTTGGGACTCGATTGGGCCACAAGCAAATCGATGCCTTTAATTTTCCACAGTGACTAATTCTACCAACAATTCCCTTATAGTCAAACCGGAGTATGGTGAGAATCGAGCTAGCCACAAAGGAAAATCGCTATCGTATGTTCCACCAACTTCGAAGCAAGGTAAGATATCTGTACGTATTGTTAAGGATGATATATGTATCCAAATAGAGTACTGGAAACATTCACTGATAGGTTATGTAATTGGGGATACCCCCTATATGAAATCCATGGAAGCTTACATTATGAATGTCTGGAAGTGTCCGGTGAAACCCCAAGTGCTCGGTCTTGACAATGGGTGTTTTATATTTAGATTTGCATCGGCTGAGAAGTGTGATAGAGTACTAATGAGAGGGCCTTATACTTTCCATAACAAACCATTCATTGTGCAAACGTGGGATATTGATTTTGAATTTGACCCTAACTGTATCACTACCATCCCACTATGGGTTACATTCCCAGGTTTACCTGTTGGTTATTGGTCCTGTGAAACACTGAGTAAGATAGAAAGTGCTACAGGCAAATCTAAACACACTGACCAATTTACTGCCACAATGGAAAGAATATCTTATGCAAGGGTGTTGGTAGAAACTGATGTAGCGCAACCTTTAATTGAAGTCATCGAGATGATCACTCCAACGGTTGTTTTTTAGCTATTGGTAGAGTATGAATAGAGATCAAAATATTGTGGCCACTATTTGAAGTTTGGCCACACATATGAGGGATGCTGCACTAAAGAAGAAACTGAGAAACATGAGGAAGAGGATTTCAAGGAAGCACAAAAAAAAAGAGAAGAAATAAAAGATGAAAGAGACCTCAATAACAACAATGGCAACATAGAAAGGTGAATGCAGTAGCTATAAATAAAACCATAGCTGATCCTTTCATGGACCCCCTGGGGAAAGAGGTAAGAACTAAACCAAACTCCTCATAAGTAGTGGTAATTACTGATAAGGATATGCCTAGTACCAGCACAGGAAATAAATTTCCCCCCTTGCTGCACATCCCTGCTGAAGAGAACCCTTCAAGGCTGCCTGGTGAAGCTCCTAATGTATGATTATATCCACATAGAATGTCAGGGGACTAGACCATCCCCTGAAACATAAAGAGGTGAAGGTCTTTCTAAGGAAGCATAAGATAGATATAATAGGTTGCGTAGAAACCAGGATAAAGGAATAGAAGGCTGGAACTGTCCTGAAAAATATTATGCTGAAGGTAGTTCATGAGTTTTTTGTGTCAGGAAAAATGCTGAAATCTTTTAGCTTTACAACTATGACTTTGATACCTAAATATGATAACCCTACTATGGTGAAAGACGATAGACCTATAGCCTGCTGCACAACCTTTTATAAACTGATAGCAAAGATCCTCACCAATAGGTTGAAGAAGGTTATAAGATCTATTATAGTACCCTCACAATCTTCATTTGTTGAAGGCAGAAGTATTATTGATAATATCCTATTTAGTCATGAACTCTTCAAGCGGTACTCTATAAAGGGTCTTTCCCCTAGGTGTGTGTTGAAAGTGGATCTTAGAAAATCTTATGACTCAGTAGAATGGTTCTTTCTCAAGGGTATGCTAGCTAAGCTAGGATTTCCTACGAAGTTCATAAGCTGGGTCATGGAGTGCATAAGTTCTGTATCCTATTCCTTGATCCTAAATGGGGGACTTACAAAACCTTTCCAAGGGAAAATAGGTATAAGACAAGGTGACCCCATGTCACCCTACTTTTTTGTGATAGTTATGGAGTACTTAAATAGATTTAAGCTGCATAGACAGAGAAAAGGGCTTCCAATACCACCCTAGATGCAAAAAACTTAGGGTTAAGCACATCTGCTCCTATTCTGTAAAGCTAAATTACCCTCAATCACTCTCATCTAGGAGGCTTTCTATAGGTTCTACAAGGCATCTGGCTTTCAAGCAAATATTGACAAAAACTCAGTCTATTTCTCGAGTGTAAACCTCAGGAAAAGCAACAAATCCTTGAGTATCTGGGCTACAAGGAGGAGGGTATTCCCCTTAAATATCTAGGTGTACCTCTTTCCTCAAAAAAGATTACTATAGATCAACGCATGCCCTTGGTGGAAAAGGTTGTTGAAAGAATGACATATTGGAGTGCAAAGTTAATCTTATATGCAGGAAGACTCCAGCTAATAAAGGTTGTGGTGTTTATTATCCAAACTTACTATACACAGATATTCTTGCTACCAAAGAAAATTATGAAGATGATAAATAGGTTGTGTAGAGTTTTTTTTGTAGACTGGAAATATACTGACTTCTAAAAAAGCACTTGTGGATTGGGAAAAGATTTTCCTTCCAAAGGCCGCAGGGGGTCTAAATGTCATGAACTTATACCTTTGGAATGCAACTGCTATTACAAAACAGCTCTGGGATCTTGCTGACAAGAATGACTGTCTTTGGATTAAATGGGTTCATATCTATTACATAAAAAATAATTCTATAGAGTCCTATGCAAGCCCAAAAAATTCTACTCTGGTTATCAGGAAGATCATTGATTCAATACAACAGATTATGAGGGCCCATGGATTACAAGAAGACTTGCAGACTAGACTGGCATCATGTGTCAAAGGCTCAAAGTTCCTGATTAAAAAGCTTTATGATGCGTTGTCACCTCAATATCCAAAATTCCCTTGGAAAGGTATTATGTTAAGCCCATGTATACATCCCAGGCATAAGTTCACATTATGGATAGCATTACACCACAGGATCCCTATAGTGGAAAGACTAGCAAGAATTGGGATACAAATACCTGTTGAATGTGTGTTCTATCGAAATGCTGATGAGACCCATGATCATCTATTCATGAAGTGTAATGTCATTAGAAGACTGTAGAGCAGATTGCTGCAATGGATAGGAGTACAGAGGAATGTAGGTTACTGGACAACTGAATTAAAGTGGGTGACCAAACAAACAAAGGGAGGATTATCCAAAAGCTCCATCATTAGCTATATATTTGCGATGGTGATCAATACAATGTGGAGAACCAGGAACCTTATCCTATTCTAATAGGGAAGGTATAATTAGGACCAGGTTTATCGGGAAATTTCCATCCATGTCAATATCCAAAGCCAAACATACAGGAAATGGGAAGTTCCTCTACAACAAGTTACAGTACCATGAAGAAGTCACCTGATTGTTGCTATAATTTCTTGATCGTAATTTTGATAGAACGTCTCTTTGTTAGTTATTATTAGATTAGAATCCCTAACTGATAGGTGAGGTCCTAGAGTTGGTAAAGTTTTGATTTCCTGTATGAGAAACAGGGGGTTTAACCCTGTTTGGAACTTGAAAATATCCTTTTGGTGAAATAAAATATTTATTTACCAACAAAAAATCTTGCTCCTACTTTGTGAAGGTAAGAGAGGTTATTTCCGATAAAGTTATCATCATCTTCGAGCATGTTAACCCATGCTTCTATTCCTTCCCCGTATTTTATGCGCAGAAAGATGATTATATTCTCATACGAAAAATGGTCGTACATACCCATACTGGCTTTCCCCTTCTGAAATCCACTTTATACACAGGAAACCTACACCAGCTTGTAAAATTACAAAACTCAACTTCCCTTTTAAAAACATCTTAGCTAACTTTCCCATATGTTTCAAGAAGTCTAGTCTGTTCTTTAATTTCCTAATGTAATCACTATTGATTTTCCTTATTTCACTTCTTAGCTGGTATATCAAATCGTGTCTTGTACTACTTTCAACCATTTCTGAAAATGCCAACGCAGCTGTCTATAAGTTCCCAAAGAAGTAGTCTAGTATGGTTGGATTCATTCTCGACCTTTAATTCACTGCATGCACGAACATCTTCTTGTTAGAATCTTTGTTCAATTTCCAAGTCTCCTCCCATATAAAGGTTGATAGAGCTTCCACGCGAGTGGGATCTTTCTCTTGTGATCCTGATGAAGCTGATTTCTTGAGGGCATCAAGCTTTTCCTTATAAAAAACAAATCTCCTCTTTGTTAGAACTTTTCCTTTTTCATCCCTAAGGATGTATTAAAACTTGAATTAGACAAGTCTATCAGTGGAAAAAGAGTAGTTGCCAGGTTAAAATAAGGTTGCACAATTTTCGAGTCCCCTCCGTGGCCTTGTATCAAATAAATTAACTTGGGCTGCTAGAAGGACATCATCATAATCATCATCATCATCATCATCATCCTTTTCTACTTTTGGGAGGAAATCTCTTAGTTTCTCCATTTTTGGAGTTTCTACATACTCTGAGAAGTTATAACCATGACCTTGAGCAACAATAAAATCAGCTCCAGCATCATTGCAATCGATGAAATATTTTTTATCGTCGAGCCTTCCAGCTAACGGGAAGAATCAACTTAAAGCATCAGATAGAGATTGCTTCAAAGACACTAATTTGCGAAAAAGTTGATAGAAGAAAATTAGAGGGATGAAAACTGGAGGTGAGATTTGATCAAGAAATGATAGTTTGTGGATTCTAAGCAGAGGAGAAGTTGGGAAGGATGATTTGATCATTTTTTTGGATATGATCTCCACCTTGTTGGCTTCCATCATCACTTGTACTTTTATGATCCTCTCAAAATTGAATAAATACTTGTTATTTAACTATGGAAATGAAGAGTATTGCTTTTAAAATGCTATATGTAGGATGTGGTATTTTAATCCATTTGAAAAATATGTTTATTTCCTAACTTGACAATGTTTGATTTCAATATTTCACATGCTTTGCTCCCAAAAGAAATCAGTCGTTCATCATGTGATTATGACTAGCTGCATTTACAACATTTGATTCGATAATGACTAATATAAGCGATCCACTTGTCTTGCTCTAAAAAGAATTGGCAAAATATCTACTGGACCTATACTTATTTGTGTTTGTATTCTGGACCCTCTTACTTATCTTTTTGTTTGCTGAACTCTTAAACCCATTAAAATGCAATATTTTAAATCCTATGACCGTTGAACAAGCTTATTTGGCAAGTTAATGGTTACATTGGAATAAATACTGAAATCACGAATATAAGACGCATACACGTGAGATTTTTGACTAAAAATAATTAAAATAAATAAAAGGACCAAAAAATTTTAAAATGCCCGACAACCTTCTTTCTTCCACCCCCACCCTCTTTTCCTTACCCCACCTTTCAATCCCTTCAACTAAAATATGTTTTGATTTGGCCCTGTCACCAAAATCCAATTTTTTCATAGTTCTTCGTTCACTCGATCAAACTTTTCGATTCCACCCTTCCTCAATTCTTCCTCTATTTTCACGACCTTCAAAGTTTTAATTTATTTTGTGTTTTTTATTTTTCTCTCTAATTTGAAAGTCATATTTAATTAAACCAAATTTTCAATCAAAAAATACAAATCTTTTCTTTACTAAATTAAAGAGAAAATATTGTTACTCCTTGAAACTAAATTAAAGAAAACAAAATAAAATCACAAAAAACTTTCAAGCCCTTCTTCTACCATCAAATACTACGAATAATAAAGAGTATAATAAAATTATTTCTACTTTGAAATTTTTTTATAATCTCTTCCCCAAGTTTCACTAACTTTGTAGTAAAAGGAATCTGAAGAAGAAATAAGGAGGAAGAAGGGATCTAAGAAGAAGAATAACAGAGAAAAGAGGGGGTGGGGTGGGGTGGAGGGTTTGATGAAGAAGAGGAAAAAAATGTGGATGGGAGGATGTTGGGGAGGGGGCATGAGAGGGGACCTAGTGAATGAAGAAAAAGAGATGAGGGAAAGAGGAACAAAGTAGATGGTAGGTATGAATAACATAAGAAGTGGACTGGGGGGTGAGGGGTATGTGATTTAATTATTTTTTTAAATATTTAATCTCTTAGGTGGTATTAAAAAATGATGTAAACGTAAGCAATTGTACTAGATGCACACCGAGTAGCCATAAAAGAGGTTAAAAATATTATGTCTTATTCAATTTATGTATCCAGTAGTAAAAGGGTGAGTAGAAGGGTCCTTAATACAAAGACATACAAGTACAGGGTCCAATAAATTATTTTGCCAAAAGAATTTGATAAAGAAGAGAAAATAGAGGCATGAGTTGTCAGTTTCATTCACATTATCACTTATTTACTCAATAACTTTAAAATTATATTTTAACATTAATAATTTATGCTACCTCTATTCATTTTAAAATCTACAAATCTGCCCCTGTGCAATTTTAAAGATTGGAACTAGCTGTGGGAAACTACAAACCTGCCTTTGTGCTATTTTCTGCTTCATCACGATCTCCTCTGTGATCGCGGTGAAGCCATCATGATCACTATTTTTGACAGATTTGGGTTGGTCACAATCATGACCCTCAGACCGCGATTGTGATAATAGAGGCTTAATTCCTGCTCCTGCTTTTCCAGTTTTTGCACTAACTCTTCCTATTTTGATCTCTTTTAAGCTTATTTCACTTCTTTTCTTTCCGTCACCTGTATGCCTGTAAAACATAGGAATTAGTGCATTCCAATAACAAATTTGTCTTATTAACACCATTTAACCATAGTAGTGTACACGAATTTGGAGATAAGTGAGCGGTAAATTTACCAGTCATCGACACCCCCAACTTAAACCTTTGCTTGTCCTTAAGAAACACAATTTCTTACTCAATGAGACTATCCAAATTTAAGCCTCTTTATATGACCAAATGATTACAATGACTTCAAAATTGGTTAACACCAATAAGTAGCTCTCAAACATGGTAAAAGCTATTCTCACAACTTCATTCAACATAAAGCACAATCTCAAAGATGCAAAAGAATTTAAAGAAAAACTATCTAGAAGTGACTACCTATCTATAGTGACTCAATTATTCTCCTATACCTGATTCTCGAAAGATTGCAATTTCCCCCGCCTCAATTAGTCAACATGCTTGCTCATAATAAGAAAATCCAACACACCAAATTACCTATTATGCAACAAGGTATTTAAGTGCAAACACTCACTATCATAAAGACTCTCTCTATGCTAACAAGTACCATTCCATATGCTTGCCCTTATTTTCAATCGCCACTACTAAGAATACATTTGGTTGGATATCTCGAAGGGCTTTTTCAAGATTGTAACATAGGTTCGGGAAAGGGTATGATATCATTTAGGAACAAAGTGTCTACACCCTCCTTTAACATCTATATCACACCATTTAACCAAACTTTTTACCATGGACCACTTTATTTGTTTCCTAAATTCACACATACCTACTTACGCTACCTTGATTTACCTATCTCTTTGAAAGCATTTTATTTTAGACTATTTTTTATAATTTATGCCATTCCTTCTTTTGATGATTCCTTTCTTTTTCACTTTTTCACTTTGTCTTTTTGCTTAGCCTTTTAGTCATCCACTTATAATATCATGGCCCAAGGTCACCTCTTCCAAGACTTACCACCCCCAACTTAGGAATTTGGCCTCATGTTTCATTTTTATAAGTTCAAGGATGGTAGGGTTCAAAAGAGGAACAAACTTCAAATGGTTCAAGGCTTGTAATGTGGTTTAGGCTCAAGATGGGTAACTAAGGATACTATTCTATGTATGGGTAGGCTATCTAGGCTAAAGTGGCTTCCTATGCTCACAAAAAAGACCTAAGATCATTTCACCAACCAAGCATAATCACAATTAGCCTTGAGAAACTAACAAGGAATGTTCTAGATGATAGAAGTATGTATGAGAGTTAAACAACTATGCTCACCGCATATGTCATGCAAACTTTTCAAGGAGGCTCAATTGCATTTCCTACTAGATACAAAAGGAGGTATTTACCATATATTACAAATTAATGACTTCGGAGTCACAAATATAGGTAAAGTATAGTTACAAAATTATTCACGTCCATGCCTTTGGTTTTCAAAAAAAATTGGACAAAGAGGGTGTTTACTTTGCATTTACACCACGCAAATTTTTTTATTGATTGCACAAAACCAAGCTGTTGTGTCACATTTTGTCTCTCATCAGGGAAAACCATATGGCTACTCAACTTCACCATAGGTATAAGGGTGATCCCAAAACTCCAATCCTATGGGTACTCAGACTTCCCCTGCATCGATGGATCCAAATTCAATTAGGATGATTTTCCCTTAAGAATGTTGTCACTCAATCTATCATAGGGGAAGGCTCATCTGGCATCATCATAAATAAGATAATGATAAAATAAAAATCTAAGAATGAAACAAACAACTAATCCATAAAATCTAGGAATCATTGGGGTGCTCAATTATTACAACCCAAAATAAAAATTATCCAAATCAACATAAAAATATCCAAAAAATATCTCAAGAATATAGACCAAGGCAAAATAAATGAATATGGAGACAGGCACCCCCAAATAAAAGCTTACTGTGACCTCACCGAAAATCAAGAAAGCATAAAGAGAGTAACAGGGTGCTCCCTGTAACCGCATCAAAAACTGTTGTCGCTCTTGGTCTCAACATCACCTCTATCAATACTCAGCTAGGACCTCATCATTACCATAAACTCTAGGGGAAGAAAGTCTGTCTTTGGGTTTTAGGACCTTCTAAAGGCCCTTCACCCCCTTCTAAATCTTCATGAAGAATTTATCTCTCTTCTTCTACCTCTTTTTCATCTTCTTATGAGAGTCCTTAAGCTCCCTGTGTGATTGTGCAAAAGATGAGTAGGCCCTCTCAAGCCTTGAAATAGTGGCCTCCTACTTTTTCTGGTCCTTCAGGTATTTCTCTTAATCAGAATGAGCAATATAGGAGTAAAAGGTGGTGGAAGGATCTCTCGGCCCCATAGGCAACCCAACCATAGGATCTTTGATTTCTCTCATCTCAATTGAGATCTCCTTAAAAGGCCCTATTGTGGATGCCTGCAAGAGTCTGTGTTATCATCTATCAACTTGCCTAAGTCGATCTTCCTCTTCTTGATCTTACTAGGTATACTCTCACCCCAAATCTTAAGAGGATATATAGGGGTCTTCGGGCATACCAATGTGTCCTTGAGGTACTTCTCAACCCTGACTCTATTGCACAACTCTGTGATCAAAGAAGGGAGCAAAAGTAGGGATCCACCTCGATTCTTGAAACTTCTAATATCTAAGAGCCTAAGTTGTCCAATATTCAAAGAAATGTTGTCCAAGATACATGAAACCATCCATGATCCCACTTTTAGAACATAGGTAATGTGAGTGCATCGGGAGACCCGGCTACAAATGATAGATAACCATATCCTTGCCTCAGCCGTAAAGTTATGCAATGATATCCCCATCTTGGTGGCAGTACAAGAGACCTCTCTACTAGGGTACAAATTTTTGACTAACCAACTTCTTGGTTCACACTCCTTTGCCTCGAATTGTTCTATGTCCTCATTCGGTAGCCCATATAGATCATTAATTTGTTCGTCCCCAAAGTGAACATTCTTCCCCTAGATTCTTACAACTGATTCAGAGAAGGATACTATACTTAGGTTAGCATAGAATTCCCTTACCCAATGTTCATTCACCAAACATGGATCCGGGGTAAAATACCTCCATCTTATGGCTACAAGTCTTTCATGAAATATCGGGAGCTTCTCCGACACTTTATCTACGAATATAACTCTCTCTAGAAGTAGCTTTGTCTTCAAGAGGTCAACATAGTATAAAGTTTGGAACTCTGCGGCCATGAAGTGAGTTTGGTTAAAGTCTCCCAATTTGAGCTTTAGATACCTGAGAACAACATAAAAGAATTAATTATCAATATTTATATGTGAAAACTATGCTTTGTTATTCAATTAGGCCAATCAAGTCGTGTCTTGGCAATTTCTGGATAAGAAATAGACTTGAAAGATTTTTTATCTAGGTTGAAAAACAGCCTCAAATGCCACAATTGCGAGCCACTTAGTGATCGTGATAACTGTGGCATATCATACAAAAGTTTTCAAAATGCAAAACTTCCAATTTCAATGCCCATTTGTATTTTAAATTAAAAATTTACATTATGAATGTGAACTTAGTCCTTAGATGTTCGATCATGCCCTTAGAACATGGGAGAACTAGTAAGAACTTTGTTCGGGCATTTAATCAAACACTTGGTGTGCACATTCTATTTCTATCATTTTGAACAATTTTGGGTATTCAAGAAATCCCCAAATATGTGCACACAAATAACAACTACTAACCACACCAAGCAAAAATAATTAAACAAAGATTTTGCATGAAAATTTAAATTTTAGGACATTCCTAAGAGATGAATTCTAAGGTCTATATATACGCATAAAAAGAGAATTTGAACCACATACCAAATTGGGGGATGCAGGGGAGGATGCAATGTACAATTGGGTGCACAAAATATGACCAAAATGGGTGAATTTTGAGAGAAAATTTTCAAGGAGTGTGGGGGAAAAATAAGTGGACTATTCATCTTTAAATCTGACTTGACTGTGATCGCAACCACAGTTCCACAATCACATTTACATACAAATCACAATCGCGGTCACACGCGTACCGCAATCGCTGTAACTAAGGCCAAATTTTTGGTCCTTTATTTTCCCTTGTTAAGTCCACTACTCAAATGCACCATACTTTCCCTTACTAAACCTCATTCAAAATACCTCATAGTAGCACAATTTCATGGATTAATCATAAAAAAAATAAAACCTACTCTTCTAATAAAAAATAAAAGATACGGGCCATTTTCGTGGCATTGATGGGTTGCTTCCTATTCAGCGCCTAATTTATCATCGTAGCACGACATTCTTCAACTTTCAAGGTAGATCATTGAGGTACCATTCATCCACCTATTTTTCCACCACATCAATGACGGACATCGCTTATAGTTCCATGAGTTGTTTCTTAATTTTGCAAACCCAAAAGGACATTACATTATTTTGGAGCAAAAATTTAATTTCTCCTTTCTCTATATCAACAATTTCTCTTATGGTTTCAAGGAAAGGTATCCCAAGGGTAATAGGTATCTCTTGGTCGATTTCACAATCAAGTACAACAAAGTTCGTTAGAAGAATAAAGTGATCAACCTTCACTAAAACATCAAATTAGACTCCAGTCGGTCTTTTGATAGATCAGTCTGCCATCAATAGCCTTATTATTGTTTGAATAGGTGTTCTCAAACCAAGTCTTCGATAAACTGCATAGGGAATGAGTTGTATGCTAGCACCAAGGTTACACAAGGTTTTTTTAAATTTGTGTGTCCCAATTGTGCAAGGGATTGTAAATGCCCTAAGATCCTCTTTATTTTTTGCCATGGCACTAGTCATGATAGTGCTACACCCGTGGGTAACTTCTGTGGTTTCACCATCAACAAGGCGTTTCTTTGACATCAACTTCTTCATTATCTTAGCACACCCAAGGATCTCTTGAATGACCTCTAGCAATGGGATATTAATTGGAAGATTGTAAGAACGTCTTGAATTTGACATTATTCTCTTTTTTCTTGATTCTTTGATGGAATGGAGGAGGAACCTTCATGGTAAGCAATGGATCATGTTGCGGTTCATCACTCTCAACTAATATAGGAGCTTTCTCCTCATCAAACATCTCTTCAATCGTCATTGGTTCTTCTTCATCCCCTTCTTGAGACTTTGAAGCCTCCTTGTTTGACTCAATAATATGCTTCTTCTTCACATTTGTTTGTTCAACCTTATTATCTTTTTCAATGTTAACCATATTATAATCAAGGGTTTTTCCACTCCTAGTGACAATTGCCAATACTTGGTCATTAATTTTTGGATTCACAATGGTATCACTGGGAAGGCTCTTTTTTTGTCTTTCATTAAATTGAGTGGAGATTTGGACAATTTGAGTCTCCAGTTGTATGATTAAGGTGGAATGAGTAACAAACATTTGATTGATCTGAGAAAAGTCACCTTTTAATTCTCGAACCATTTTGTCGATCTCCTCTACTCTCATCAAGATTCTTGCTAACATAACCTCGATCTTGAACTTTTTGGGATCAATGGGGTTTGACTCTTTTCTTTTTACTTAGTCATGGGGGGAACATATCTACCATACTCCCTTCCTTGTACCTCTAATTACGACCTATATCCCTTTAATTCCATTCTTATACTATTTCATGATCGGTCCAACCTTGGTTCCCACTTTGCCTTTGGTAGGTCAGGCGGGAACCCTTCGGGTAGTTAGCCAAGTAACTAATTTAATAATCAAGCCTCTTGTCTTATTCTTCATCATATCCCTTGGATGCCACGACATTTATCATTTTTGTGGGTGCACCCATCACATGCTTTGTAAGGAGTTCCAATTGTGTCATTATTTGGGTCATGTTTTCCTACCTCTCTTAATCTTTCTTTCTTTACTCTTTATCAACATAGGAGGTGATAAGGGACCCTTTAGCTACCTCGGTTTCCTGGGTGTGCCACCCTCTATTTTTCTTTGTGACTTCCTCAAGCAAGGTTGAAGCCACGCTATATGACAGCTTCACAAGTGACCCATCAGCTGCATTATCCACCGCAGTTTTATTTAGGTGATCCAAAGCCCAATATAATATTTGGAAAAGCATCTTCTTTGGCACCTTGTGGTTGGGGCATTGCAAAAGCTTCCTACTAAATCTTTTCACACCTCATATATAGGCTCTCTATTTAGTTGACAAAAATTTGTGATTTCATCTCGCAATTGCAACATCATTGATTGTAGGAAATATCGATCTAGGAAAGTATCGGTAAGTTTATCCCACAATGTGATGGACCTAACAGGGAGAGAACTTTTCCACAACACTACCTCACCCGTTAGAGAATATGGAAAGAGGCAAAATCGTATGGACTTTTGTGATATGTGAGCAATATCAAAAGAGGCGCATACTTCCATAAAATTCATCAAGTGAAAGTTTGAGTCTTCATGAGCTTGACCCTCAAAGAGACCATTCATTTGAAGCATATGTAACATAATGCTTGAGACATGGAATACCCTATTCTCTTGATTTGGTGTGATACAGATAGCTTTCGCATATCTCATATCATGCAGTTCCTTCTTATCATTAAAGGGCCCATCAAAGGTTTCGACATTACTTGCATTATTACTCATTATGTCGTGGACAATATTAAAATCACCTAAGAAAACAAAAAACAATAACCAAAATACATAAAACCACTATGGGTAAACTCAAAGATACTATCAACATCGCATGAGTGAAAACTAAGTGCCACTCCCCATCAATGGTGCTATTTTGAACATGCTCAACTTACTTTATGATTTATGGGCAAGGAAATTATTGTTAAATATAATAACTTAACTTGAGTTGAGGTTGAATCCGTAAGGAGTGTAACTAGTGTTCGAATCCTATGGGTGTTGAAAGCTACTAAGTATATACCCACAAGGCAAAATAATAAAGCACAAAAATTAAAATTGGGGGTATGGTTTGAAAGATTGTTTAACTAAAACTACTTGAAATAACAAATAAGGGAAACAATTATAGATAAGATTCTAACAATAGAATAGTCTTAGGATTATGTTTTCATAGAGAAAAATAGTGCATGAGTACATGAGAATAAAATGCAAACTCTAGTTAATGACTACATGGGTAGTCTAGGTTAGGGGTTTTGATATTAGATTTTCAACCGAACACCAAAATATCAAACATGGACCCTTTTGGATACCTCATGGGTGTGGCAAAAAAATCAACCTAAAGCCTCAATTGGGCATACCTATTTCTAGGAAGATCCTAAGACATAGCAAATTCCCAATCTATCCTTATTTCTAAGACAATGTAAAGAAATAAGCTAATATCTAATGATTATTCTGAAATACCTTGTCACCCATATCCCTCTTTCAAGGATGATATAGGATCTAAAAGCATACTCATATCCCACTTTCAAGGATTATGTGAGAATTTTGGAATTTGGGGTTTTCACCCACAAATTTCAATTCAACAAACAAGTATTAGTCAAACCCAACATCATTAACAAAGAATCTACACTAGTAATCAAAACTCACATATATTTTCACGCTATTCCAAAATAACCTTAAGATAGATGATTAGCTGCTTATGAAATTTGAGAAAAGAAATATAACAAAATTGTCATTCAATACTTCCATTAAAGATACAAGCACGAGCATTCTCTAATTCAACTTCAATTACAACTAAGTTCACTTGGAAAATTAACCACAATAATGTTTCCTAATTAAGTAGGGTTTTACAAAACCAAAACTTGAATTCTAGTTGGAGATATCCCAAAGTGAAAGGGTTTTTATCATTTGAAAGATTGGAACAAGCTATGGGAAATTACAAATCTGGCCCCAAACTATTTTCTGCTTCATTGTGATTGAATGTGCTTGATTGCGATAATGGTGAACTCATCCTGATCGCTATCTTTGATTGATTTGGGGTTGTCACAATCGTGAACCTCAGACCGCGATTGCAGTATTTGAGGATTAGTTCCTGCTACTACTTTTCTAGCTTTTTCATTAACTCTTCCCTTTTTGACCTAATTTTAGATCATTTTACTTTTTTTCTTCCCATCACCTGTATGCCTACAAAACATGGGAATTAGTGCAGAAAAATGACAAATTTGTCTCATTAACACCATTTAACCATAGTAGTGTGCACGAATTTGGATGTAAATGAGTGGTGATTTACCATTATCAACAATGCACAGATGGGTACTCAAAATTATGGTAATGCCTACAATCATCATTGGAAGAGCCAACCCAATTACTCGTAATGCAACAATTTGGCTCAGACTTAGCAACTTCAGCAACAGAATACCCATTCTAGTAATATTGAGAAGACATTGAAAAAGATGCTGCAGAGATTAAAAATAAGCAACTGGCCTAGAAAAACTTGGAGACATGGTTGGGACAGTTAGCTTAGGCCTAGAATACCAAACCTCAAAGGTATTTTCCAAGTGACATAGAGAATCTAAAAAAGGTTAAGGCAATCACTTTGAAGAGTGGTAGAGTTCTCATTAACAAGCCTTAAAAGATAAAGCCATAGGTACAAACAGAGTTAGTCCCACAGCAGGTAGTGGAGAAGCAAGTTGCTGCCAAAGATGTTGAAAATTTGGGAAAGTTTGACTACCCAAAAACAAAGGCAGTTGAGCGTGCACAAGAAATATCACCACTACCATTCCCTCAAAAGTTCAAAAAGGATAAGAAGGATGAGTATTTTAATAAGTTCTTTAACACATTTAGAGAACTTCACATTAATTTCCCATTGTTAGATATTTTATAGGGTATAACTAAGTACACTAAGTACTTAAAGGATGTGGTGACCAATAAGATCAGACTGGGTGATATTGATACGGTGGAAATTACTGAAAAGTGCAATTCAGTGGTGATGAGCAAAATGCAAAAACATCTTGAGGATCCATAGAGCTTCACCCTCCCCATACAAATTAGTGAAAGTGATATAGTCCATGCTTTGAGTGAATTGAGGGTGATAATAAATTTCATGCCATGTTTTATGGTTCTCCAAATGGCGGATAGAACAAAAGTAGTGCCTGAAGAAATTATTGAGAACGTGCTTATTAAAGTTGGTAAGTTCATTATTCCTGTTGATTTTATTATTCTTGATTATGATATAGGTGATATACCAATCATACTGGGTTATCCTTTCTTGGCAATCGTGGAGCACTTAATAATATTAGAGAGGGCACTCTAACAATGAGATTTAATTATGAAGAGGTGGTCATTATAGTATACAAACCACTTAATCCACCTTCACACTATAGGATTGATGCATGATTACAACTATGAAAGTAGATGAGTGTGGGATGGTAGAGTGTAACCACTAATAACCTCTTTAGACTATCTCATAGAGTTGCCCAAGCCATATATTAAGCCCAAAACTGAGAAGCTAAAAGAAGAGTCTGACAAGTCAAGTGTTGAGAAAGTTGCAGACAGAGTAAGCACTCAAGAGGTCTGAAAAGTGTAAGAAAATAACCTCTGAGTAGAAGGAAAAGGTTAAAGGAACATGGATGAAGAGTAGTGATGTGGGTCGTGCCGTAACACTAAATCAAACACTTTTAGGAAAGAAACCCAAGTTAAGATAGGTATTTATTTTGTATTCTAATTTTTAGTTCACGTTTATTTTTATTTTTTGTTTGATTCGCACTTTGAAGGGAAGTCTGAGTACCGAAAATCTAATCTAAGAAGCATGAAAAGCCTGGGTGTGGGGTTCATTGGACCTCATTGATGTAAAAGATGGTGCTAGATAAGCTTAGAGGCCTTAGGGGAATTTACATCTCTGCTTTTAGTTATACTTTGGAGACAAAGTGTGATTTTAAGTGTGGGGTGGTAAATCTTCCCGTTATTTAGGGTGAAGTATTGTTATAGGATATCAAATGTTAGTTAGCTTCTTGTTTTTGTCTAAATTAAAAAAATGGTAAATATGTGAAAAAAGGGTTTATGTTTTGTGGTTGGGAGATGTAACACCCTAGCTTTTTGCCTCTGAAAATTTCTTTAGTTTTGAGCCTACTACTCAGAATATGGCTGACCTAATAAGTCGTAAGGTCTCCTTAAGGGTTGCAGGGCTTGAGTCATAGAGTGACTAGTGAGGAATGCCCATGTTTCTGTTGTGACTACGACTGGAATGTCACGAGTCGTAATGACTTTTTACAGGTTATATTGTGCTTTCCGTAGCCAAACAAGAATAGTTGTCTAATGTTACTATTGTGGTTATGACTAGGACCCTACGAGTCATAAGGTCCATGTATGAGTCGTAGGGTACAACTCATAGGGTCAGTAGAAGGTATGCTTGGGACACTATCCAAACTACGAGTTTAGGGGATGACTCGTAGTCAGTCGTTATGATTCGTAAGGTGACCCATAACAACTGGGTGACAAATTTTTAGTGTTTTATTAAGGGTACTTTGGACATTTTCCTCTTTCCCCAATTGTGGCCCATGAGCTTTAAACCCTTTTGGACCTCATTATCATCTAAAACATAATCGAACACACTCTCAAACTCTCTCAAATCCCTAAGTCAAGAGCAATATAGGTTTCCTCAAGGTTGATCATGTAGATTTTCCAAGTGGTGTTTTCTCTCCATAATTTTAATACATTCAGGTATATATCTCTTCCCTAAAACATATTTTGCTAAGACATGTGTTTAAATTGTTATTCATATAGTTTAAGGTTTGGTTTTTGAATTTGGGTTGAGGGTTTTGGATGATTGTTGTTTAAATGATGTTCCCATAATTTTTTATGCATTGTTCGTACTTTATTGATGGTTTTGAACTAATGGGGTGCATGGTCATGGTAAATTGGAATGGGGTTATAGATTCCCCAAAATTGATGGTTTTTGTTTGGAATTAGTTTTGGAAATTGTGTTCCTTCTACCATCTTGCATGATTGGCTTTTAAACTTTAATATATGCTCATTGAAAATGACTTTGAAACTATGGCATTGCATAAAAGGCTAATGGAATATAAATGGCTTTGAAGGCCTTGTTGGATATGTTTTTGGTTTAATGAACAAAGGAGGCCGTGTAATTCCCCCAAGTGGGTGGATAATAAAAATGACATGATGATATTAGCTTGCAAGCGTAATTGGTATGACGATACCAACAATATATGACATAATAGGTGACACGATCCGAACTAAGGCCTTGTCATAATGGGCATCTTAAGTCCAACAAGGAACAGAGATTAACCCGCTATTCAATCCAACCAACCAACAATCATAACATAACAAAGATAATAACCAAATCCATATCAATTCCATTCCACTCCATAACATAACATACCTCAGTCCACAATTTGTCTATACAAAGCCTCTAAAAGAGATCCAAGAATATCCGGTCGGGACATGCCCCCGACCATTGCCAAAACCAATATCCAAGTCTAAACCAATAAAGACATAAGAAAACTCAAAGCAATAAATAGATCCTTCTGAAGTATGGAAGCTCACCACTTTAACTCTCCACGTGTTGTTCCCGAGTCCAATCACTGATTACGAGGTGTAAGGATATGACTAACACCTGCATCACATGGGGATACAATGTTGAAGATGGTTAGTAGTTGGAGCGCTAGAATGTAACTCAAGGATAAGGATAAAATAGTTCCAATAATTCAAAACCATTCAACCAATGCATATAACCCATGCAATACATACATATACATATATACCATACCGGAGTAGGGAACGTGATTAGCATGAACTTTGAAAACATTAACCCAAGTTTTGTATCATAAACATCCTAAAATAAGGAACCCATGGACTATATGGGTCCAGCTCTCCCCTAGCTGGAAGAGCCCCAGTGTGTGTAGTCGCACAAACTAGGGAATACCCATAATCGTATATGCCTATATGGGGAACTCAAACCTCTTGGCATAATCAAGATGAGATAGAACCAATATATATAATAAAGGGTCTCAAACCTCCCATTCATATATACATTCAGGGTACTTGAACCACCCAGTCATAAGACACTCGCACTGGCTAGCGCGATTTCTAGGGTTAGTCCTTTGGACTCCACTTGTACGGTCCGGATACACATACTTCTTTAAAGCCCAATTTAAAACCATCACTTCAGATTCATAACCATTAAGCCTATTACTTACCAAAGGCATCCAATTGGTATCATCATACAACCTCACTTGCAAGCGTACAAGAATGCAATAACCATTATCATTTAACTTTGGGACTCGAACCCATTGTCTATACAAAGCATTAATTCAATTCAACATTTAAGGACTCGAACCCATTACCAAATAGTGACATAAATCAATTTAATTTGTAGTGACTCAAACTCTGTTAGCCAAGTAAACCACCAAGGTTATCATTTATATCATTACATGGCCAACAAGGCCTTCACAAAAACGTTTACCAACCATTCATATCCATTAGGCCAATGCCTTAGTTCAAAACACATTTCAATTCACTTTATGGTCATCAAGATCTTTACAAAATTGTTCATCCTTCATTAGCATTCTTATACCAAGCATTAGTGAAAAACCCAACTCATCATGTGACTAGTTTGTTCTCTTTGGCATTTTCACAAATACTTTGAGGACATGCTATTATCAAAATCAAAATCAAGGTAAAAACCATCAATTTTGGGGTTGCCCATGACCCATTTGTTAAACCATAATTACAAAGCATCCACATCTTAAAACCATCATAAAAAATAGTTAGAAACACTATTTAAACTAAGAGTGAAGAATACTCAATATTATAAACAAAACCCTCAACGATGGTTTTCAAAACCACCATTGATGTATCAAAATCAATGTTTAAAACACATGATATTTCAGAACTAACAATGAGGGAAGAGTCACATGCCTTATTCATGGAGATTCATGAAAGAAAGTTGACCCTTGATCCTCTAAATGAAAACTTGAAGAAAACCCTAGCCCAATTTTCAAGAGAGAGTTTAAAGAGTGTTTTTGGAGTGTTTGATCTTTCCAAAGTGTGATATGAGAGGCCACAACATGTTATATGATGTGGGGAATTTAGGATTTTAGGGTGGGAAATGTTCGAAATACCTTCAGCTTAAAATCTGAAAATATGACCATAGGAGGGTATGACCAAACCCCCTAAATCGTACCCTAGGGTATGAAGGGTACCCGAACCTAAGGCCTCATCTTGGAACTCCATACTAACCGACAAACAACCATAAAGGACTAAGTCGTATCCTATCATACAAGAAATACCCTTAGAATCGTATCTTGGTCAGAATTATCTAGATCAAACTTAGGGCACCATACAATTTAACAACATACACCTCGCACCCTAACATACGACTAGTAAGATTACTAATCGTACCATAAACAAAATGCAACCAAACCATACTGATTTTCACACGAGATAAGGGACTCTAAATCGTACCACATCATACGACTAGTATGAACAAGTCGTATGATATCCAGAATGCTAAACTTAGGATATTTTCTAAGGTCCCAAATACAAGGTGTTTCAATTTTCCCCCACTTGGATCATTCATCCTCGAATGAAGAGTAAAGTAAAGTACAAGAACATGAGTAAAGTTAAGCATAAGCACGTGCTAATATATTATTACACACCAACTAACCTTTAACCACGTTAGAAGCAAGGACATACAGTAAAGATGAGGAGATCAACATATACCTTAAGCAAGAGTTTCCAGAATGGAAAACAAATGCGGATTCTTAGACTTCATGTCCTCCTTCACCTCCCAAGTAGCTTCTTTAACCTTATGGTTTCTCTAAATAACCTTTACTAAAGCCACATCCTTTGTTCACAACCAACGAACTTGATGGTCCAAGATCTCAACCAGAACTATCTTATACGATAAGGAATTCTAGATACCTGACCCTTTTAAAGGAATAATCGACAAAGGATCACCCACACATTTTCTCAACATAATGACATGAAAAATTGGATGAATGGAGCTCAAACTAGGAGGAAAATCCAACTCATAGGCAACATTACCAACCTTATTCAAAATAAAATATGGACCAACATACCAAGGACTAAGTTTCCCCTTCATACCAAACTACATTACTCCCCTCATGGGAGACACCTTCAAGAATACCCAATAGCCAACATTGAACTCTAACTCCCTACACCTCATATCCACATAGGGCTTTTGTCAACTTTGAGTGGCTTTCAATTTATCACGAATCACCTTCACCTTTTTCAAGGCTTGGTAAAGCAAGTGAGGGAGAAACAACTTATTCTTACCAAATTTGTACCACCCAGTAGGAGAACGATATATCCTACCATGCAATGCTTCAAAAGGAGCCATACCAATGCTATAATAATAGCTATTATTAGAAGAAAATTCAATCAAAGGAAAATAATTAAACCAACTACCACCATAGTCAATCACGAAAGCATGAAGCATATCTTCCAATGTCTGAATGGTCCTCTCCACTTATCCATTTGACTGCGGGTGAAAAGCGGTACTAAGGCATACCTTAGTTCCCAAACCTTTCTAAAATAACTTCCAAAAATAAAATGAGAATGGAGTACCACGACCCAAAATGATACAAATCAGGGCTCTATGCAATTTTAAAATCTCAGCAAGATACATCTTAGCATAATCCTCTATCGAAAAGCTAGTCCTCACCGCTAAGAAGTGAGAGAACTTAGTTATCTATCAAAACTTGATGCTAACTCTAGTCGCGACAATGGTGCTTAAGGTCATAAGCGACCACAAGCAAATCCATGAGCTGGTACCTTTTATGAGAACTATTTACAATAATAATAAAACACATATGCGGAAGATAAACTATTGAAGTAATACTAATCTGAATATTAAGATGTGATTACATCACAAGTCTAAAAAAATATGATAAATACTAAAAACCAACCATTTATCTAAAATACAAAAATGTAATGAAAGAACTAGTAACTGACTAATTGCCTGCCTGACTAACTGATTATAAGCCTCTAACTGACTGCAAAGTTAATGGGACTGACCCACAACTAACTCTAACTAATTAAATATAAGGAAGTACTGAAATAACAAAATCATGTTCTAGATGGATAAGGACTCACGACTACTTCTGCTGAGTATGTTAAGCTGTCTAAGAGCGATCAGGAAACTAAGCATCTGAACCTATGTTATAAAACAACATAGCACAAAGAAAATTACGTGATTAGTTCTTTGACTGTACCTGTACGTGAGATAAGGACTGATTGAAATGCATGGTATAACTGAGCATAAATGCATGAACATGTAAAATCTAAGAATTCAAGCCCAAGCATAAATATATTTCTAAGATAATTTGTAAATAACTGAACAACTAAAAATGTATGCTTTGGTCAAGCATACCTGAGCGGAGATATACTGATTACTGATTAACTAGTATCTATATATGGATTAACTGATGTTTGTATATAGATTAACTGATATCTGAATAATGATCATTTAATGTTGAAGTGTACTTAGTCTAAATAACTGGACTGAAACTGTGGGAGGTATCATGTAATCGATATGCCCCAATCTGAGCTAATTGGGGTCCAAACTATAGCCCCTGTTAGAAGGGTGTCAGTACCGTGCCATGCGTACTAACACTAGCTAGACGATCTATTAAACCGGTGTCCCAAAGGACTAAAGAGTCACCCTCTACTAGAAGGTGCTCTCATAAGATATGTGTCAATCCTCAATTGGCTGGTAGACATCTCAAACCTATGCTGGCTATGTAGTTCTATAACTCAGGGATTGCTACTAAGGGTCACATCCTCTATTGGCAGGTGATCCTCCATCCAGGGGTTTTCTTGGTGCTAAATCCTACTCCCAACTGAACTGACACTGATGTTGAATTGAACTATACTTGAATGAATATTTTTAAATAAATAATAATTCTCATCATGATCATATCAATTGAATAAATAAGAATATTCATGGTTTAACTGAATCAGTACTTGAAAGATCTATAGTCATGTAAAATATGTAGGTATCGGGTGTTCATCACCCGCCAACACTGAATGATCCTAATTTACGATAATAATCTTTTTTAAACAATAATATGGGATCATCGTTCAAAATTTAAAAAGTATAGGTATTTTATCAAACATGTAGGGATCATAAACTTGAACATGGGAATATCTTAAACATGAGGAAACAATTTGATTACATGGCTAAATTCATAATTTGGGGAATTAACCTGAAATCACTTGATCATAACATGGGGATTATAATACTCAAAATATAATATGACTTATTCCACTTGAAACACTTCTAAACATAACTTGTAAATTAATTAGCAAAAGATTCATGGATTTATTTTATCGAAAACATGTATAAAATCATCAATTAAATCAAAAGAGAGTTTTTAGGATCCATGGGTGAAAGGGACCCATGGATGAACATCCCACATACCTCACTAGATGAATTCTTAAATATTCCTTGAGTATTTCTTAAGCTTGAAGCTTGAATTCCATGATTTCTGTGAAAGAGTTTGGACTTGTTCTTGGGGAAAGAGAGGGTTTCTTTAGAGTAATTTGGGAATAAAAGGGCAAATAATGCTATTTGGAAGCCCCAAATTCATGTTATGGATGGATTAGGTGAATGGAAATGACCCAGATACCCTTAAAATACAAAGAACAAAAGTTGGACAGAATAGGGAGGGACGGTGTGGGATCTGGAGTGGTGGACTAGGCCAGGCGGTACCCCCTTAAAGCGGGGGACTGGAGGGGGCGGCGCCCGCTTATACTAGTAGTACTACTGTTTGGTTTTTCCAAACACGCCTCTATACTCATCCAAAAATTTTAAAACTCATGGGAGATGTACTTTGAACAACCTTGATCATGAATCAACTCAAAAATTAACGTCCTGAGGTCGAAAAGGTTAAAAATAAGATCATCGAATTTAGAGGTCCTAAAAATGACTATGCCCCAGAACTTAGTCAAAATTTCAAGCCCTAAGCCCCCTATGTATGCAACTAAAAGTTGAATCGAGCAAATTTTAGTATGGTGTATTACTATAACTCCCCTTTGGGAATATTCATCCTCAAATGAAACTGGTTAGACTGAGAGTACTGTACTATGGTAACTGAGATCACATACTAAACATGCATGAATTTGAAAATGATGATATAACTGAGTTTGAAATGTACTACATGAATTAAACTAATTTTTGTGAATGCGTATAATGACATGGAAATGGTTTCAAAGATGAAACTGAGAATGGAAAAGTGTCAATCTAAAGAAAATTGTTACCTCAAGTTGAATCTGATTTTATGGAGAAAAGAAGAGGGTACTTGGTTCGCATATCTACTGTTTCCCAAGTAGGTCCCTCAACAGACTGATTCCACCAAAGGACCTTAACCAAGGGAACTTCTTTATTCCTTAGCCTACGAATATGATGATGAAGGATCTCAACTGGGACTTCCTCGTAGGAAAGGCTATCCTTCACAACCATATCTTCTAAAGGAAAAACTACAGATTAATCACCAATACATTTCTTTAACAAGGAAATATGAAATATTGGATGTAGTGATGCTAAATCTGTAGGCAACTCTACCTCATAAGATACTTTCCTACAACTATTAAACTCTATAAGGGAAAATATATCAAGGACTTACATTCCTTTTCTTTCCAAATCTCTTCACTCATTTCATAGGTGAAATTTTCAAATAGGCCAAATCACCAACCTCAAACTCATGATCTCTTCTCCTCATATCTGCATAAGATTTCTGACGGCTTTAGTCAGTCTACGACCTCTTCCATATCAACTAAAATTTCTCCATTGCCTCAAACACTGAATCTTGTCTTATTAAAGTAGCTTCACCTACCTCATACTAGCCAATAGGATATCTACATCTTGTTCCATAGAGGGCCTCAAATGGAGCCATCTGAATACTGGAGTGATAACTGTTGTTATAGGAAAACTCAATCAAATGTTAGTGGTTATCCCAACTACCTTTAAATTCCATAACATATGCCCTCAACATGTCATCTAAATTCTGAGTGGTCCTCTCTACCTAACCATCTGTCTGAGGATGAAAAGTTGTACTTAGATGAACTTGGGTACCAAGACTTTTCTGAAAAGCCTTACAAAAGTAAAAGGCAAATTGAGTATCTCTATCTAAAATAATAGACAGTAGAATCCCTTCCAACTTAACTAACTCCCTAATATAAAGCCTGGCATAATCCTTAGATGAGTACAAAGTGTAAATTGGCAAGAAATGAGCTGATTTTGTCATTCTATCAATAATGACCCATATCAAATCGTGCTGATGATGTGTATGAGGCAACCCTATCACGAGATCTATGTTCACCATTTCTAACTTCCAAGTAGGGATGCTAAACTCCTGGAATGTACCACTAGGCCTTTGGTGCTCTACCTTAACCTGTTGACAATTTGGGTACTTAGCCACAAACTCTGCAATATCCCTCTTCATACCACACCACCAATAGATTTTTCGCAAATCATGATACATCTTAGTGGCTCTTGGATAGATCGAGTATCGCGAACCATGTGCATTCACAAGTATTCACTGTCTCAAACCATAAACACATAAAACACACAAACTGCCGTAAAAATAAAGCACATAATCTCCCTTTTGGGAGAAAACCTTTACTTTCTAATCTCTAACTGCCTTCTTTAACTTAACCAAACTAGTATCCCCATCTTTCTTTTCTTTCACTTTGGAAACCAATGAAGATTCTGAACCATTCTGAACCCATATACTACTTTTAGTTGAATCAACCAATTGAACACCTAATCTACCAAGCTGAGGAACCTCATGAACTAACTTCTTCTTATCATCCTCTACATGGGAAACACTACCCATAGACAACTTGCTAAGGGAATCGGCCACTACATTGGCCTTGCTCGGATGATATAACACACTCATATCATAATTCTTTATTAATTCAAGCCACCTTCTCTGACAAAGATTTAGATCTTTCTGCATGAATAAATTGTAAAATCTTATGATCAGTGAACACATCAATGTAAACCCCATAAAGATAATATCTCCAAATTTTCAAGGAAAAAACGATAGCTGCCAACTCAAGATCATGGGTAGGATAATTCTTCTTTTGGGATTTAAGATGTCTAGAGGCGTAAGCTATGACCTTGCCTATCTGCATCAAAACACAACCAAGACCAACTCTGGAAGCATCTCAATAAACTATAAATCCATATGTGCCATATAGCAATGTCAAGATTGGAGTGAAAGTGAGTCGATTCTTTAACTCCTAAAAACTCTTCTCACAAAAATTTGACCACTAAAATTTGACTTTATTTTGAGTCAATTGAGACATGGGGGATGCAATAGAAGAAAATCATTCAAAAAATCATCTATAGTACCCATCCAAACCTAAAAACTTTGACTATTTGATAAAGAGATGGGTCTAGGCCAGTTTTTCACTTCTTGTCTTTTAAGAGTCAACTCTAATTCCATCACTGAAAATAATATAGCCAAGAAAATCTACTGATCTTTGCGAACAACTGATGAGCTCAAAGGGTCTGCAACATAATTCTCAGATGGTTTGCATGATCATTCCCACTATGGAATAGACAAGGATGTCATCAATAAAGACTATGACAAACATGTCCAAGTACTGTTTGAACACTTTATTCATTAATTCCATAAAATCTGCAAGGGCTTTCGTTAGTCCAAAGAAAATAACTAAGAATTTGAAGTGATCATACCAAATTTTAAAAGTTGTCTTTAGAATGTCACATTCTCTGAATCTAAGCTAATGATAGCCGGATCTGAGGTCTATATTAGAGAAATAAATAGCACCCTGAATTTGGTCGAACAAGTCATCAATTCTGGGGAGTGGATGCTTATTCTTGATTGTGACTTTGTTCCACTGATGATAGTCGATGCATATTCTGAGAGAACCATCTTTCTTACGCATGAACACGACTGGAGTGCTCCATGGAGAAATACTAGGCCTGATAAAATCCTTATCTAAGAGATCTCTTAACTATTCTTTCAACTCCTTAAACTCAGTTGGGGCCATTCTATAGGGTGGAATAGAGATAGGTTGGGCCTCGAAAGAGATCCATTTTGATGTTAATTTCCAATTCGGGAGGAACTCTGAGAAAATCTTCGGGGAACACATCTAGAAACTCCCTTACTACTAAAACTAACTCGAGACTCAGAGTCTCAAAACTAGAGTCCTTGACTTGAAAAAGATGGTAAACACACCTTTTAGCTATCATCTTTCTTTCTTTAAGATAAGAAATGATCTGACCCATATGCATAGAGGTATTACCTCTTTATTCAATAACTGGTTCATTGGGAAACTAAAATTGAATGACTCTATTTCTACAGTTAACTAAGGCATAGCATGAGTGGATCCAATCCATGACATGAATGATATTAAAATTAGTCATCTCTAACTCCATAAGATCAACTGAGGTGATTTTCTGAGATACTATGATCGGGCCATTTTTGTATACTGAGGTGATTTTCTGAGATACTATGATCGGGCCATTTTTGTATACCTGTCTTGATATAATAAATTTACCCACTAGGGTAGACAATGAGAAAGGCTCTACTAACATTTCGAGACTAATACCAAAATTGACAGTTATGTAAGGAGTTACAAAAGAAAGTAAAGCTTTGAAATATTATAATGCATAAACATGAAGATAGAAAACCTATAATGTACTCGTAACCATATCAGGAGAACTTTCCTAATCATATCGAGTCCGGAGTGCATAAAATCTATTCTGGTCCTACCCAATGGTGGCACTAAAAATAGCACCCTACTGAGTCGGGCAACCTATTGGAGCTGAAGAACAATTGGTCTGACCCTATTGACCAGCCCTCAGGTAATCCCTGACTCTGTGGCCTGGCTTTCCACAACCAGAACACACATCACTACTAGCCTTACGCTCACTCTGATGATTTATACTGCATTTCCTGCAAAGTGGATTAGTATGACCACTATTCACACTGCCCTGAGACTTAGAGCCTGGCGCTCTATCCCGATTGTCTTGCCTGAACTTAGGCACTAGCACACCAGCCATAGATAGAGCCGGGGCTGAAATTTTTTGACAAAACTGAGAATGGTTACCACCTTTTGACCTTGGCTGAGAAAAGATAAAACTACATGTTTCTAGCCCTCATGTTCTCTCTCTCTCTCTCTTTATGTTTCTCCTCCTCAATCTGGTGAGAGTGACCCATGAGACTAGATAGGTCCATCTCCTTAATCAACATGGAAGTCCGACACTCCTTAACCATACTATCAGTTACACCAGATAAAAACTTACTCATTCTAGACCTATTATCAGCCATCATCGAAGGAGCATGCCTCACCAACTGAGTAAACTTAAGAGAGTATTCCTTTATGCTTATATTACCCTACTTTAAATTGTTAAACTCCTAAAATTTAGATTCCCTCAACTCTAAGGTAAATAACTTATCTAAGAAACCTGTGGAAAACTCTTTCCATTTTACCAGCCCGAAATCCTAGGGGGATTCATCCGAGTGAAATCCCAAATCCTAACTGTAGCTATATTTACCTCTGGATTGGTGAAGCAACATCCCGCGGGTTATTCTAAGCAGCCACTAAATGGGCTAAAGTTGCGAAAGCGTCCCTAAACTCGTCTTGGGGGACATGTTCATTTAGGGGATCTTCCTGAATAGGTGGAGGTGTAGGCTGATCCCTGTTTCTTCTTTCGTTGGTTTTTATGAAAGACATTATCTATAAATGGAATAAAGGATAGGTTAGAAAGAGAGTTTAAATAGAGCTCATGCTCTTTCACACGATATGACCACTGAAAGATGGAAAACTTTCCTAAAACGTTACATAGCCTCTTGTCCATAAGTGTGGTGCGCTTCATACCCATGCACAAGATTCTAATCAATGCAGATTTTAGACTCCATGGGATACTTTAAAACCTTAGGATTTGATAACAAGTTTTGTCTCAACCCGAGGCTACCCCCTAGTCGCAACAGTGGTACTTACAGTCAAAAGTGACCACAGGATAACCCATGTTTTGGAACCTATTATGAGCACTGTTTAAAATAATAATAAAATATATATGCAGAAGATAAACTCCTAAAGTAATACTAATCTGAATATTGAGATATGATTACATCATAAGTCTAAAACATTTGATAAATACTGAAAACCAATTGTCTATCTAAAAAATAGAAAAATCCTCAAAGAACTGGAAACTAACTAACTACCTGATTGTTTGAAAGCCTCTAACTGACTATGGAGTTGATTGGATAGACCCCCAACTAACTCCAACTAACTGAACATAAGGATGTACTGAAATAACTAAAATAAAAAAATCATGTCATCGATAGATGAGGAATCACCACTACTGCTGTTGAGATATCTAAGAGCGATCGGGAAACTGACCATTTGAACCTATGTTACAAGACAACATAGAGCAAAAAAAAGTATGTGATCAGTACTTTGAATGTATGAGTATATGAGATAAAGACTGACTGAAATACATGAGAAAACTGATCATAAATGCATAAACATGTAAAATCTTAAAATGCAAGACCAAGCATAAACATGTTTCTAAGATAATCTATAAATAATTGAACAACTGAAAAGTTGTATGTTTTGGTCAAGCAAATCTGAGCTGAGACATACTGATTACTGATTAACTGATATCTATATTTTGATTAACATATACCTAAATACTGATCATATAATACTGAAGTGTACTTCATCTGATTAACTGGGCTGAATCTATAGGAGGTATTACATAATCGACATGCCCCAAGCTGAGCTAATCGGGGTCCAACCTGTAGTCTCAGTTGGAAGGGTGTAAGTACCATGCCATAGGTACTAACACTAGCAATGTGGATCCCCTAAACTGGTGTCCCAAAGGAATAAGGAGTCAACCTCTACTGGAAGGTGCTCTCATGAGATATGTGCCAACCCTCAACTGGAAGGTAGACATCTCAAACCTACATTGGCTACGTAGTTCTATAACTCAGGGATTTTTACTAAGGATCACAACCTCTATTGGCAGGTGAGCCCCCATCCCTGGGTTCGCTCGGTGCTAAATCCTATCCTAATTGAACTTACACTAATATTGAACTGAAGTAAACTTAACTGAACATTTTTACATAACTGATAGTGCACATCATGATCATATCAACTGGATAAATAGGAATATTCATAGTTTAACTAAATGTTTACTTGAAAGATCTGAAGTTATGTAAAACACATAGGTATTGTGTGTCCATAGCTCACCAGCACTGAATGACCCTAATTTATGACAATAAGCTTTTTAAAACAATACTATGGGATCATGGTTCAAAACCCAAAGCGCATAGACATTTCATCAAATATGTGGGAATCATAAAATTGAACATGGGAATGTCTTAAACATGAGGAAACAATATGATTACATAGATAAATTAATAATTTGGGTATTTAACCTAAAATCCCTTGATCATGACATGGGGATTGCAATACTCAAAACATGATATGACTCATTCCACTTAAAAACACTTGTAAACATAACTTGTAACTGAATTAGCAAGAGATTCATGGATTTATTTCATCTAAAACATATATAAACTCAACAATTAAATCAAAAGAGGGTTTTTGGGCTCTGTGGGTGCAAGGGACACATGGATGAACATCCCACATACCTCATTAGATGAATTCTTAAAGATTCCTTGAGGAATTCTTAAAGATTCCTCGAGGATTTCTTGAGCATGAAACTTGAATTCCTTGATTTCTTAAGAAAGAGTTTGGACTTTTTCTCGGGAAATAGAGGGTTTCTTGAGAGCCATTTGTGTATAAAAGGGCAAATAATGCTCTTTGAAATCCCCGAATTTGTGTTATGGATTGATTAGGTGCAGGAAAATAACCCATATACCCTTGAAATACCAAGAACAAAAGTTGGATGGAATAGGGAGGGAGCGGCGTAGGCTCTGCAGTAGTGGACTAGGTCGGGCGGTGCCCGCCTTAAAGCGGGGACTGGACTGGGCGGCACGCACCCTAGAGTGATGGACTGGAGGGGGTGATTTCCATTTATCCTCGTGGTGCTACTGGTTGGTTTTACAAACACGCCTCTATGCTCGTCCAATAATTTTGAAACCCACCCGAGACATACTTCAAACAATCGTGATCATGAATCAACTCAAAAATCAATATCCCGAGGTTGAGAAGGTTAAAAATAGGATCATCAAAGTTTAGGGGTCCTAAAAATAACTATGTCCCCAACACTTAGCGAAAATTCCAAACCTTAAGCCCTTTATGCATGCAACTAAAAACTCAATCAAGCTAAGGTTAGTACAGGGTTTTACAATATCTCCCCCTTGGGAACATTCATCCTCGAATGAGACTGGTTAGACTGAGAGTACTGTACTAAGGTAACTGAGATCACATACAGAACATGCATGACTTGGAACATGATGATATAACTGAGTCTAAAATGTAATACTAAAATTAAACTAATTTTCGTAAATGCATGTAATGACATGAAAATGGTTACATAGCTGAAAATAAGAATGAAAAAGAGTCAACCTAAGGAAAAATCATTACCTGAAGCTGAATCTATGTTTGCAGAAAAAAGATGAGGGTACTTGGTTTTTTTATCTTCTTCTATTTTGCAAGTAGCTCCCTTAACAGACTGATTTCACCAAAGGACCTTAACTAAGGGAACTTCTTTATTCCTTAGCCTGCAAATCTAACAATCAAGGATCTCAACTAGGACTTCCTCGTAGGAAAGGTTGTCCTTCACAGCCATATATTCTAAAGGTAAAACTACAGCTTAATCACCAATACATTTCTTTAAGAAGGAAACATGAAATATAAGATGTACTGACGCCAAATCTGCAGGCAACTCTACCTTCTAAGCTACTTTCCAAAACAATTCAAAACTCTATAAGGGACACCATATTGGGGCTTGATCTTCCCCTTCTAGTAAAATCTCTTCACTCCTTTCATAGGCAAAATTTTCAAATAGACCAAATCACATACCTTAAACTCACGATCTTTTCTTCTCACATCTTCATAAGATTTCTGACGACTTTGGGCAGTCTTCAGCCTCTCTCATATCAACTAACTTTTTACATTGCCTCAAATACTGAATATAGCCCTATCAAAGTAGCTTCACCTGCCTTAAACCAGCAAATAGGATATCTATATCTCCTTCCATAGAGAGCCTCAAATGGATCCATCTGAATACAAGAGTTATAACTGTTGTTATAGGCAAACTCAATCTAAGGTAATTTTTCATCCAAACTACCTTTAAAGTCAATAACACATACCCTCAATATGTCCTCTACATTCTGAATAGTCTTCTCTGCCTGAATATCTGTCTGAGGATAAAAAGTTATACTAAGATTAACTTTGGTGCCAAGACCCTTCTGAAAAGCCTTCAAAAAGTGAGAGGTAAACTAAGCACCTCTATAAAAAATAATAGACAACACAATCCCATGCAACTTAACCAACTCTCTAATATAAAGCCTAGCATAATGCTCAACTGAGTACAAAATATGAACTGACAAGAAATAAGCTAATTTGGTCATTCTATCTACAATGACCCATATCGAATCATGCTGATGACGCATATGAGGCAACCCTATCACAAAATCTATGTTACCACTTCCCACTTCCAAGTAGGGATTCTAAACTCCTACAATGTACAACTAGGCCTTTGGTTCTCAACCTTAACTTACTGACAATTTGGGCACTTAGCCACAATCACTATAATATCCCTCTTCATACCACTCCACCAATAGATTTTTCGCAAATCACAGTACATCTTAGTGGCTCCTGGATGGATCGAGTATCACACACCATATGCTTTCTCAAACCACAGCTCCGTAAGCTTCGACTATGATTCTTTCCCTCAAACATCTAAGTTGAGAATACATAACCTTCCTTGGTACCTCAAGATACCATCACCTCCAATCATAAATTCAACAACCTTTTGCTGACCCACTTTACTCTTAATCTTTATCAAACTAGAATCCAACCTTGCTTTTCCTTTATCTCAACAACAAGAGATGACTAAGATACTTGATACACAAATACACCCTATCCTCAGAGTCTGTGAGACAAACTCAAAGACTAGCCAAATGGTGAATGTCCTTCACTAATTTCCATTTATCCTCATACATATGAGCTAGACTCCTCATGGATAACCTGCTAAGAGCATCAGCAACTATGATTGCTTTACCTGGATGGTAGCGAAGACTCATATCATAGTCCTTCAATAATTCAAGCCACCATCTCTACTTGAGATTTAACTCTTTCTGAGAAAAAACATACTGTAGGCTCTTATGATCAGAAAGATGTCAACATGAACCCCATAGAGATAGTGATACTAAATCTTCAACATAAATGCCAAAGATAACAACTCCAAATCATGAGTAGGGTAGTTCTTCTTATAAACTTTCAACTACCTAGAAGCATAAGCCACCACCCTACAATATTGCATCAACATAATACACTACGAAACCATCATTACCCTCGAGTAGGGTGAAAATTGGAGTTGAAATCAACTTATTTTTCAACTTCTCAAAACTACCCTCATAAGTATCCAACCATAAGAACTTGACCTTCTATTGGGTCAACTTAGTTAATGGGGCAGCTATAGTCGAAATACTTTCCATAATTCTCCTATAGTAACCAGCTAAACCTAACAAGCTCCGAATATCGATTGGAGTCACGGGTCTAGGCTAGTTCTTAACCACTACAACCTTTTGTAGACTTACAACCTTCAATCAGAACTTACACTTAGAGAACTTAGCATACAAGCATTAATCCTTCAAGGTTTGTAAAACAACACAAAGGTGTTCTATATGATTGAATCACTCTTTGAGCATACGAGAATATCATCTATGAAGACAATGATGAATAAATCCAGAAACCAATGAAAAACCCTATTCATCAAATCCATAAATATTGTCGGAGCATTGGTTAACCCAAAAAAACATAAATGGGAACTCATAGTGACCAAATCAGGTCTTGAAGTCAGTGTTAGGGATGTCCATCTCCCTAACCTTAAGTTGATGGTAGCTAAACCTAAGATCAATCATAGAGAAATACTTCACACCCTGAAGTTGATCAAATAAATCATCGATCCTAGGAAGAAGATACTTATTCTTTATGGTTATCTTATTCAGATGATGATAATCAATATACATCTAAAGGGAACCATCCTTCTTAACCACAAGCAACACAGGAACACCCTAAGGAGACACACTAGGATGGATGAAACCATTATCTATGAGATCCTTATATTGCCCCTTAAGTTGATTCAACTTAGTTAGATCCATACTATAAGAAAGGATAAAGATAAGATAAGTGTTCGAAACAAGATCAACACCAAATTTAATTTCCCTATCAGGAGAAATACCGGGAAGATCATTAGGGAAAACCTTGGGAAACGCATTAACCATATGAACGGATTCTAGAGAAAGATCTTCTGAGTAAGAATTTTTAACCTAGACCAAATAAAACAAACACCCATTAGAAATCAACTTTTGGGCTCTAAGATATGAGATGAACCTCCTCTTGGGCACTAAAGAACCCCTTTCCCAATGACCGGCTCATTAGGGAATTTAAACATGACCTTACGAGTCTAACAATCTAGGGAAGCATAGAACAAATTCAATAAATCCATCTCCAATATGACATCAAAGTCAACCATATCCAACTCTATCAAATCCACAAGAGTTTCTTTACTTCCAATAGCTATCACATACCCTCTATAGACTCTTTAACTAACTACAGAGTCTCCTATCGGGGTATAAACTAAAAAAGAAACTGGCAAATACTCAGGACCAAAACAAAAATGCACATCCTCAAATGGGGTTACATAAAAAAGAGTGGACCCTGGATCAAGTAAACAATACACATCACGGGAGAAAAGTGTAACACCCTGTATTTTGCATGCAATTATTATATTTATATAGAACTTGGTATATCCTTGTGGAATAGGCAATAAAAGAGATTTATTATGTGAGTATTGATAATGTAGATGGAGTTCTAGATACTGCCCATACATTTTAATGTGACGCAATCAAGTTAATATCGATACAACTATTTAACTTGGAATCGTAAGCGGATATTTGAATCTAGAGTTTAAAGTGACCAAGTGTGTACAAGTTGTAAGTTAAATTAAAGGGATTAGGAGCTAGAAATGGAATAGAATATTGAGGTGCTTGCTTGAATAAATTAAGCATGTAGGTGAGTCACCTACGTAAGCTATTTGGACCAAATTAATGGACCCATGGCTATGGACCAGATTTGGGCCTATACTAATGTACTCATTTGGGCCCAAATTGAATAAAAGAGGAAGAAAATAGATTAATGGCCCAACTCACAAATCTGCCAAGGAACATATATAATTGAGACAACTAATAAATTAAGCAAGTAGGTGCATCACCTACTTTGACATTTAGAGCAGCTTGAACTCCTTAAGTAGGTGCATCACCTACTTGGACAAATTTAATCAAATTTGGGGTCCAAAATGCAGCTAAGTGGATTGCCAAAAATAGGGCATTTTTAAGGCCAAGTTCCTGGTCATTTTCCCTTATCTTAAATTAGAAAAAGGTTATATTTCACAAAATCTCTCTACTTTATTTAAAGAAACTAGGAGCAACCCTATATTGTCTTTTAGGGTTCTTGGAGAAACCCCAACTTTTGCAGCCCAAGGTAAGTGAAAAAACTTATGGTTTAGCTTAATTATCTCATGGAAGATTAGGGAAACATGCTATAAGTTCTTAATTATTAATTCATGGAAGAATATAGAACAAGCTACTTGCTCACTTTTTTCTTTGTTATTAAGAGATCTCTTTTCTTCTTTGGTTTAAAATGTAAAGAAAAGTGAAAGTTGAAGTTCTTGAGGAGTTCAAATTATAATAATAAGTTACAGAATTGAGGTAAGGTGACTACTCTATTTTTTTCCTTATATATGAATTTGAGAGAGGTTATAGATGTGTTATTATTGAGAACTCAAGAGATGGTGAGTTCAATAATTGGTTGTTACAATAAAAGGGATTTGGGGCTATTTTGTGGACTATTTTGTATGTACATATTATAGGCTGTCAGGTTGATGTTGGAGAAAGGTGTGACTAGTTCGAATTGCAATATAGAAGAAAGGTGTGGTGGTAAACCACTGTACTAATTATTGCTTTTGGTTACTGCCCAATCTATTTTGCTTATTGTTTGGAGAGTGTAATGAAGCCAAGGTGGTTTTGGTGAATCTTATAAGAACATGTAAGGTATGTTGTTGTAATTTAGGAAAAAGGGTTAAAATAACACCATTAATTGCTAGATTAAGGGCTTACTGCTCGGTTACTATTTTGGTGAAGTTAAATAGCCCAAATATGTCGGTTGGTTGCTAATATTAGTTTACCATATATTTTATTGTAGATAAGTAATCTAAAAGGCGGGATGTCAAGTTTGGTTAATTTTAGAGTTATATAACTAGGTATGTAAGGCATACTCTATTTTGTACTCTTTGGCATGAAATCAAACATTTGTTCCATCAAGTAAGCTTCCAAGATTATCCAACAAACAAGTAATACAAAAAGTAGCGTATTATATCCCATGTAGATAATGACCTTGTTCCCATACTCTAATGTGTTAAAACACCCCAATACATGCTTATTATTAAGCCTACATGTCTATCTTCACTTGAAAACTTTAGGAGCTGTCTGTTTACTCAAATAAGACCCATGTGTTATTTTCAGCTCCTAAACACTTCATTATTGTTCCAATAGCTCCCCAACTCATTATTGTTGCCTGAAGTTCCTATTTATATGCCTCTTATTGGTAGATTATTGTTTCAAGGTACCATAATGTTATGACCATCAAAGCAACAATCTCAAAGGCTAAATAAACTAAGTAACGCAAATCTGTAAAATGAGTGGCAGCTTAGGGGATTAAGCCTAACATTGGCCAATCTCGATACCTTTATATGTGGGTGGCAGCTCAGGGGCATAAGCCTAGCATGGGCCAATACCAATGTTCATAAGTGGGTGGCAGCTCAGGGGCATAATCCTAGCATAGTCCCACAAGTATATATAAAGGTGGTCAACTCGTACTACTTATACACTTATATCTGATTTTTATTAATCTCTTGTACCATATGTTGTTACCTTTATCCTTACATATTCAGTACATATTTTTGTACTAACGTCCCTCATGGGGGACCTATATTTCATGTTGCAGGCACAGGTGCTTCAGCTAATACACTCTCTAGTTGAAGCACAGACTATTCAGTGACTATTGGTGAGCTCCAGGTTGTTTCGAGGCTTTCTAAGTCCGTTCCATATATTTTAGTTTTGTGCTGTAGTCAAGAGTAGGGTGGGGGTTTGTGCCGACCTTAACAATGTCTATGTATCTTTTAGAGGTTTTGTAGACTAATGTAAAGTTAAACATGGTAGTGTCTTATATTTAAGATGTTGTGACCCCAACGGCCAAGTATTGTATATATAATTTTGTGCTTGCCTACGTAGTTATTCTCAATGATGCATAATGTCATGTTTGTTAGAACCTTTGGTTGTCATAGTTACATGCATGATAAGTACAAGGTTATGGATTGGTTCTCTCGAGCCTTTATGGCTACAGGTGCTTGTCTGTCCCAATAGGATTTGAGGCGTGACAAAAGTGGTATCAGAGCAGGTCGTCCTTGGGGGTCTTCAAAGCCGTGTCTATGTAGAGTCTTGCTTATGGGTGTGTTGTGCACCACATCTATAAACAAGAGTCTATGGGCATTTAGGGGTTGTTTTTTTTTTTTTTTTTTCACATCTTAGATCGTGCAATAGAGCCCAAGTCATAGGTAAAGTCATATTTAACCACTAAATCTATTTTTTTCATTATAGTAAAGATATCAGTTATAAGGAGGAGTAAGAATATAGGTAAGCGAGTAGACATGGCTGCTGGAGAAGGGACCATCAAGTCACCACCTAGACAAGCTAATCAAAGTACGCTCAAGCCGAGTTTGCATCACAAACTTCTTCTACTCCTCCATCTCCAGAAGAGCTAAGGAGGATAAAAACTGCATTCTCAGAACCACCTATTAATGCTACTGATCAAGATCTAAGGAATGTGGTACAATTATTGGCTCGTATAGTTGCTAGACAAGGACAAGGACAAACTATTCCAACCACAGGTTCTAGTGGTGCAGATAGGGTAGATAGCCTATGGACATAGGATTTCCTTAAGCTAGATCCTCCCACATTCACCAGATTAGATATTAATGAAGACCTACAGGACTTTATTGACCAAATCTAAAGGGCTCTGTAATACCCCAAAAAATCCAAACCAATATTAGAGCCATGTACCAAGCTCATCCACAGTACATCATGGTTCTTTTATAGTTTTATAAGTAAGTTAGATGTATATTAAGGCTTCAAAAAACTCCCAGCTATTAGATGAATCAAAACATTCCTTACCAATTGAATTCTTGAGAAGGATATTGGTATAGTCAACTTTAAATGAGAATATCTCTTATTATACTTGGAATTTTTGAGCTCATGGCCTATAAACAGATATATAATTGAATTATCCTTCCAACGATACCAATTTTACCTAAATCCAAAATCGGAGCAAAGAGTTATTCCTATTTTACTCTAGCATGTCAGGCTGGAAATAGTGTGGCGACATTCGTGGTAGCTTACAATACTTGTGACGCCTTACCACGAAGGTCGTCAGCCTTAGGCAGAAACCAGCTCCTAAGTGATGACATTCATGGTAGCTTACCATACTTGTGACTCCCTACCACGAAGGTCGTCAGCCTTAGGTAAAAACTAGCTCCTAAGTGACAACATTCGTGGTAGCTTACCACACTTATGATGCCCTACCACGAAGGTCATCAGACTTAGGTAGAAACCAGCTCCTAAGTGACGATATTCATGGTATCTTACCACACTTGTGATGCCCTACCGTGAAGGTCATCAGCCTTAGGCAGAAACCATCTCCTAAGTGACGATATTTGTGGTAGCTTACCACATTTGTGAAGCCCTATCACGAAGGTCGTCAGCCCTAGGAAGTATCTAGGTTCTGTGTGACGACATTTTGGATGGCTTACCACATTTTTAACGCCATGTCACAAATGTCGTCAGCCTTAGGCAGAGTCCAGCTTCTGTGTGACGACATTTTTGACGGCTTACCACATTTTTGATGCCTTGTCACAAATGTCGTCAGCTATTATTTTCAGCAACTGGGAATTTATTTTATAAGGGTATTTTGGTCTTTTCCCTTCACTTCCCACGACTTATAACCCTAAAGAGGCATAATTTTTCCTATTTTTTCTTCAGTTAAGCATCTCAAAAACCCTTTCTTATGCTCTTAACCAAAAGATTAGGGTTTTAATCAAACTCATCTCTCAAAATGAAGATTCAAGCATTTTTCCAAGATAATTGAGAATTAAGTTTCCCAATCCAAGAACTCTCCAGCAAATCATCAAGGTTTCCTTTCTAAGGTATGCGTAGTGTTTATCTGTGGATCCAATCTGTTCATAGAGCTCAAGAACCATGTTTTAAATATTATTTTGTAAACTTTTTATGGTGATATGAGTATGTACATGTTGACGATTGTTGTTTAAGTTTCAATGTGATGTCTAAAGGTGTTTTCATAGAATATATATGTTTGTTTATTGAAAACCATGAACTTTAGGTGGTTTAATATGGTGCAAGTATGAAACCCACCTATGCCTTAAAGAATGCATACAAGGTGTTTGATAAAATACTTAGGATGCTAGAAATTTATGTTTGTATGGTTCTATGATGTCTAAATGACAAGTTTATGTGATCTATATACTTCAATATAAATTCCATACTTTTCATGTGTTGCTATTATGGTGGTATAAAGTATGCAAGATAATGGAGATATATAATATGTATACAAAATATATCCATGCATTCCCTACAATGTTTAAGATGTTGAATAACTATATGAAATATGATATCCCCTACTTATGATATTATGAATTGTGGACTCAAATCTTGTGATCAAGTCATGTCATGTGTGTTAGTTTCCTTCTATCGAGTCCTGGGGGTATTCGTACCTAAAAAACATAGCTATTTTCCTAAAGCCATGTCATGTTGTCATGATAATCTCAGCCAAGCTATAATCTATAGAGCTCAGTCAGTCATGTGACTCAGGAAACCTTAGAAATCTCATGATCTCAGTTAACTCTTAGATAATAGTACTACTCCATCAGTGAATGAAAGTCAGTTAATCTGTCCAAGTACAGTCAGTTGAATTATGTTTAGTCTCTTCAGATGGGAGTAGAAGTTAGTACCGAGTGAACCCAAGGATGGGGACTCACCTACCAGTTTAGGGTGTATTTCTTAGTAGTCATCCTTGTGTTCCAGAACTACGTAGCCAGCGTAGGTTGAGACATCTTAGCCTGTCAGATTAGGGTTGATAAGGTGGCTTAATCTGTCAGTTTAGGGTCCTACCGTTCTCATTTTGAGTACCTTCCAGATAAGGGTCACTCACAACTATCCTTACCAGTGGTGCAGTATTGACACCCCTCCAGTCGGGGCAGAGATTGGACCCCATCTTAGACATAATAGTATACATGGGGCATATCGGTTAAACAACTATATCCCACAGTTTTAGTATCAATCTCAGAAAAAGAACTCAAACAGTTCTTTAGATATCAGTATACCAGGACTGTTAGATACGATCAAATTTATTTATAGCATGGAACTCAGAGAGTTTAACCAGATTCAGGGTTGTCAAATACGGTCAACCATATTATCAGAACTACGATTCCAGCCATGTGTTAGCGTACAGATTTAGCCATTATGTACTCACGATCTTAGTTACTATGTATGTATATTTGTACTCTCACGTTCATATCAGTCAGTCAGTAGTATTATTCATACATGTAAACCCTTTACATTAGCCTACCTCACTCGTATACTCAGTACTCCAGTCGTACTGACGGATTTGCACTATGGTGCTTTCTTTTCATGTTACACCATAGGTTCAGAGACACGAGCTCCAGATCGACAGTAGCCGTAGCATTTCCAATCGCAGAGATACAGTGAGTCCTCTTCATTCGAGGACAATATGATTGGATTTATTCATTATTATTTTAGCCAGTTATCAGTTTACGGAGTTAGTTAGAGACATGTTCTTTTAACTCCTTATTTCAGACAGTACTTAGAGGCTTTCGAATTTATGCTCAGATTTAGCTTTCAGATTCAGTTTTCAGTTATTTTTGGGTATTGTTCTCCCATATAGATGTTATATTATTTCAGTTTAACCTTATGGCCTATTGTGCATGTTTTTCGTATTATTACGTTATATAGCAGTGTACAGCTACAGATATCAGTCATGGGTTAGCTTGTGGTCCCTTGGGGTCATAAGCATCGTGTAGTATTCTGGATCAAAAAATTAGGGAGTTACAGGATCTAGATGTCATGCATGTATCGTGTGAAGAGACAGTAGAGCTAGTAGCATATATATTCAAAGGAGAGGATATATTTTGGTATGAAGACTAGAAATGATCTAAGGGTATCAATGTACCTTCAGCTACTTGGAAAGAGTTTAAAGAGGCATTTCTTGATCACTACCTTCCATTTGAGATTTGAGACGCCTGTACGGATCAGTTCCTGAATCTTCACCAAGGAAATATAAGCGTGAGGGAGTACAGCCTTCGATTTAACTCCTTGGCTAGGTATGCCCCTATTATAGTAGCTACTATGGATGATAAAGTTCATTGATATATGGATATATTGGATCCATATTGGGTTAGAGATTTTACTATTACTACTTAGAACAAAGACATTGACATAGTAAGGATACAAGCTTTTGCACAAGAAATTAAGGATCAGAGGCAAATGAGCCAATTAATACCTTCTCGATAGCCATGTAAACAATCTGGAAAGCTTTATTTTGGTGCATATTGCTTTGGGACAAATGCTTGCTTTTGGTGTGGTACATCGAGGTATATGATGAGAGAATGCCTATAAAGGGTCATGGGTGGTATAGCATGACCTACTGGATAAGGCATTATCATTATCAGTGCCTTCTTTAGGAAGGGGTGTACAACCTATAGGTCGCGGTAGAGGTGATAAAGAAGTAGCTAGCTCTAGTGGAGTTCGAAATTGTATATATGCTCTAGCGGATCGATAAAATTTAGAGTCTTCTCTAAATGTGGTTAGAGGTACATTGTCCATATTTTCACTTAATGTATATGCATTAATTGATCTAGGTTCTACATTATCATATATTACTCCATTGGTTGCTGAAAAGTTCAAAAGAACACCAGAATTGCTAGTTAAGCCATTTGAAGTGTTTACGCCAGTTGGTGAATCTATTATAGCAAGGAGAGTGTATCGAAATTGTATGATAATTATTGTGTTTGTAATATAATGGCTGACCTTTTTGAGTTAAAAATGGTAGGTTTTGATGTTATAATGGATATGGATTGGTTGGCTTCTCGTTATGACGTTGTACATTGCCGAACTAAGATGGTGTATTTCCATTTTCCAAGTGAGGCAGTCCTTGAATGGAGGGGCAACATTGGTGCGTCATGAGGTAAATTTATTTCTTATTTTAAGGAAAAAAGGATGATTTTCAAGGGTTACATATATCATTTAGTTAGAGTGAAAGATACAAATGCAGATCCACCAACTCTTCAAACTATTCTAGTGGTAAATGAATTTTCCGATGTATTTCTTGAAGATCTTCTAGGTTTGCTTCTAGAACGAGAAGTGGATTTTGGTATTGATGTGATTTTAGGTACTCAACGAATCTCAATTCCTCTGTATAGAATGGCCCTGGCAGAATTATGGGAGTTGAAAGAGCAATTGAAAGAGTTGCTAGAGAAAGGATTCATAAGGCCTAGTATGTCCCCTTGGGGCATACCAGTGTTATTTGTGTGTAATAAAGATGGCTTATTTAGAATGTGTATTGACTATCGGCAACTGAATAAGGTGACTATTAAGAACAAATATCCCCTTCTGAGAATTGATGACTTATCGACCAGTAGCAAGGCGCCAAGTGTTTTTCAAAGATTGATTTAAGGTCTGGTTACCACCAAATGAGGGTCAAAGGGAAGGACATACCCAAGACAACTTTTTGAACATGGTACGGTCATTACGAGTTTTTAGTCATGTCCTTTGGGCTAACTAATGCACCTATAACTTTTAAGGATTTGATGAATAGGGTATTCAAGCCATTCTTCGATATGTTCATGATAGTTTTTATAGATGATATTCTAGTTTATTCAAGATAAAAGGAGGACCATGCTATTCACTTATGATAGGTGTTATAGATTCTTCATGATCGCAAGCTATATGCAAAGTTCTCTAAATGTGAATTTTGGTTAAAATCTGTGGCATTCCTGGGTTATATTATATCTGAAGAAGGAATAAAAGTTGATACTCAAAAGATAGAAGCTGTGAAGAACTGGCCAAGACTGATAACACCCATAGAGATTTGTAGTTTCCTTAGGTTAGCAGGTTAGTACCAAAGGTTTGTTGAAGGACATTCTTCAATTTATGCTCCTTTAACAAAGCTAACACACAAAACATCCAAGTTTCAATAGAATGATGCATGTGAAAGAAGTTTCCAAGATCTGAAGAGTAAATTGACTTCTACACCCATATTGGTGATTCCAGAAGGCACAGAGGGGTATGCAGTGTATTGTGATGCTTTAAGAATTGGCTTAGGGTGTGTATTGATGCAGCATGGTAAATTCATAGCATATGCCTCAAGACAATTATGGCCACTTGAGAAAAATTATCTGACGCATGATCTGGAGCTAGCAACGGTTATATTTTCCTTAGATATGGCGTCACTACTTGTATGGAATTTATGTTGATATATATACTGACCATAAAAGTTTGCAAATCTTTAATCAGAAGGACCTAAATTTGAGGAAGCGAAGATGGCTTGAGCTATTAAAGACTATGATGTTGATATCTTATATCATCCAAGAAAGCAAATGTGGTAGTTGATGTGTTAAGTCATAAGGTTGTGGTGGGCACTTATGGGCAGCCTACGGAATGACAGAGGATGACTAGGGATCTACACCAATTAGCCAATTTGGGGGTTCACTTTCTTGAAACTCTAGATAAGGGGTTTATTATGTATAATGCGTCAGAATCTTCATTAGTAGCTGAAGTGAAAGAGAAGCAATATGGAAATCCCATTCTATTATAGATTAAGGAGAATGTACAATATGGAATGACAAAGATATTTGAGCTTACGCAAGAGGGAGTACTTCGGTACCAAAATAGATTGTGTGTACCTAAGATAGATGGGCTAAGAAAGAGGATTATGATAGAGACACATCATTCAAGGTATTCCATCCATCCAGGGTCAACTAAAATGTATCATGATTTGAAAGGAATGTATTGGTAGGGTGACAGAAAGAAGAAATTGTAGAAATTGTAGCCAAATGTCCAAATTGTCAAAGAGTTAAAGTAGAGCACCAAAAGCCCGGGCATTATATGCAATGTATAGATCTTCTAATCTGGAAGTGGGACATGATAAACATGGATTTCATCACTGGTTTGACTCGAACATCTCGAAAGTTTGATTCTATATGGGTGATAGTTGATAGGCTTACCAAATCAGCACACTTCCTACCGGTTAGGACCATTTATATAATTGAAGAGTATACCAAATTGTCTACTAAAGAGATAGTTCAACTACACGGAGTTCCAACCTCTATTATATCAGATAGGGGAGCTCAATTTACTACAAATTTTTGGAAGTCTTTTTAGAGAAATTTGGGAACACAAGTTACTTTAAGCATAACTTTTCACCCCCAAACAGATGGACAAGCAGAACGTACCATTCAAACACTTAAAGATATGCTACGAACTTGTATATTAGACTTTAAAGGCAGTTTCAATGATTATTTACCTCTTATTGTGCTCTCCTACAATAATAGCTCTTATTCAAGTATCAAAATAGCACCATATGAAGCTTTGTATGGAAGAAAGTGTAGATCACCAATTGGATGGTTTGAAGCAGGTAATACTACCTTGTTCGGGCTAGATCTTGTTCATCAAGCTATGAAAAAGGTTAAAGTGATCCAACAGCAGCTAGAGACAGCCCAAAATCTACACAAGTTATATAAAGATGTTAGAAGAAGGAGTTTAAAGTTTGCTATAGGTGATTGGGTATTCTTAAAGGTGTCACCAATGAAGGGGGTTATGAGATTTGGTAAGAAAGGAAAACTAAGTCCACGTTATATAGGCCCATATAAGATTACTCAGAGGTTTGGCCAAGTCTCTTGAGAATTAGAGCTACCCCAAGAGCTCTCAACAGTTCATCCAGTATCTCACGTCTCAATGCTTTGAAAGTACATGGGAAATCTATCTCATATTACTCTTACTGAAGATGCACAAGTTATAGAAGATCTCACCTATGAAGGAATACCTATTTCTATCCTAGATCAATAAGTTAAGAAGTTAAGAAATAAATAAATAGTTTCTATAAAGGTTCATTAGAGAAACCAACAAGTAGAAGAGGTAACATGGGAAGCTGAAGAAGAGATGAAATCTAAGTACCCCCATTTATTCAAACATGAAAAAAAAGTCCAACATGCTGAATTAGAGCAATAACATGTAAGTATAATATATAAGTACTATGTGATAATAGGGATATTAAACTTAAGCTTGAACTTGTTTTTGTTAGAAAGTTATGCTAACATTCGAGGACGAATGTTCCTAAGGGGGGGAGGATGTAACACCACATATTTTACATGTACTTATTCTATTTATATGGAACGTGGTATAGCCTTATGGTATATGAAATGGACGAGATTTATTATATGAGTATTGATAGTGTAGATGGAGTTCTAGATACTGCCCATAAATTTTAAAGTGGTGCGATAAAGTTAATCTCAATACAACTATTTAACTAGAATCATAAGCCAGTATTTGAATCTAAAGTTTAAAGTGACCAAGTGTGTACAAGTTGTAAGTTAGATTAAAGGGATTAGGAGTTGGAAATGTAATAGAATATTGAGGTGCTTACTTGTATTAATTAAGCTAGTAGGTGAGTCACCTACTTAAGATATTTGGACTAAATTAATGGACCCATGGCTATGGATAAGATTTGGTCCTATACTAATGTACTCTTTTGGCCCAAATTAAATAAAAGAGGAAGACAATGGATAAATGTCTCAACTCACAAACCTGCCAAGGCCCAAATATAATTGAGCCCAACTAAGATATTAAGCAAGTAGGTGCATCACCTACTTTGATATTTTGAGCAGCTTGAACTCCTTAAGTAGGTGCATCACCTACTTGGACCAATTTGATCAAATTTGGGGTCCAAAATGCAGCTAAGTGGATGGCCAAAAATAAGGCCTTTATAAGGTCAAGTTCCTGGTCATTTTCCCTCATCTTAAATTAGAAAAAGGTTATATTTCACAAAATCTCTCTACTTTCTTTAAAGAAACTAGGAGCAGCCCTATATTTTCTTTTAGGGTTCTTGGAGAAACCCCAAAATTTGCAGTCCAAGGTAAGTGAAAACACTTATGGTTTAGCTTAATCTCATGGAAGATTAGAAAAACATGCTATAAGTGCCTAATTATTAATTCATGCAAGAATATAGAACAAGCTACTTGCTCACTTTTTTCTTTGTTATTAAGAGATCTCTTCTCTTCTTTGGTTTAAAATATGAAGGAAAGTGAATGTTAAAGTTCTTGAGAAGTTCAAATTAAAAGAATAAGTTGCGGAATTGAGGTAAGGTGATTGATCCATTTTGTTCTCCTTATATATGAATTTGAGAGAGGGTTATGGATGTGTTATTATTGAGAACTCAAGAGATGATGAGTTCAATAATTGATTGCTACAATAAAAGGGATTTGGGGCTGTTTTGTGGACTTTTGTATATACATGTTATAGGCTACCAAGTTGATGTTGGATAAAGGTGTGACTAGTTCGAATTTAAATATAGAAGAAAGGTGTGGCAGTACACCAACGAACTAATTATTGCTTTTAGTTACTGCCCAATCTGTTTTGCATATTATTTGAAGAGTGTAATGATGCCAAGGTAGTTTTGGTGAATCTTATAAGAACATGTATGGTATATGGGTGTAATTAGAGAGAAAAGGGGTTAAAATAACACCCTTGATTGATAGATTAAAGGCTTACTACCCGGTTACTATTTTCGTGAAGTTAAATAGCCCAAATATGTCGGTTGGTTTCTAATATTAGTTACCATATATTCTATTGTAGATAAGTAATCTAAAAGGCGGGATGCCAAGTTTGGTTAATTTCAGAGTTATATAACCAGGTATGTAAGGCATACTCTATTTTGTACTCTTTGGCATGAAATCGAACATTTTTTCCATCAAGTAAGCTTCCAAGGTTATCCAATAAACAAGTAATAGAAAAAGCAGCGTATTGTATCCCATGTAGCCAATGACCTTATTCCCACTCTCTAATGTGTTAAAATACCTCAATACATGCTTATTATTAAGCCTGCATGTCTATCTTTACTAGAAAACTTTAGGAGTTGTCTGTTTACTCAAATAAGACCCATGTGTTATTTTCAGCTCCTAAATACTTCATTTGTATGCCAACAGCTCCCCACCTCATTGTTGTTGCATTAAGTGCCCATTTCCATGTCTCTTATTGGTAGATTATTGTTTCAAGGTTCCATAATGTTATGAAAACCAAAGTAACAATCTCAAAGGTTAAATAAACTAAGTAACACAAATCTGTAAAATGAGTGACATCTCTGGGGCATAAGACTAGCATGGGCCGATCTCAATACCTTTATATGTGGGTGCCAGCTTAGGGGCATAACCCTAGCATAGGTTAATCCCAATGTTTATATGTGGGTGATAGCTCAGGGGCGTAAGCCTAGCATGGGCCGATCCCGATTTATCTATTTACCACTGATCAGCTGGTCATTTGTATTATATGGCTTAAAAAGATTATGAAGTAAGAAAGGTAAAAATAAAGAAAATAATGTAATATATTTAGTCCCACAAGTATATATAAAGGTGGTCTACTAGTACTACTTATACAGTTGTATCTTATTTTTATTGAATTTTTGTACCATATGTTGTTACCTTCAGCCTACATATTCAATACATATTTTCATATTGATGTCCCTTATGGGGGTCTTATATTTCATATTGCAGGTACAGGTGTTTCAGCTAATACACCTCGCTAGTAGGAGCACAGACTATTCAGTGACTATTGGTGAGCTCTAGGCTAATTCGGGGCTTTTCGAGTCTCTTCCATATATTTTGGTATTGTGCTGTAGTCAAGAGTAGGGCGGGGGTTTGCCCCGACTCTAACTATGTTTATGTATCTTTTAGAGGCATTGTAGACTAATGTAAATTTAAACATGGTAGTGTCGTGTCTTTTAGTTGTTGTGGCCCCAACGGCCAAGTGTTGTATATATAATTTTGTGCTTGCCTACGTAGTTGTTCTCAATGATGCATAATGTCATGTTTGTTAGAACCTTTGGTTGTCATAGTTACATGCATGAGAAGTACAAGGTTATGAATTGGTTTTTTCGGGCCTTTACGGCTATGGGTGACTGTCTGCCCTAATAGGATTTGAGGCATGACAAAAAGTTTCAATATACCAGTCACTACATTGGGTGACGCCTAAGAATCCTGGCAAGATGCAAGAGCATATAACTAATTCTGGCCAGTACCGGTACCAGAAGCAAAAATAGATGCAGAAGCAGCACCCTTTGATGCGGGAGCAGAAAAAGAGCCAACAAGAACCTTGTTAGCCCTAGAAACCATTCTAACATAGCTGTCACATTGTATATGACCAATCTGACTATATTAGAAATATTTGTTCTTCCCTTCCTGACATAAACCATGTGCGACCACCCCAAAATCTACAAGGAGGGTTGGACAAAGCCGACTGAGCTCCACTAGCCTGAGAGTGGGCACCCTATGCCAGGAACCAGTATCATACTAATACCAATGACTCGATAGTTTCAAGTAAGGAGAACTAGCCATGGATAAAGAACCAGAACTCCCCCACTTCTTTTTTGGCCACTTACCAGCATCTCTACCACCTTGCTCAAAAGGCCTAACTTTCTTCCCTTGTCTCTCACTAACTTCAACTAGTTTCTTCTTCTCCTTCTCCACTTGTTGCATGTTCACAACTAATATAGAGATGTCCATTTCTTTGATCAACAAAGCCACCTTAATCTCAAGAACCAATTCACGAGATAGTCTCAAAGAAAACATTCTCATTCAGGCTCTCGAGTTAGAGACCAACTCAGGAGCATACCTAGACAACTAAATTTCAAGATATACTATATGATAGACATCTGACTTTGCCACAAATTCACAAACTCATTTGCTTTATGTTCCCTCAACTCTTGAGAAAAAAAATCATCCAAGAATGCATTAGAGAAATCATCCCACACGGATGAACTAGCATCTTCACCTCTCGACTATTCCCATTTTTGTCCCATTAGTACACCATATCTTTTAATTTGATAGGCAGCAAACTCAACACCTTCGACCTTTAAAGCTTCATAATTCGGAAGATCTTCTTTATTTCATCAATGAAACTTTGAGGATCCTCCTAAACCTTTGTACATGTAAAACCTCATGAACTGGCCAACCCTTTTAGCCTCAGAAGATAAAGTAACAGGACCACCACGCTTCAACTAAGAAGTTAATAATTGAGTAAATAGGGTAATGGAGTGATGGAACTCAACATTAGTGGACTTCTCTTGAGGCGACTCATTATGAGTATAGCTCTCAAAAGTAAGATTAGTGGGGATAGGTGAAACCCCACCAGGATAGTCAGAAGCAGCAACCTTGGACTGGGTCTGGACTCTAGATATTGGATGAGCTCTATCCATATTTTCCTTGGTCGGGACAAAAGAGTTCGTATGAACATCAGATCTTCTTGGAGACATGATATGAAATATCAACAAATAGAAATTAGAAGGATTCAAGACCTTAGACTCTATAGCTTGAAGTAAGAAAACAAGAAAGTGAAATATTCCTAAATGTATCATAGCATCTCTCTTATAAGTGTGCCACGCTACACACCAATATAAGAGACTCTACTTGACATGGCTTTGTAAACACCCAACTGACCATGAACCTAGGCTCTGATTCCAACTTGACACGACCCAAACTAGGGCCTTATCATAATGTATACCTTCAGTCCAACAAGGATGGAGATCACCCTACTATTTAATCCAATGAACCAATAATCATAACATAACCAATATAATAACCAAGTACATATCCATTTCATAATATAATATTGCTAAGTCCACAGTTTGTCCTACAAAGCCTCAAAAAGAGATCCAAGAATATACAGTAGGGATATGCCTTTGACCATATCCAAAATCGATATCCAAGTCTAAACCAATAAAGAAATAAGAGAACTCAAAGTAAGAAATAGAGCTTTCCAAAGTATGGAAGCTCACCCCTTCAAGTCACCACAAGTTATTGCTGAGTCCAATCACTGAGTAGGAGGTATAGTATATGACTAACACCTGCATCATGTGGGGATAAAGTGTCAAAGAAGGTTAAAAAATTGAGCACTAGCATGTAACTCAAGGATAAGGATAAAATAGTGCCAATAGTTCATAACCATTCAACCAATGCATGTAACCCATGCAATACTTACATATACATATCTACTAACATAAACATTAACCTAGGTTGTGTAGCATAAATATTATAGAACAAGGCACCCATGGGATATATAGGTCCAACTGTCCCCTAGCTGGAAGGGCCTCAATGCATGTAGCCGCATGAACCAGAGAATATCTATAATCGTATATGCCTATATGGGGGACTCGAACCTCTAGGCATAATCAAGGTTACATAGCACCAATGTATTCAATATTTTGGACTCAAAACTTCTTTCATATAATCATTTAGGGGACTCAATCCACCCAGTCATAAGACATATACAACGGCTAGTACAATTACCAGTGTTTGTCCTTTGGATTTTGCTTTTACGGTCTGGCTACACATCCTATTTTAAAGACCAATTTTAACCATTATTTCACATACACAACCATTAATCCAATTACTTACTAGAGGCATCCCATTGGTATCATCATACCAACCCCATTTGCATATGTACAATAATGCCATAACCATTATCATTCAACTTTAGGACTCAAACCCATTAATATAAAAAGCTTTAATTCAATATTTAGGGACTCGAACCCATTATCAAATAGAGACATAAATCAATTAAATATTTATGGACTCAAACCCTTTTATCCAACTAAACAACTAAGGTTATAATTAATATCATTACATGGCTAACAAGGCCTTTACAAAACTATTAACCAACCATTCAATTCTATTAGGCCAACGCCTTAGTTCAAAACACATTTTAACTCAATTTATGGTCTTCAAGACCTTTACAAATCATTCATCCTTCATTAGCATTCTTATACAAAGCATTAGTCCAAAACCCAATTCATTATATGACTAGTTTATTCTCTTAGGAATTTTCACAAACTCTTTGATGGTATGCTATTTCAAGACCAAAATCAAGGTAAAAACCACCAAGTTTGGGGTTACCCATGACCCATTTTTTAAACCACAATTACCAAGCATCCACATGTGAAAACCATCATCCAAAATAAGTAGAAACACAATTTAAACCAAGAGTAAACAATACCCAACATTATACAAACAAAAACCTCAACTATGGTTTTTAAAACCACCATTAATGTATCAAAATCAATGTTTAAAACACATTATATTTGAAACTATCAATTATGGAAGAGTCATATGCCTTATTCATGAAGATTCACGAAAGAAACTTGACCCTTGAGCCTCTAGATGAACACTTAAAGAAAACCCTAGCCCAATCTTCAAGAGAGAGTTTAGAAAGTTTTTAGAATGTTTAATCTTTCAAAAGTATGTTATTAGAGGCCATAACATGTTATAAGGTATGGGTACAAAAGAATTTTGAGGTGGAAAATGTCAAGAACACCTGCAACTTAAAAGCTGAAAACTTGGCGACAGGTGGGTACGACTATATCTCTTAAATCATACCCTAGGGTACAAATGGTACCCTTATATCATACCCTAGGCCTAATATTAGACCTTAATAATGACCAAATTATGAACGCAAAGGACTAATTATATATTATCATACTAGAAGTACCCTTAGAAATGTACCTTGGTCAGAATTATCTTGACCAAACTTAGGGCATTATATGATTTAACAACTTACACCTTGTACCATAACGTATGACTAGTAAATGACTAATCATACCTTAGATAGAATTCTACCCAACTATATTGATTTTCATATAAGAGAAGGGACCCTAAACTATACCATATCATACAACTAGTATGCATAAGTCGTATGATGTCCATAATGCTCAACTTAGGAAATTTTCTAAGGGTCTAAAGCCAAGGCATTTTAGTATATGGTCTTTGGTTTAATGAATAAGAATTTTTAAATGTTTTAATGAGGCTTAAAGGGGGTTATGCAGCTGAGTCATAAAGGTGGAGGTCCTAGAGGGACCGATACTAGAAATCACATTTACCGACATGGGGGATTGTTCTTTATGACCGTGTGCTTAGTTCACACATTATATATGTATATCTTTTGGATTTGTTATAGCCTTCATGTCTTGGCACATTCTCAGATCTCACGGGTTCATGCGATTAATACGCACTAGGACCCAACCAGTAGGGAGAGAGATAAACCAAATTAGTAGGGGGAGCTAGACCCATAAAGGTGGTTGGTATGAATTACTTTGAGCTATATAGTCTAGGATAATGTTTAAAATTTATGCTAAAACTTGTTCCCTATCCTAGCATGTTATGTATGTGTATATGATTATGTGAATATGGTTTTGGAATGATTTCAGACTAATTGTTCATGGTTTTAATTTTATCCATTTCATAAATTATATGCTAACGCGCCCCCCTCTAACCATTAACAAACATTGTATCCCATATAATATAGGGAATGGAGATACTTTTGTTATTTCTGTGTAGTGATTAGGTGGTTTTAGATTGTTCATAAGTCAGCTTGAAGTGGTGAGCCTCCTTATTTTGAAAGGCTTGTTACTTCTTAGTTTAGCTTATGATATAGACTATTTTTTTTAGTTTCCTTTTTGGCTATTGTTGGGGGCAATATCCCAACTTGGGTTGTTCTTTAGATATTAGAGGCTTTGTAGATTACTATGGATTGGGGTAGATGTTAAAGCTATTAGATTTATTTTTGAGCTAGCTACTTAACTATCTTGTTATATATTTAGAATTTAGCCATTGCTAGTTGCATTATGTTTAGGTTGGCTAGGGTAAATGGTGGGTATTCTCTGGTCCATGGTGGCCTTGAGATACTCATCGATGCTAGGCCCTAGTTCGGGGCATGACAAGCTTGGTATAAGAGACTAAGTTTCATGGTCATTGGGTGTCCACAAATCTGTATCAAGTAGAGTATCTTTTATGGGTATGTATTGCGCCACACTTATAAGGGAGAGAATACGTGGAATTTAGGAATGGTTTCCTTTTCTTGTGATCTATTTTTAGGCTATAGATTCTAAGGTCTTGAAATCTCCTCTAATTCTATTTGTTTGTATTTCTGATCATGCCTCCCTAAAGATCTGATACTCATGGAAACTCCTCTGTCCCACCTAAGGAAAATATGGATAGAACTTGTTCTGCATATAGAGTATAGACCCAGTCTAGGTCCCCTGCTCTAGACTTCCCTCGTGGAGTTCCACCAGTCCCTACCTATCTTTTTTGAGATTCTCGAGTTGATGATGATCATGCCCCACTGCTCCAAGAAGATATTTCTAGGACGAGTTTCTTCGATCTATTCATCTAATGACTTAGTTGGTGACTTTTAAATCTCCTTAGCCTAATCTTATTGGTTTTGTTGCTCCATCATATAAGGTCACTAAAGTTGAATAGTTTATGAGATTGAATTCTTCATCTTTACTGGCGATAATTCAGGGTGATGCATGCTTCTGATGTGGAGGGTATGGAGTTTATCGCATATCAGTTGAAAGATGTACATACCAGTGGTATAAGGAGTGGGAGTAGTCTAGGGATGATAATTCTAAGTAGGATATATGGGATGAGATTTTGGTACTTTCTTTGATTTATTTCTTTAATCGGGAGTTAAGAGAGGCTAACACTGGGGAGTTTGTGAATTTGACATAGGGGAGGATGAGTGTGAAAGAATATGACTTGAAGTTCCATCAGTTGTCTTGTTGTGCTCTGGAGTTCATGTCTAGCATGAGGGCTAGGATGAGGAAGTTTTCTTTAGGTTTCTCTCAGGATCTGGTACTAGAGTTTAAGGTTGCAATATTGAACAATGATATAAACATCTCTAGGATGGTGGTTTAAATATAATAGGTTGAGGATGAGAAGAAGAAATAGGCTAAAATGAGAGAGAGACAGAATAAGGAAGTTTAGATATTTTAAGCAGGGTGGAGGCTAGTAGAACAATGGTAGAGATAGTAGATAATGGAGCAAGATGAAGAATTGGGGAAATTTTGGCTCTTATTCTACATCTAGTGCTCCATATACTGTGTCATCTACTGATCGTCACTTTCAGACTGATAGTGGGTTTAAGGCACAAAGTGCCTTGTCTTAAGATAGTGGAGCTCAATTAACCCTATTTTATCCTCCTTATACGGGTATGACAATTTGCACCGTGGTTATTGTGATGAAGGGAGAAATTGGTGTTCAAAATGTGTTCGCCTTGGTCATATTCAGTGTAACTATCCTTCAACTAATGTCACTTCTGGAGCTAATAAGGTTCCAATTTCTACTCTTTAGCTCCGGTGCCAAAGGGTGCTACTTTTATCTCCGACACTAGTTGGAATCATCTTTATGTTCTTTTCACCCATCAGGAATCTGAGGCATCTTCTGATGTCATCACTAGTACGTTACAAATTTTCTCTCATGATGAGTACTATTTCTTGATTTGGGGTCTACCCTTTCTTATGTGACCCTTTATTTGGTTGTTCATTTGGTTTTAGCCCCGGGTGCATATCCGATCCATTTCTTATGTCTACCCTGATGGGTGATTTTGTTGTAGTTGGAAGGGTCTATAGGGATTCTGTTGTATATATCTATGGCCAGGAGACATTGGTGAATCTGATAGAGTTGGATATGTTAGATTTTGATATGATATTGGGGATGGATTGGCTTCACTCATATTATGCTTCTCTAGATTGTCGAACCCAAAGGGTCAGTTTCTAATTCTTGAATGAATTGGTAATTGAGTGGGAATGGAGATCCTTCGTACCTAAGATAAGTTTTATTTCTCATCTTAGAGTCCGAAAGTTAATTTTTAAGGGGTTCCTATACCATCTAGTTTGGGCTAAAGATTCTAGTTCTGAGGTTCCCACTTTACAATCTGTCCCTATGGTTAATGAGTTTCCTGAAGTGTTTCTTGATGGTCTTCCTGTTATTTCTCTCGGTAGGGAAATAGACTTTGAGATTGTTCTTCTACCGAATACCCATCCTATATCTATCCCACCATATAGAATAGCTCCGAATGAGTTGAGAGAACTTAAGAAATGCTTAAAGGATCTTCTTAATTAGGGCTTTATACATCCTAGTATTTCTCTGTGGGGTGCTTCCGTGATATTCATGCATAATAAGGATAGTTTCTGTTGGATGTGTATAGAATATCACCAGTTGAATAAGATGATGGTGAAGAGTAAGTATTCTCTTCCCAAAATAAATGATTTTTTTTCCAACTTCAGTGTGCTAATTACTTTTCTAAGATTAATATTCGATCGGGTTATCATTAGTTAAAGATTAGGGAGGTGGATATCCCTAGGACTTCCTTTTGAACCTGATATGTTCATTATAAGTTTCTAATGATGTCATTCGGATAGAGCAATGCTCCGACTACCTTTATGGACTTGATGAACAAGGTATTCAAATATTTTTTGGATTTGTTTGCAGTGTGTTCATTGATAACATCTTTGTATATACTAAGAGTGGAGAGGATCATGCCAACCACCTCCAAGTAGTATTACAGACTCTTAAGGATCAATGATTGTATGCCATGTTTTCCAAGTGTGAGTTTTGGTTGAATGTTGTGACCTTTCTGGATTATGTTGTGTCTAGTGAATGCATCATAATAGATCCACAGAAAGTTGAGGCAGTAAAGAAGTGGCCTAGACCTATGACTCCAACCGACATTCGGAGCTTCTTGGGTCTAGTCGGGTATTATAGGAGGTTTGTGGAGAGCTTCTCTTCTATTATTTCTCTGTTGACTAAGTTGACACAGAAAAAGCTAAAGTTTCTATGGTTCGATCCTTACAAAGGTAGTTTTGAGAAAATGAAGGACAAGTTGATTTGTGCACCAGTCTTGACCATGCTCAAGCGTACTGATGGTTTATAGTAAACAGTGATACATCCTATATGGATATAGAATGGTAAGGTAGTGGCTTATGCTTTTAGGCAACTAAAAGTTCATGAAAGGAATTATCCGACTCATGATTTGGAATTTTTTGCTGTAGTTTTTGCTTTAAATATTTTCTTCCATTATTTGTATGGAATTCATATGGATATATTCTCAAATAATAAAAGCTTGCAATATGTGTTCACCCAGAAGGAGTTAAATATCAGGTAAAGGAGATGATTTGAGTTTCTCAAGGAATATAACACGAGTGTCTATTACCATATATGTAAAAAGCAAATATAGTTATTGATGCTCTTAGTAGGTTTGTCCATGGGTAGCTTGTCATATATGGATGAAGAGAAGAGGGGATTGATGAAGGTCATTCACCGATTGGCTAATCTTGGAGTTTGTCTTTTGGATATTGAGGATAGAGATTGTAAAAGAGGTGGTAAAGTCATTTCTTTGTGCAGAGGTGAATAAGAAGATAGTTTTGGACCCTATTTTGATAAAGATTAATGATGATGTGGGACAGCAGAAGATTATGGCATTTGAGATTGGTGGTGATGGTTTGGTGGAGATGGTATCTTGAGGTACCAAGGTACATTGTGTGTTCCTGATATTGATAGGTTACATGAAAGAGTTTTGTCTGTGGCTCATCAATTGAGGTATATAGTTCATCATGGTTCTACAAAGATGTATCAAAAATTGAAAGAGATCTATTGGTGGAACATATGAAGAGGGATGTGGCTAACTTCATAGCTAAGTGTATGGTGTGTCAGCAAGTGAAGGTTGGGTAGTTGAGGTTTAGTGTGTTATCTGAAGAGATTGAGTTACCTATGTGGAAGTGGGAGGTGATCAACATCTATTTTATTACTGATCTTCCGCAGTCTCAAAGTCAGTTTGATTTGATTTGAGTCATTATGGATAGGATGACTAAGTTGGATCACGTCTTTCCTGTGAGGACTGCATATACTAAAGAGCATTATGTTAAGTTATTTTTTCAGTAGATAGTTAAACTGCATAGTGCTCCAGTTTCCATCATTTTGGATCCAGGTAAGCAGTTTTCTTTTTGCTGTTGGCTTTTGTTTCAAAAATACTTAGGCACACATGTTAACCTTTGCACCACATTCACCCTCAGATGGATGGAGAAGCAGAAAGGACTATTCAAACTTTGGAAGATATGATAAGGGCCTATGTGATTGATTTTGGTGGTAGTTGGGTGTATCATTTGCCTTTCATTGAATTTGGGATTAATAATAGTTATCACTCGAGTATTGAGAAGGATCTTTTTGAGGCTCTTTATGGTAGGAGGTGTTGACCTTCTATTGGATGGTTTGAGGTTGGTGAGCCTAGGTTATTTAGTTTGAACTTGGTTCATCAAGCCATACAAAAGGTAAAGGTGATTAAGGATAGACTTAAAACTTTTCAAAATCACCAAAAGTCATATGCAGATGTGAGGCAAAGAGAGGTGGAGTTTGAGATTGGTGTTTGGGTGTTCTTAGAGGTATCTCCTATAAAGGGGGTGATGATACTTGGGAAGAAGGGGAAGCTCAGCCCTCGGTATCTGGGTCCATGCTTGATTTCCAGTAGAGTGGGTAATGTTTCTTATGATTTGGATTTGCCTTTGAGTTTGGGTTTCATTCATCCGGTTTTACAGGTTTTGATATTGAAGAAGTGTGTGGGTGATCCTTCCTTGGTCGTGCTTGTTAAGAGTAGCTATTTTGGATTCCTTGTCTAATAAGAAAGTTCAGATGAAATTTTAGACAGGAAAGTCTGTCGTATAAGGACTAAGGACATAGATTCGATAAAGGTCTTATAGAGGAATCAAAAGGTACAAGAAGTACATAAGAAGTGAAAGAGGACATAAAGTCAAAGTATATGTTCTTGTTCCCTGGATTAGACAGTCTTCCTTAACATGTGTGTTTTCCTTATCATCTTTGTTTTCTGACTTTGTTAAAGGTAATTATGATTGTGTTTCGGTTTTAAAATTGTGCTAATGAATTCTATGACTTCTTATTTGGGGACGAATAATCCTAGGGGGGTAATGTATTACCCTATATATTTGCCTCTAAAAATTTCTTGAGTTTTAAGCCTACTTCTCAAAATACGGCACACCTATTGAGTCATAAGATCTCCTTATGGGTTGCAGGTCTAGAGTCATAGGGTGATCATAAGCACTGCCCATGTTCCTATTGTGACTATGACTGGGATATCACGAGTTGTTATGGCTTTTTATGAGTCATAGTGTTCTTTCCATATCCAAACCAAAATAGGTGCCCAATATCACTATTATGGTTACGACTAGGACCCTATGAGTCGTAATGTCCATGTACGAGTCGTAGGGTCAATAGAATAGATGCCTTGGTATACTGTCCAGACTGCGAGTCTAGAGGAAGAATCATGGTCTGTCATTACAAGTCGTAAGGTGACCTGTAACGACTAGGCGGCAAATTTTTAGCATTTTATTAAGGGTACTTTGGACATTCCCTTCTTTCCCAAATAGTGACCTACGACCGTAAAACCCTTTTGGGACCTCATTATCATCCATAGCATAATCACACTCTCAAACTCTCTCAAATTCCTAAGTCAAGAGTAAGATAGAATTTCTCAAGGTTGGTCATTTAGAGGTTCCAAGTGGTGTTTTTTCTCCTTAATTGTAATACTTTCAAGCATATATATCTTCCCTAAAACTTATTTTTCTAAGGCATATGTTTAAATTTTTATTGATGTAGTTTAAGGTTTGGTTTTGGAATTTTGGTCGAGGGTTTTGGATGATTGTTGATTAAATGATGTTCCTGTGATTTTTATTTTCACTGTTCATACTTTATTGATGGTTTTAAACTAATGGGGTTTATGGGCATTGTAAAATGGAATGGGGGTTGTGGATTCTCCCTAATTGAGGGTTTTGGTTTGGAATTGATTTTGGAAATTGTGTTCCCTCAACCCACTTGCATGATTGGCGTTGAAACTTGAAAATATGTACATTGAAAACTACTTTGAAACTATGGCATTGCACAAAAGGCTAATGGAACATAAATGGCTTTGAAGGTTTTATTGGCTATGTTTTTGGTTTAACGAAATAGGGGGTTGTGGCATTCCCCTAAGTTGGTGGATAATTAGAATGGCATGATGATATTAACTTGCAAGCTAATTGGTATGACGATACCAATGATATATGCCTTAATGGATGGTATTTAGTTTAACAAATGGGAATGTATAAATGTTTTAATGAGGATTAAAGTAGGTTGTGTAGCTGAGTCGTGAAGTTGTAGCTCCCAAGAGGACTGATACAGGAAACCACATTTGTCGACGTGGGGGATTGGTCTTTTTGATCGTGTGTGGAGTTCATATATTATATAAGTATATATTTTAGAATAGTTGTAGCCTTGATGGCTTTGCCCTTCCTCGAATCTCTCTAGTTCATGCGGCTAACATAGTGGGGCCCAACCAATAGGGAGAGAGCTGGATCCAACTAGCAAGGAGAGCTAGACCCATATAGCCCGTGGGTATAAATGACAGTTTGAGCTACATAGTCCAGGCTAATGTTTTAAACTTCATGCTAAACCTTGTTCCCTATCCCAGCATGTTATATATATGTAGATGATTTTGTACATATAGTTTTGGAATTATTTTGGACTGATTAATCATGGAATTATTTTTGTCCCTTCCCAAAGTTACATGCTAGCACTCACCCCGCTAACCATCTCCGAATGTTGTATCCCTATGCGATGTAGGGAGTGAAGAGACTTCTGTATTTCCTGTGACGTGGTTAGGTGGTTCTTGGATTATTCGTGAGTCGGCTTGAAGTGGTGAGCCTCCTTCTTCCAAAAATCCTGTTACTTCTTGGTTTAGTTTATGTCATAGACTGTTTTCTTTGGTTTCCTTTTTGGCTATATTCGGGAACATGTCATCACTTATGTTGTTCTTTGGATATTAGAGGCTTTGTAGATTACACTAGATTAGGATGGATGTAAAAGCTCTTAGATTTATTTTTGAGCTAGTTGCTTAACTATCTTATTATATGTTAAAAATTCATTTGCTACTAGTTGCGTTATATTTTGGTTGGCTAAGGTAAAAGGGGTGGTCTCTAGTCCATGACAGACTCTAGATACCCGTCACGACCATGCCTTGGATCGGGTCGTGATAGGAGCAATGTAATGAAAAGAGAAAAAGTTATCAAAATTGAATATTGTGGGGATAGAGAGTACTCCATTCTTAACATATGTGAACTATATTAAACAGATAAGGCAAAGTAAAAGAGAAATGGAAAGATAGGAGTGGTAGAAATTGGTTGTTGAGGACAGAGTTTAATGTATAATGTGATGTATTAAAGGTCTTAGTGAAGATAGTCACTATTACTGGCCAGAATAGTTCCTACATGTCTGCTATATCTTGTTTTGATGATGAGCAGCCGACAACAAGGGTCCAGGTCCCTGGGTCTTCATGGAAACATACAGCTATCATATGGCCTACACAGTTTTGTCTTCTAGTGTAACAAATTCCATAGGTGAGATGTGTACCTTTTAGGACACTTTACCCAATCAGATTTCTACCCTAATCATTAATCCACTATTAAAGGAAAAGAATGCTTCTCAAATTAGTGAGTTTTCACAATCCAGATTATTCAGAATTCAAAGAGGCAAAAACTCAATCCAACTTCATTGCTCAAGTTCTTAAGTTCTGGGTGTATTGAAAAGAGTGAGTGTTCTTAAGTTGAGTTTTGAATTTTAAACTAATTACTCATGCTATAAGAATAATGTTTATTTTTCTTTCTTTAATGAGCTCAGGTAGAGTTGCCTAAGGTTGATATTGGTTAGAGTTAATCTATAGGTGGGATTTTGGAAGAGTTGTCAAGGTAGGCTTATAGTAGAGTTATTACGAGCAGGAGGAACCCAGAGTTATGTTCGCATTAAGTTTGTAATCAAGAAGTTAATTATAGTGGATTATTGGGTGCTTATGAGGGCAAGCCATTGTTTTTTCTCCCTTGAGAAAAGAGGTTTCCACATTAAATCTTGGTGTTTTTATATTTCTAAAAAGTCTTTAGTTTTCCAGTGCTTTACTGTTTGATTACTTGTGACTGACTTTAAGGGACCTGGTCCTTAACATGTGGTGTAACCCCCCATGTTTCATCAATTGATATCGGAGCCAGAACACTCTAAAATGTTAACACCTAGATTGATTTGGTTATCTTGACTGCTCCACCTAATCTGGAAGAAGGGCAATCTACCACTAGACCACCTAGATTTAATGGGCAATTCAATGGGTGGTGGAAAACAAAGATGTTTGACTTCAGTATGGTTGAGGATAGTGAATTGATGGATGTAATAATAGATATTCCTTATGTGCTAGTTAAATAGATCAAGTAAGGATAAATAACTTGGATGCTTATCAACAGCAGGAGAGAGTATAATAAGGAAGATAGAAAGAAAGTTGAGAAAAATTACCAGACCAAGAAATTGCTAGTTTGTGGCATAGAGCATGATGAATACAAAAGGATTTCTGGATGTGAAAATGCTAAAGAAATCTGGGATTGCTTGAAAACAGCTCATGAGGGAACTACTGATGCGAAGGATTCCAACGTTGACATGTTGACTACTCAGTATGAAATCTTCACTATGAAAGAAGGAGAGGCAATATAGGAAATGCATACAAAATTCTCTTCTATCACAAATGAGCTAAACTACTTAGGATAAGTGATTCGTTTGTATAAACAAGCGAGAAAAATTCTAGGTGTTCTTTCTAAGTCCTGGGAAAGCAAAGTGGATGTTATAACTAAGGCAAGAAACCTGAAAACTCTCACTATGCATGAACATATTAGCAATCTGAAGATACATGAACAGAAGGAAGTAAAAAAGGAATAATCTCTATCATTGAAGGCTTCTAAGTCAAATTCAAGTAAAGAAGACACTTATGCTGCCTATTTGGCAAAAAATATTATTAGACCAATGAAGAACAGTGGTCAGTTTTAAAGAATAGGAAGCAGCAACAAGAAGGGAGGCTCTATTTAAGTTTGCCGCAAGTGTTGAAGTTCTGAGCATTTCATTAAGGACTGTCCAATGCATAAAGTTGATTACCAGGAATATCTGAAGTCTGGAGGTGACAAATTAACGAAGAAGGGTTGTAGCCGATTTTGCAGTTAAGCATGCCTTAGATGTCTGGGCGATTCTTCTAGTAATCTGAGAAAGATGGGAAGCATGAATATATTTCTATGCTGGAAGTGGGGGATTAGAAAGTGATCATTGATTCCTTGTTTGCTATTATGACAAACACTAAATATGAAGAATAAAATGAGGTAACACTATCTGACATTAAGGAAAACATGGAAAATTACTCTGTTAGAAAGTTAAAAAAGATTGCAAATATGCTGATTGATTCTATGTGTGAAATGACTACTAAAAAATTATTCTAGAAGAAAAGATAAAATGTCAAGAACTTAAGTTAATTTCTTTAACTCTCCAAATATATAAAAATGAGGAACAATTTGCTAAGTTAAAATCCAAAAATCTGAATTTAGTAAGTCAACTAGAAAAAAGAGATGATGTTTGTGATAAAGAGAAGAGTAAGGCTCTAGAAGAAAAAATAGAAGACCAAGATCTTAAGTTGATAGACTTGACTCTCAAAATAGCTAAAACTAAGGAACAGGTTGATAGGTTGAAATTGAAAATTTGAGTTTGGTCATTCATCTAGTTACAGTAGATAATTCAAATGGTAAAGGGAAGAAAGATGCCTCAACGTTTCAAATTGATCTTGAAGAAAAATTAAAGGATTCCCAAAATCATCTCATGACTGCACTCCAGAAGAATGAAGAGTTAGAAAGGGACCTAGTCCATTTGAGAGAAGAACTTAAAAAATCCCTACAATGGACTACATCCTCAAATATCCTTTCTAACTAAACTGGTCAAGGAGTTAATAATGGTAAAGGACTTGGGTATCAGTACAAAACTCAATCACCTGGTTCTAAAGTCAAGATTGTTAAAGATGTCGGAAACAAAGTCCTCAAACCTTTATGCACTTACTATGGAAGAGATGGATGCATAAAGGAAAACTTTCAAATTTGGGATAAATCAAGAATAATCAATGTTAGATATATCCGATAGGGAAATACCTATCCTAAAGGTTTTAGACCTTTGACAAATGTGAGGAAGATCTCACTACCTAGATGGGAAAAATAAGGATTTGATCACATCTCTATCCTTCTACTGGGAACTCAAACTCAAGTAGGTTCACAAATCAAACAAATGATTTTGTTTGTCGAAAGGAGAAAGGGTTTACATTGAGAACTATCTTCTTGATAAAAAATTATTCAAAGATATGAATTGCAGGTATGATTGTATTATCTCTCTCAAAGACACTTCAAGGTAGAGATGTCTTATGTGGAATAGTCAAGATCCAAATGATGCAGATGAGAATGATGAAACTAGTGGTGATACAAAATTTGAGTTACAAACTCCTGCTCCAGCAGAACAAATATTAAGAAGGATCTAGTCAAATTATTTAGGGACCTGGTCCTAGTGGAATTTATCTCAGAAGGTCAAACTAGAAGCACACATCTTCTCATCCTCCTAGACATTCTAACTACACATTTGGTGACAGGAGTGCAAACAAGAGCCTAAGTAAAAAATCTCTTGGTTTTCTCAGCATTCCTATCCTAATAGTGAGCTTAAAAGAGTGAAAAAGATTCTAAAAGATGCTGTCTAGTTCAATGTAATACAGAAGGAACTTGGGAAATTTGAAGGATGTTGAGTTTGAGACCTAATCTCCAGAGATATCTTCAAGACTATCTCTGGAACAAAGTGGTTAACTGAAACAATCAAGTAGAGGATAGGATTGATCAATGTACCTAGCCTACTAAATAAATCAATCTTTCTTCCTAAATATGGCTATGATCAGATGACATGTACCTTGATATGGTAGGTTCATAATGGTCTAACTCAATATTATAACATGGCAGGTACCCACCCATAGGAATAGTTTTGGAGAAAAATAGTGAGGCAAGCACAAATAGAGAATTTACTCGAGAAAGAAAGGGACCTGATCCTATTTATCAGGTTAGTACCAAATTAGAATTCTGTAAAATAATAAAATTTCTATTTAAAAAGGCCATTTGTCCTTCCTAATCTAAACAAATATTTTCAATTCACAGTAAATGTGATGAGTCACACCTATTAGAGTTAAATGAGTAAATTCAAAAAGACACCTTTGAAATGACAAATGGTCTCCTCCATCAATTATAAAATCAAATCTTTTAATTCTCACTATTCCCCGAGTTAACTAAATCATCTATTGAAATTGTCCTCTTCTCTAAAACTAACCTGGTCCTTTTCTCTCAAAAATTCAAAATGGCAAAAATTCTATCTTCCTCAACCTCTATGAAAGAGTCCTCATTTGATCTACCTCGAGAATCATACAGTGTTTTACCCATATTGCCTTCCCTTGAATTTCCAAACATCACAAATGAACCAAATTACAAAAATTCCCAAATCACACAATCTGATTCTTTGACACCTAGTACCTCAGAAGAAATCACTTGAAGTCCTCAACAATAACCTGTATTAACTCATCCTACTTAGTCCTCTGCAGAAAATCTAGAACCCTTAAATGAGTCTATCCCTATTGAAACATCCTCAACCAAAGAAATCTCTATAGAGTCATCAATGATAAAATATTCAAATCAAGGTTTTAGTTCATCGATTGAACAAGAAGTCCCTCAATCTAAAGTTTTCCTACTTCAGAAGAACCAAATCCCTCTGATGTTTTTCAAATGCCTCTTCCCTCTGAAGAATTAAAAGGTACTAAAATTTCAAAAAACTTATAAGTATCTGGTTCCCCTACTCCTTCTGATTCCAACCTAAATTTTACTCACCTGTTTGATGAAAAAATACCTATAAAAAGGTTTGATCTATCAAGTAGCATAGATTGGGTGGCTGAGATTTTACTCTTGCTTGCAAATAATCCCAAGGAAACTTTTTTTATGTGGATGATTAAGTAGCAGGAAATAAGGTTATTGTGCTAGCAAGTGGAGAAATTATGTTTCCTCCTAATGAGGAGGATGAGGATGAACCACTTCTGAGGTTGTCCATAAAGAAATAGAGGGGGGTAAAGAAAAGGTGAAAGTAAGTAATTTTGGAGTAAAAGTTGCTAGATCCTATTCTACTAGGGGATCTAAAAAGAAATTGATGGTGGATGAAATAAAGGCAAGTTAAGTCTTCGAACACATAATCATCCTTTGGCTTTGTTGAGTATATATATATATATATTCCATACATAAGGCTAGATGGACTTGAACCAGAAGATGTACACATAGGCATATCAATATACCCATCATCCGGCCTTGCTGGGTATTAATGCATCATCATAATATTCTATAGGATTGTCGGGTATCATCATAATATCCTCTGGCCTTGCAATATAAAGAGAGCCGCACTATAACACCCTAGTGTTTTGATCCTTGAAAATTTCTAAAATTTTATCCTTACTGACCAGACTACGACTCTTCTTTATGAGTCGTAAGGAGTCTTTATGGGTCTTAAGGACCCAATTATATCCTAAATAGTGTGTGTATGGATAAGTTTTATTCTGATTATGAGTGGCTCACTACAAGTCGTAAGGACTAATTATGAGTCATTGGATGCAAATCACAGGATATTTAGTGTACACCCCAAATGGGATCTGTGTTGACTATGATTGGACCCTACGAGTCATAGGGTCCCATTATGATTTATATTAATTGAGTCATAGGGTCAACAATGTATTTGCCCTGGATACTATTTTGGCTACGGCCCCTGGTGACAAGTCATAAAGAGTCCCTATGAGTTGTATAGTTTTTTAGACACTAATGACTAAATTGTAGCTTTTAATTTGAGGGAACTTTGGACAATTACCTTCTTACGTAATTAAAACCCCACGTTCATAAAGAACTTAAGCGGTTTATTTCTCATTCAAAACGCAATCAAACACTCTCAGAACTCTCTCAAGTAAGATACTAAGGGTTTCCAAGAAGTAGGTCATCTAAGGGCTCAAGGGTTGAATTATTTTCATGAAACTTGATATTTCAGGCATGTTACTCCTCTCTAATTGCTAACTTGATAAAAGCATAAGTTTAAAGTGTTATTTATATGGTTTTGAAATAAGGGCTAAGGGTTTTGAATTCTTGTTGTTGAACAATGTTTTTCTATGGTTTACATATGATTGTTCATGCTTTAAATATGTTTTTGAACTTATGGGTGCACGGGTATGGTGAATAAACTAGGAGATTGTGATTTCCCCAAACTAGTGACTTTTGAAGTGGTAATGAACTAAACCCTATATTGTAAAATTGGTTTTGAATTTGAAAAGTATGCATATTGACCTACTCTTGAACTATTGCATAATAAGAAAAATCAATGAAGTACAATGATTTTGACTTTAACCTTAAGGGGTTGTGTAATTCCCAAGTTAATGTCTAATTAAACTAAGAAGGTTTTAAATTTCCTCATGTGGTGATAATTGTTATGGCATGTTGATGTTACCATACAAGTGTAGTTTGTATGACAATACCAATAATGTATTCCTAAATGTGTATGATGGTTCAATGAATGTGAATGTGTGATAATTGTTTTAATTAGGCTCTCATGACGGTTGTGTAGTAGAGTTATGAAAGTGGAGGTCCCGAGGGACCAACACTGGAAACCGCGGTTGCTGATGCGGGGGATCTATATGACCGGGTGGTTCTAGACCCCCTTATTATTATCATATGATTGGGCGGTTTAAGTCCCTCTTATTACATTACATTATTGGGTGCTTATGCCATCTTGATATGCCAGGAGGTTCAAGTCCCCTATAGTGCATATATATACCCTCTGTTTCGGTGCATACACGCACTGGGGCCCGACCAACTAGGGGAGAGCTAAGCCCATATAATCTATGGGTGCCTTATTATGTTATGACAGTTGAGCTACACAATCCAGGATAAGATTTTAAATGTTCATGCTAAGCCTTGTTCCCTATCCCATCATATTATATATATATATATATATATATATGTATGTATGTATTATTATGTGATTCATATGGTATTTGAAATGATTGGACTTGAAATTATTTTGTCCCCTATCCCAGAGTTTTATGCTAATGTTCACCCTACTAACCGTCTCTGGACACTGTATCCCCACGCGATGCGGACATCAGATATACCTATACTTTTATTGCACAGACTTAGGGGGATCAGTTCGGTTCGTCGGTTTGTTGTGGTCAAGTGGTAAGCTTCCATTCTCTGAAAGACTTAGACATTTCATTAGTTCTTATCAAAAATTATAACTGAGAGTTTTTATTATCATCAACATTATCATTGTCATCTGTCAGAGTTGGGGACATGTCCCGACCAACATTGATTTTTCGTTATTTGGTTAGAAGGATTTGTTGGATTACTGTGGACTTGGGTGATATTGGTAGGTTGTTTGGCCGGCTACCGATTATCGGTTATAGACATGTTTTAAATATCTGTAACTTATTCTTATGCTAACTTGTTATATGTTCAGAATTCATCCGACGTTGGGGACGTTGTGTTTATTTTGTTATGTGCAGGAGGTGGTCTCCGGTCTAAGTGGGACTTGAGATACCCGTCACGGCTAGGCCTTGGTTCGAGTCATGACACCCAAGAGGGTTAATGAAAAAAACAAGCCCCATGAGGGCTAAAGTAAATAAACATAAAAAGAGAAGCAAGGGTAAGTATATTTCCATAATTCATCATACATCATCAATATTGCACTATCAATAAGTGCATATACATAACATGAATATTATAACTTTTATTGAGTTTTACTCGAAATTTATAATATCGATCCAGCATAATCCTCGATCCCATAAGGAAGAGATGTGTATCTTGATATGATAGGTGCACGAGCTCAAGTCATAGCTAAAAGCGTGTAAATTCATAAGTTTGTTGCCCAAAGTAAACTTCGGGACTAAATCATTATAAAAGTGTAGAAAGGGTCAGAATCTCTTATGACCAAAATAATTAGAAGTATCAAATCATAGACCAAAAACTATCTTGGTAACATCTTTTTAACCCTCATTATTAACCTCTTTTACATATAAGTTATTCATTAAAATAGGCGTTAGTTATTATGAAGAATTTCGTTTTAAGGTGAAAGTGGGCTTTAACCCTTAATTAGTGATAGCAATTATAAGATTATGATCTAATTGGAATCGTATCAATCATCTATGAAATGAACATGGATGTACCAAATTTATGCATACCATCACCAGTATTCAAGAAATGGAACCATAAGCATTAATATATCAATAACCACAATCGCATTATTTACAAGGATAAACACTTCCCAGATGGTCAACTCATATCATAACACGACCTTGGGCCCAATAATGTGTCCGGAATAATTATAACATTATAATCACAGGCTTCATCCCACATACATATCTGGAACCCATAACCATAGTCATATTTATAAATCATCTAATGTCCATAAGCCATAATGTATTCATGAGGAATAATATATCAATATGCACCTCACATTTAGGAGGCATAATCCATCAATAAAGCACAACTCATATGTATGAGGAATGTCATCTCTATAGGCCCAATATCACATATATGAGGAATATTATCTCTATAGGCCAAATATCATATCTAAGAGAAAATAACATCGCTAAAGGCCCAATATCATATCTAAGAGGAAGTAACATCTCTATAGGCCCAACATTACTTCTAAGAGGAAATACATCTCTATAGCCCCAAATTATATCTAAGAGGAATATCATCTTTATAGGCCATTAATAATAATTTGGGGTAAGTCATCACAATTACCCTAACCACACAGTAAACTTATTCTAAAGGCTCAATAGTCTCAACTATGCCTAACATCCACAACTAAGTCCTCAAGGGCTAACACAAGTTTTAGCCTAAGGTGGGCCGAAAGAACCCACTTCTAATCCTTAATTTTCATATTTAGGCAATTTATACCCAAAACTAGGCTAAGGTATCTAGTGCAACTTCTAGATGTCAAGTAAGCCATAACCAACTCTAAGATAGGAACTTCATCTCTAAATTAAGGTTTCAAGATCACCACAATAGCCAAAATAAAGTTAAATATACTAACCACACTTCCAATGCTAAAACCACATCCCAAAACTATCATTATATCATATCCATGCTACGACTTAGTTCAATCAAAGGAGAAGGCAATATGATTTAAAAAGGGTATTTAGAATTTCAACTTACGAATCAAAACCCTCATCTAATCCCCAAACTTTAATATTCAATACTAATTCAATCTACCCAAAATGAAACTTAACATTCACATTCCCACGCAATATATAACATGCATCATCTTACAGAGAAGAGTAGACAGAAGCCCACCTCAAAGCCAAACTATAAATCCTTACATCATTCACCAAATGCCTATCTTTATTTAGAATCCCAAAATGTCATCACACTATCAAAATCACAATCTACTCATCAATATGAGTAATAATGATACCTATATTGCACCTTTGTTCTTTGGGTCTAAAAATTACACCAAAATCCCTAAGTGGGTCCCACTTATGAAAAATACATTTTTAAGGTCAACCCAATGTTCACACATGATCAAGGAATCATAATCCTCAAGAAATGGGTTAAAATAAGGTAATTTGGGGCTAAAATCAAGCCCACAAACTATTAAAGGTTTTGGGTCAAGAACCAACAAATTCATCAAGAAAGTGATGAATTCTTACCTTAATTCAGAAGATAATAATGATAATAGATGTTAAACAAGCTCTAAAGTCATGCACAAGGCTTAACTTTTAGTTATCACACCCTATAAGGGTTTTTAGCTCTCAAGGTTGAATAAAAAATGGCCAAACAGCGACTTAAAGAACCGTTCTTATACCCATACTAGGTACAGAGATACTGCTATCGCCATCCAGGGATTGCTATCATGATAGGGAAATCACCATACACCTTGTACGTCGACCAGCACCAACAAACTTGGAAAATTTTCCAAGCTTCCAACAACACCTCGGGATTCATTTGGAATCTAATTTTCGCAAATAAACTATCTAACCACACTAAATTTGACATTTCGGCTGCAATGGAGAAGTTGGATTTTCCACTATAGGTTGTTTCAACCAAATTTGGGTCCCTCACCCTAAATTTTAGATTTTTCAACTTTCTAACCAATAGGTCGAAATGAGCAAGGGTGCATTGGGACCCAAACCAAAGGCCTACCTAGCCTAAAATCAATATTTTAGAGCTATTGGAGCAATTGGAATTTACATTCGAGATCATTTTACTAAAGTTTTTGCCTGCTGACAATTTTGAACCAGCAAAGATTTCTAAATAAAAAATTGTCTTTAAATACCAAACGAACTGCTTGATAACCAAACTATCAATCCCAACAAATCATAAATGACTTGGGGAAGCTATGAGAAAGACTTACCATAAAAAATAAGTGGAAATATGAAAAATGACTTGAAGGGTCATTATAGTATCCACTACTAATAGGACTTTCGGTCCTAAAATTCAACAGATAGAAAGAATATTGCAAAAGCTCGAAGGAATGAGGCACTAGGACCGCATGCTTCAAGAATGACTATCTAGATAATCTCAACAAAGAGAGAACACTTCCAAGGGATTTTTCCATGTGTATCCCTTTTTCAACCAACACCTTCACTTCACTTCCAAACAGTCAAAACTAAACTATAACCACTAACTAGCCTCCAACTGAATCAAAAAATTTTGATGCACACAGATTTGAACTACCACACATAGATACCATCTCAATACCCACACAATCAATACAAGGCTTATCTAAGCCAAAATCAAATCAAGGCATGAGTTCTACAACTGAATCCAAATCCAAATATAACCTTATCTTACCAATCCATACTTGTTATCCACTCAAAACCAGGAGGAAAATTTCATAAGTCATATTCGTGTAATCTCATATCAGAAAACTCAAAGAACTGAAACTAATCTTCTAAAAGTCCATACAGAAACCATGAGAATAAGCTCATAAGGCGCTATATGGGCACACAAATGAAGATAATTGAAATGTCCAGATTATAACTCTCATTAGAAAGTGTAAGTGGTCATCGTCAAATATAGAACTCAACTAGGTTGGGGTCGAATCCCACAAGGAATACTATGTAAATTAAGCGTTATGATTATTAATGGATGGTTGATCAAAGGTTTCGAAGTAACAAGGAGGTTTGTTTGTTAACATTGGAGTAGAATTGTAGTAAACCATATTTCAACTAATAAGTATGCTTGTAAAGTTTAATTCAATGAGAATAACGAAACTAGGATTATGTTCACCAAGATGTTATAGCATTAAAGGTTGTGGGTTATCCCGAATTCATACGTAATAAATTCCAATTGCAAGAATTATTGAACTCTAAAGTTCATCTATTTGTTTCGCAACCTTAATAGATGATTATTCTATAATTCTCTCGAACTTAAAGAGTATGTTAATATGTTCAACTGATTTATCAAGTGGGTTGATCCTATTAAGGTATCAACCCTTAACTCAAAGGTTAAAGCCTTCAAGATCTTTATAAATCTCCTCTTTTCCCAACATACACATTTCTACTCAAACAAATGGTGTTCTTGGACTCACCCTTCAAGTTTGCAACCAAGAAAGATCATGATAATGAAGAGGAGTTTATGCAATTGTAAATAATTATAGAATTTATTGCAATCCCACAACCCTAAACAATTAATCACATCAAGGCTCCCATAACCCTAGTTATGGGAGTTTTAGCCACACATCACAGAAAGAGAAGAAGATTTCACTGTATTTCTCATAAATAATCTAGAAAATTACTTACAAAAAGTTCCAAAGAATTCTGCTTGATCTTCAAAGAAGAATAGTGAATAAAATGTCCAGATCCATAATTTTAGCTATTTCTTAGAGAATAGTAGGTTACAAGTTGTTCAAAAAAATTGAAAAATAGATAAAATATGAATTAAATATACCTAATCTAAACCTAGATTGGGTATTTATATGTTTCTAGGTACCGGGGATTTAAAATTCGAACTCAGTCTTGCCACATCACGGTTGACGACCAAATTGATATCCCGTTAGTGGTATGACAGTCCATCACTTGGAATGTCGCTGATGGTCTCGAGCTGCTACATTCTGTTTAAGGAGTGATGGTAATATTGATGGGTCATCACTGGCCTGACGGTACATCACTTGGGCCGTCGCTTTTCTGTCTTAGCCTGACGGCCCGTCAGAGGCCTGATGGTCTGCCACTTGAACCATCACAAGGATCTGCACATCTGATCATTCTTCCTATTATTGACGGATACCTAATGGTTTGTCACATGGTTGATGGTCCATCGGTTTGACCGTCAATACCCTTTTTCTCCTGCATTTCTAAGTTATTTCTTTAGCTAAGTCCTTGACCTGAAAACACTAAAATCCAGCATCAAATACAACAATAGTTACTTGAAAATACATAATTATCCCTTGTAAAAGGTGTAAAATATTTTGTCAAAAGTTGGAACATCAACATCCTCAACTTAAGACAATTGCTGGTCCTCAAGCAACTCAATACCAAATCACATGCATGAACAAACACAATGATGGGCATTAAACTGTTGATTTAGATTTTATACAACCACTCAACTATCATCTCGCTTATATGGTATCAACACGTCAGGATCTACAACTAGAATTACTTACAATTCAGCACATACACAACCATGGATACAATATCTCACAAAAATCAGTAAAACTAAGTATAAATCAAATTGCCCTCACAGTTAAAGAAGTCCACCACACATTATTCATTTAACCTGTAGATGGAAAACTAAGAATCTCGCTCTCACAATAAAAGTTGCAAACACAACACACATACCCATAAGCTTTCCCTTACCATCTAATGTTCCCCTATGGTTGATTCACAAAGATTAAGCAGGTCTTTCAATGGCTTGTAATGAGGTTTCGGTGTTAGGTAAGGACTAATTTTAGGAAAAGTGACTTCAAGTTTGAACTCTACTCCCTTTTCTCTTGATTGCTACTCACCAAGTCTAATGCTTTTCTAGGTCACTTACAATCTCTACTATTCATCCACAATTTCACCATAAACCTATTTTTTACAGAGTCTGCATTAGCCACCCTCAACTTATGTTGATGCAGTCAGTTGAGGTGCACAAAATCTAACTAGATCAGGTCCAGGCATGATATTTTATTTCAACTCCAAACCACCTACATCAAACTGTTAACTTCCTGACAGTAGTCACTCTCAACTTAGGCATTTTGCCTAAGTTAAGGTGCATGATATCCAAAATAGGACCAGGGCTAAACTTAGGTGCTAACATCCTAAAGAGAGTGAATTGGAGTTATTGGGAATGAATAAACACTAATACAATCTCAAAAAGGGTTCAAAATGAGAAAAAATCTATTTGGTGGGACATTCTTTACGGCTAAGTGAACTAATAATTGAAGGAGGCCTGCTATCCTATCTTATTGAATCAATCACAAAGTAATATCAATAAACTGGGCTAGTTCTAGTTGTAAATACTATGCAAGAACTATAACAAACACTCGCACATACAAGCAATGAGTTAACACTTATTCTACCAACTCTTGGGATTTACATTATATAATCATGCTCACTATATTTTTGCCGCCCAATGCCAATCACAGAATCACAAATGGTTGTTGAAGATATACTAAGTGATAAGAAGGAATAGTCATACAAACATGTTCAAAGTGCTTTGCCATATTCATTTATCATCCATACATACAAAAAGGGTGCTAAAAGAAAAGACAATACATAAATAAAATCACTGAACAATATGTATATCACGACGATAAAGGAAAATCAAATATACAACCTAAACATATTGGGGAAAAGAATAAAGGCAACAAAACGCCCCGTGGTGACTGAAACATAACAAGTACAACTACCCCCACTAAAAATGAATTCTTTGTCCTTAAATGCATCAAAATAAAGTACAAAGGAGTGGAATACTTGTAAAGGCTCTTAGGATGATGAGTCGATCAAATACGGTGAGGTTTCTTTGGCCTCAGTTGCAATATCGGTGACCCCACCAGTGGTAGGGGCTCAAAATAGCTTTATCCTAAGTTGAAGATATCTCAAATAGTACCAGATCAGGTATGGGCCCTCTCAGTGGGGATGAACTAGTAGATACTCCTGCTGCTTCATCTGTCAGATTTTTGTGCCTCTTTTTTTCATCTCTCTTCGACCTCTTCGCAGCCTTTTTCAAATATCTGGCTTTCCTTTTTTCCGATGTCATAGCCTCTTGCCTCCTTCTTCTTTGAGCTTTCCTATCAGCAATTTCATCAACTTTGTTTCCTTTATCTTTCAGCGGCTTTCCCATAAGATTAAAAAAGCCCTCATCTTCATTGTTGATTATCAGTGCAGGGTCAAAAGCAGGATGTAATGGCTGCCTTTTTAGTTCAGGAATGTCAACTTGTTCCTACCTAAATTCTACCACAAACTTTGCAAAATTAGGCAATGATATCTCATACATCCACTTGTTTATACACTCTTCCATGTTATCCATTTTGACCTGAATATGCTAATATAGTTTTAAGGATTCATCAACGATGCGATCAACAAATGGCTTGAACTATTTTGCCCATGCGCTTAACTATTTTTGAAACTTTTCTGTGCTCTAATAGACTTGGATATATTCTCTTGTGTCAGCCTGTACTTAGAATACTGTGGTGGGACAGATGTAGTGTCTAAAGTCCCACCCATTGGTGGCATAGATTTCGGTCCTATAGAAGCACTAGGTGGCACATAATCGGGCAGCACATACATAGTAATAGGCAACGGTATCCTGTGGGGATCTCAGAAGTCCCGGGGGTTAGAGCTGACTGTGTCTGATAAGCAGGAGGCATGTTGACTCACATTTCATAATTTGAGTCATCCTTTGTTTTTTCAATACCCTGCCTGTGAGTTGCTCAAATCTCAATTTCAACCCCTCAGATAAAATATACATTGTCTTATCTACATAATTCCAGGATCAAACTCAAAAATGGTAAAGCACTTTCCATTTTGTGTGCCCGAATGAACAACTCATCAGTAATAATTTGGCCAAAATCAATCTTTAGCTAGGAAACCAGACTAGCAACCAACACTACCCTATGACTGTCCAAGTTAGCATCTCCCCCTGTCGGCATCAATCGTAGTCTAACAATAGCCTACCAAAACTTAGCTCGAAAGCTGAGAGACGATTTAGCAATGCGCTCTTTGGGATTACGTGCCCATGATGGGTTACCATCATTAGTGAGGAGCCTAGATAACTAAATACTTTGGGTGGAGGCTATAGTTAGATAATGCTTAAGATCTGGTACAGTAGTCGGTGCTTCATAATCAGGCCCAAATAGCATCCTGTTCAGTGTGCAGGCAGATATATCAATGGTGACCTCTCTTATAGAAATTAATTTCCTGTTAAGCAAGTCTAAAATTTTTGTGCCCTTGGGACAATTTTTCTCTACTAGTGCCAAATAATTGGTGAAAAATTCCCGCACAAGATTTGGTTGGTATGCCCCGAGAGACTTACTCATCCAAGTTAACTCATATTCATTAAATCACCGCTCAAGGTCTGGGTACTCATACAACTCGGTCATCATAATTTGGTGATCTTCAAAGATTGGCCTCTTTATTTGTCTATTTGTTGTTAGTTCTAGGCCCTCCAGGAAGTGCTCCTGTTCCCCCTCTATTTTCCACCAAATTACCACCCATACATGCGAGTCTTTGCGCCTTATGACATTGGGTTCTTCCTATTCTGATGCCTCGACTTAGTCAGGGTTTGAAGTTTCGACCCCATCCTCATCATGGATCAAACTTTTGCTACTATTGCTACTTTCACTCTCCTCTTCAGACTGGGAGAGTGCCTGATTCATCCTGTTCCTTTGCCAAGTATTGAAAGTCGAAGCCTCCTCACATAACGCTGGCTCATTTCTGCCCCTTCCATGTTGATTCCTACCACTGCCTCTGCTTATAGGTAGTTTGCATTCCATTTGCCTAAACAAGGAATAAAGATATAGCTGGATCAGAATCAGAAAGAAATAATGAAAAACTTGACTTGAGGGGTGGGTTGATGGTTCGTCGGGGCTGTGACGATCCTTTGCCCTGACCGTCAAGTCTAAACTAGTAAAACATTTATCACATAGACTTATGACGGTCACCGTAATGGTCCATCGAGGCCTGACAGTCCGCTATGTTGTCCATCGCGGCTAAACCAGTAACCAATTTTTTCAAAAACTTTCCAATGGTCAAAGTGACGTTTCATCGGGTGTTCAACGGTCTGTCAAGTTGGCCATCACTTTGACTTTTCAACATCAAGTTTCACTTTGGAAATTTTTCGAACATCTAGTGTACGTTACTTAATTATGCACACAACAATGGCATTAATTGAACATTAAAACATGAGCTTCACCATTTTTGGTACATTGGTTATTTAGACTTCACCCAGAAAAATATTTACCAGATTTCGACTAAATCAGAAGCACAACAATATAAAAATAAGATGAAGTTAATTTCAAAAATTATCAAACTCACACAAATCATGCTCATCATTCTGAAAAGAAGAGTAAAGTTGTGATCTTACCTTGTTTTTGCAATATTCTTCACTACTCTGAATTTGCAAAACTTCATAAATAACTATGGCTATTAAATTGCTTTAGTAGTGAGAGACTAGCTTATTTTCTAATGAGAATAAGAGAAGGAGAGAATTTTTTGAATAGGAAGAGGAGATGAATGATCCTTGATACTTTGAATGCAGAAGAATTTAAATAGTTTTAGGACTTGAAAAGGTGTTAACATACATAACCATTTTCTTTAATCAATTTAAATATGTTTGGGTCGGATAATAATAACTCATTCAGCTTTAAATTAAACCAACCTAACCCACTAAAAATTAGGGTTAATTTGATGGACACACCGATGGTCCATCAGGTACCTGACGGTCCATCAGGTTTACCCTCAAGACTTACCAGAACCTTGATCAACGTGCCATATTGCAATGGTAAAGGCGACGGTCCATTACAGAGGTGACGGTCCATCATAATTCCCGTCAGATCTATTTAGTAAGCTGATTTTCCTTATTCATGGTGATGGTTATATTGACGGTCCATCAATACTATGATGGTCCGTCAAGTTGTCCGTCGGACTCATTCTAGTAACTCAGGTTTTTGGATTTATTTTGATGGCTCCCGTGATGGTCTGTCAGACCTTTGATGGCCCGTCAACATTCCTGTCAATCATCCTAAACTTGTTCATCTTTTGTTTTCTTGCATTTTTCTTCCTGCATACTTCAATAAACAAATCAAATTGCACCAAAAGACACAAGTACTCTAACAAAACTTACAACAACATATTGTGGGTTACCTCCCACTAGCACTTGATTTATTATTGTGGAACGACTCAGTTATCTTGATTACTTAGACTTCATCGAGATAAACCATACTCAAGCACTTAAACAAGTCCATTGGACCGATATATAGCTTGACCCATTGCCTGTTGACTTTGAAGATATTTCTATCTTCGTTCTCAAGTTCAACTACTCTAAATGAGTAGACGTGTGCAACTTTAAATGGGCCAGACCACTTAGACCTAAGTTTACCTGGGAAAAGCTTCAGTTTGGAGTTGAAGAGTAATACCCAATTACCTTTTTGAAAATTCCACTTTTCAACCCTCCAATCGTGGTATTTCCTCACCTGTTCCTCATATAAATCTGCTCCTTCATAAGCCCTGAGATAGAAATCATCCATCTCATTCAGCTGCCCCAGTCTTAGCTCCACTGCTTTCTTCAAATTCAGATTTAACCTCTTGAGTGCCTATAAAACCTGGTGCTCCAGCTCTATCATCAAATGGCATATTTTTCCATAGACCAACTGGTATAGTGACATCCCAATGAGTGTCTTGAAAGTAGTTCGATATGCCCATAAGGCTTCATTGAGCTTTTGAGACCAATCTTGCCTACTTGCGTTCACCATTTTTGCTAGGATGCCCTTTATTTCCCGATTCAAAATCTTTACTTTCCCACTGGTCTGTGGGTGGTATGGAGTCGCTACTTTATGCTATTTCACCTTATATTTTGTCAAGACAGCCCAAAACACTTTGTTGTAAAAATGAGACCCCTTTCTCTTATGATAGTACGTGATACTCCAAAGTGGGAGAAGATATTCTTTTTGTGAAAAGCATCCACTCTTTTACTTTTGTTGTCAGCTAGAACCACAGCTTCTACCCATTTGGATACATAATCTACAGTAACCAAGATATATTTCAACCCATTGGAACTGATGAAGGATCCCATGAAATCAATACCCAGACATCGAGCAATTCAACCTCTAGCATTTTTGTCATGGGCATCTCATGGTTCTTTAGAATTGAGCATTGCCTCTGACACTAGTCACATCTCTTCACAAATTTGTATGCATCCCAAAACAAGGTTCACTAATAATAGTCACTTCTTGCATCGGTGGGTTCTGCATTGATGCTCAATAGTTGGTGTGCAATCCTCCTCAAGCTAAATTTTATGAGTGCATATACCCAGAAAATACCAATAATTCGGCAATAGTCCATCCTATGGCCCTTTGTATCTACTAAGCACAGAGATAAGGGCTACAACCTGCTGCTCACCTAAGTCTGCTGCAATAATAACGGTTAAAGTGTTTCCACAGCCTAGAAACACATACTGTAGATGGCCTGGTAACTACTTTAACTCCAACACCGGAGGCTCTTCGATAGATAGCTTAGCCAGTGGTGTTGGCCAATTTTTAGGTCTAAATCCACCTTCTTGGTAGAATATGAATATGATCCCATTCCCATTACGGCACATATTGTCTCCTTATATTTTTCAATACCTTCGCTATATAAGTTCATCAACACCGCAGCTAAATATTCAACAACAAATTTCTCATCAATCAACACCTCTCGCTCATCTTCATAATAAACATCAACAATAGAGAATACACTCATCTCTTTATGTTGGCTCATTGACTAACAACATCAAATCAAACTACCTCATCATTGAGCCAAAACTGTAGCTCATTTGGCCACAAGTCAATCAACACACTCCCAGTTATGAAGAAAGGTCTATCGAAGATTATGGGTACCTCAAAGTCCACCTCGCAATCCAGGATCACAAAGTCAGCAGGGAACATAAAATTGGTCACCTTTACAAGCACATCATAGAATACACCAACTGGCCGTTTCATTGATCTGTCTGCCATCACAAGTCTCACGTTAGTGGTTGTGGTATCCCCCAAACCCAACTTCTTATAAACTACTAGTGGCATCAAATTAATATTATCCCCAAGATAACACAGAGCCTTCATAAAATCCAGTGATCCAATAGTACACGGGATGGTAAATGCTCCATGATCCATTTTTTTTGCACTAAGGATCTTGTATAAATGGCACTACAATGGTGAAGATTGTCCACCATCTCATAGCTCACTGTCCTCTTCTTTGTGACAAGATCCTTCATGAATTTAGCATACCCAGGCATTTGTTCAATGCCTCCATCAAAGGCACATTCATAGTCAACTGTTTTAACATTGCCATAAACTTGCTAAATTTCGTGTCATCCATCTTTTTCTTTAATCGATGGGGAAACAGAGGGAGTAGTTTTGGCATTATATTTACCACTACTTCTCCATCCTTTCCCTTATATTTATCTAACTCATCAGGCTACTGATGGATAGAAGGAATATCACCATTATCCAGCTTCTCAGACTTCACTGGATGGTCTTTTTCTGCTTCCTCATCCAACTCTACCAGATCATCAATTATCGGCTTGCCCATAAAAGGGACAAGTAATACTTTACCACTACGGGTAGTAATCGCCATACAAGACCCATCATTTCAAGGGTTTTGCACCGTGTCACTCAGTAATGTACCACTTTTCCTCTAATTAAATGCCACCAAAAGTTGGTTCATATGATGCTCCAGCTATTTTATGGAGGTTGAATGTGAAGTAACTAACTGACTTATGGAAGATAAATCACTCTTCATCGTTGTTAATGTCGTTATTAGTCGCCTCCACCCTTTTCAACATCTTTTCCATCATGTCCTCCATGGATATTTTACCCAAATTAGTAGCAATATTATCACGATTTCAAGGAGGAACATACAATCTGCTCTTATCGTTCTTATTTTTCCAGTTCTATTGGTCACAATCTCTGTAACCAGCTTTATCATTGTACATCCAACCTTGATTCCCTTCGTTATTAACTCAAAAAAAACCCTGATTATTCAGATAGTTAGCCTCCTCCCCAAAATTAGATCCGACTCTACTTTATGCTCTTATGGCTTTTACCTTTTCAGTTTTGCCAGATAGCAAATGCTTAGTGAGTAAATCCATCAGGGTCTTCATGTGCGCCATATCTTGGTCGCACCCTTCCTCTTTCCGACAATGCTCCACAGTCATACAGCTAGACATAGTAGAGCTTTCTACCTCAAAATCCCTGGTATGCCAAGCTCTACTCTGTTTAGTCATCCTATCAAGCATTTCAAAAGCTTCTGGAAAAGTAAGATCAATAAATGCTCCACCTACAACATTATACACAACCGACTTCATGATAGAATTCAAGGCTCTGTACAGAGTCTCCATCAAATGTATATCAGTCATTTTGTGGTTAGGACACTACATTAACTTCTTCTTGAACCTCTTCCATGTCTCATAAAGATCTTTGATTGGAAGTTGTCTAAAGTTACTAATCTCATCCATCAACTGTAACATCCTGGATGGCAGAAAAAACCATTCTGGTAAAGTTTCTTTCAATTGCCTCCAGTTTGTTATAGATTCAGGAGGCAATCCATTAAGCCATAGTGTTGTCTCTCTAGATAGAGGCAACGGGAATAGGTGAAAATGAATATCATTTGGCCCCACTCCTGGGTTATCAAAAGACTTGTAAATAGTGACAAAGTTCACTAAGTGCATATTCGGATCATCACCTGGAAGTCCACCAAACAGCCCCTTCAAATGAAGTAGTTGAATCATGGTGCTCGTAATGTTGAACTTACCTTTGGGTACCAATGGTGGAGGAATAATAGCTCCAGTTGCACCTGCTCCATCCATATCAACCTCATCCGCATAAAGATCAAATTGCACAGCTTGGTGATCTGGTCTCGCTCTGAAAGGGAAATTTTTGTTCACAGTTGCAGCCACATCCTCTGCATGTCTTTGGTTAGCTGGATTTAACAAATCATCATCTTCCAGGCCCTCATCCTCTGGATTAGGATGATGAGCTGGTTGCCCACCATTTTATTGATTCAATTGAGCACTAGCCAAAGCGGCTAGTATATCTGTTTCTTGTTGATCTTCCATTCTGTTGATTAATTGAGGTTTCAGATGAAATAGTAATAAGGGTTTTTCTGACCTCCTTGTACGTAGAATGCAAAGTAAAGATCCTGTAACGAACAAAAACAACAAATAAAAGTAAAATTAGGAACTTAACCAAATGTCAATTAACACCCATAAACTTAACTGACAACCATATTCTCCGTCAACGGCACCAAAATTTGATATGCCCAAATTACAACTTTCATTAGAAAGTGTAAGCAATCGTCATCAAATATAGAACCCAACTAGGTTGGGGTCGAATCCCACAGGGAATACTATAAATTAAGCATTATGATTATTAATGGACGGTTGATCGAAGGTTCCGAAGTAACAAGGGGGTTTGTTTGTTAATAGTGAAGTAGTATTGTAGTAAACCGTGTTTCAAACAATAAGTATACTTGTAAAGTTTAATTCAATGAGAATAACGAAACTAGGATTATGTTCACCAAGATGTTATAGCAGTAAAGGTTGTGGGTTATCCTGAATTTATACATAATAAATTCCAATTGCAAGAATTATTGAACTCTAAAGTTCATCTATATGTTCAATTGATTTATCAGGTGGGTTGATCCTGTTAAGGCATCAACCCTTAACCCAAAGGTTAAAGCCTTCAGGATCCTTGTAAATCTCCTCTTTTCCCAAAACACACATTTCTACTCAAACAAGTGGTGTTCTTGGGCTCACCCTTTAAGTTTACAACCAAGAAAGATCATGATAATGAAGAGGAGTTTGTGCAATTTTAATTAATTAGAGAATTCATTGCAATCCCACAACCCTAAACAACTAATCACATCAAGGCTCCCATAACAGAGTTTTAGCCACACATCACAGAAAGAGAAGAAGATTTCATTGTATTTCTCATAGACAATCTGAAAAATTACTTACAAAAAGGTCCAAAGAATTCTCCCTGATCTTCAAAGAAGAATAGTGAATAAAATGTCCAGATCCACAATTTTAGCTAATTCTCAGAGAATAGTAGGTTACAAGTTGTTCAAAAATTGAAAAGTACATAAAAGATGAATGAAAGATACCTAATCTAAACCTAGACTGGGTATTTATATGTTTTCAGGTACTAGGGATTTAAAATTTGATCTCAATCTTACCACATCACGATTGATGGCCAAGTTGACGACCCATCAGTGGTGTGACGGTCTGTTATTTGGACCGTTGCTGATGGTCCTAAGCTGCTATATTTTGTTTAAGGAGTGATGGTCATGCTGACGAGCCGTCACTGGTCTGACGGTCCGTCACTTGGGCCGTCGCTTGATCACTTGGGGAACCATTTTCTATCTCAGCCTGATGGCCAGGTTGACAGCCCGTCAGAGGCCTGACGGTCCGTCACTTGTACCGTTGCAAGGATCTGCACATCCCATCATTCTGCCTATTATTGATGGACACCCTGACGGTCTGTCACATGGTTGATGGTCCATCAGTTCGACCGTCAGTACCCTTTTTTTCTTGCTTTTCCAAGTTATTTCTTTAGCTAAGTCCTTCACTTGAAAACACTAAAATCCAGCAACAAATACAACAATAGTTCTTGAAAATACACAATTATCCCTCGTAAAAGATGTAAAATGTTCTGTCAAAAGCTGGAACATCAATAATCAAGGAAGACAGTCTATGCTAATGCTGCAACTAGTCTTGTGGTAATCAAGGTTAAGACGCATAAGATCAAGGCATAAAACTACTCATCAATGAATGATTTGCTCCAGGATGTCCCATCAACATATGATAAACCAAGTGAAATCCAACTCAAGCATAGTACTCCCACTGAGTATAACATCCAAAATTCTCAAAAAGACTGAAGACTCAAGGTCAAAGTTGAAAGAACCAATGTCGAGTTCATGGGCTATCATTTGAACACTTATCAACTATATTCCAACCGAAATTGAGAAAATCAAATAAGTAACCACGGAGTAGGCTTAACAACATATAATAAACCAAGCGAAATCTAACTCAAGCATAGTACTCCCACTGAGTATAACATCCAAAATTCTCAAAAAGGCTAAAGACTCAAGGTCAAAGTTGAAAGAACCAATGTCGGGTTCATGGGCTACATTTGAACACTTATCAACTATATTCCAAACGAAATTGAGAAGATCAAATAGGTAACCATGGAGTAGGCTTAACAGGCCAATAAATGAAAATCAAACTGAGACAAATCCAAAATGAAAGTTGCACTCAAGCTTTACAACTCTAAGATGAAATCTCAACATCTAAGTTAAACTGCTCGGTCTTAACTACCTAAACCAAACAAGAAAATGGGTAGGCATTAATACTCCAAATCTAACATAACTTCCAAATCGCCATCCCAAGATATTAAATCCAAAACTGAGCCAACAAATCCAAATCAAGGTAAAATACTCACATCGACCATATTATCTGAATCAGACATATCTGTACCAGATCATGCTGAGCCAAAATCGAAACATAGCTGAAGAATAAAATTGTAAAGAGGATAAATCACTAGTTGAAAACTCAGGAGATCCATCCCATATCCATTGGAGGGCATGAACTATCAAAGCATACTTAAGAACTCCCCAAGTTTGTAAACCACAACGGTAATTGAAAAAACTCTAGCAACTCAGAGAAATGCAAATCAAGCTAAAAACTAACCAATCCAACACTCCATCTCGGCAAAGAATAGCCATAGGCTCATATCATCGAGGAGAAACACTATGTCAAGCCTTATTAGGCCTAATAAACTCTGAAATGGGGATTCCCTAGATCCACACAAGTAGGGAAATCATCACTCGATCCATCCATGAATCACATCATTGAAGGAGAAAAGTACTAATCTCGAAACCAAGTTCAATGTGAAGACCACTACAAGAAAATCATAAAACTCAAAATAAAGAATTTCTAGTTTGCCAACTTAAGGAGCGATCACAGGAACTATCATCTGTCTCTAACTCTCTAACTCCACGAAAGACAAGAATCACATCACAGTGAGAACGTAGCATCCAATCTCTACACTAATAAAAAAACAAACCATCACAAGGAGATTAATCCAACAAATCTAAGAGATAAACTAAGGACATCTTAGTGTTATAATCAAACCCACTATTGGGCAATGAAATAACCACTAATGAAATAACCACTAATGAAAAATGGATCCAAAACTGGCAAAGCTCATAAATAGGATATATAGAAAGGAATAGCCAAAGCGAAAACCCTTGTAGCCCAGGTGGCAAATCTAAGAATCTCCAACTCAAGATTGAGCTGTATAGCTAAATTGTAAACTTTAAAACCATGCAGAACCATAGAAGGTCAACTTACCTTTGATATCATAATAAATTGCCAAACCAATCTAACATAGCTAACCAAGAGGGAAGACAGTCAACCACGCCTCACTATGGGAAAAAAATCATCAAATCGGGCTATATCTACTTAAGCCACTGTATAACAATCATAAGAAAATAAAATTCTAACTAGATAACACTAGTTTATACAGCTACCTAGTGAGGATCAATTACATCAAGTAATAATAATAATAACCTCAAGTAGTGATAGCAATAGTAACAACAATATCAATATCAATATAATGAATAGGCAATACCAAATGAACATCAATATCATGTACCACTCAAGGGCCACAACAAGGCCAATGTGCTAAGATAAATGAGACTTGAACCCAAATGCTACACCCATAAGGGGAGAATATCAACACAAACATACTCCATCCACTACTATAAGAAATAAACCATGGTGTAGTCATATAATTAGGAACTCAATAACAAGGCACAGAATAACTAATATGAACTCATAAAGGCATATAATCATCAATGGGTATGAATACCCCCATACACACAAATAAAAAGGATAAATATAGGAAATAAAAGCACACCATTATGTTGAAATCCACAATCATATACCTGACGGGTATAGAGAGGGTAAATCTGAATGGGTCCAAACTCGAACTGACCGACTAAATCATCAACTGAGGCGCCAGGCGCACTATCTCGAAGATTCCACAACATAACAAGGCTTATCAAATGAGCTAAATGACTAGAAATCCCATGTCAGGGACACTCTCTTGATTAGTAACCAATCTCTCTGCAGTAGTAACAAACTCCTCAAGCTCTAATCCAAGCAAGCAACATGAACTAAGCCCAAATGGCTGGATAACTGACACTGAGAGCAAACTATAGTATAATATCAATCCTTCCCACAATCATAGCCTAACTCAAGAACTCTAGGCTAGCGAAGAACACATGCTAACTCTGTCCAATCACAAATTCACATCTGAAGTGCTCTCTAAATGGATGTCTTATCTCTTCATAACCAAAATAAGCTCTTGGATGAAATACCAATAGCATTATATTGATGGCATGGCCTTTTGCATCTACCTCCATAGGTCTCAATACTTGCTCTCTCTATGGCCCTCACAAAATCCACTAGATAAGACAAGAAAGGCCCAACTGCAATCATATGCTCCAATACCAAATAGTGTGGCAATGTCTATCCCTTAATAAATCCACCAACCATGTCTAGCTCGGAAGAGTATGGCATAAGAATATGCCTGGTCCAAAAAACCTAATCTCATACTTAGAAATTGGTCAAGAACCATAATGAACACCAATAAACCTAATCCTGGTCTGAGAATTGCTCAATGAATTGAATGACACCCATGGTTGAGAGAGATCTGCAACATGACTCAAATCCCTAATGTTGAATCTAAAATACCTGAAGTAGCCACAAGTTCAACTGGAGCCTAAGTTGTCCCCAAATTCTTTTGGTAGACGTTGAAAATATTTGATATCCATTTCTAACTCTTTAGTCCGACTGTGTACTGAAACTCTTGAAACATATGATGAATTATCGTCTACATCTATTAACAACATTGCCCATCTTGCATCATTCATTACGAACAAAATAGAGTCAAATAATGTGTTTGAGGTTTATAGCAATGCGGACACACGATAAAGAGTCAAGAAGTGAATTTTCTAAAATGTCTCTAAAGCCTCCCGAAGATAGGTTATAGACATCTCCGCATCGATCAATCTTTATCCAAATTATTAATGTTTTGTCAGGCCATGGGTTAGCTTGGACTTACTTGTGATTCTGAGCTTCATGTTACGACTAGGGGCTAGACTCAGGTCGTAACACTAATCCAAATTCGACATTCTGGATTTGTTCGTATAGTTGCATAGTCCAAATTGTCATATGGCACTCATATCAATAAATATTGACCGAAGTAAACTATTGGCTCGTAAAGCCAAAAAATATAACCTCAAACTCTCCCAAAACCTTTCTAAAGTCCTTGGGATCCATGCCAACCTTCCCCACACCCCAAAATCAAGATGTAGTAACTACGAGGAGTAGTAGAATGGTCAAAACATAGAAGTTTCTAAATTTTACTATGAGGGTCATCACAGTATTCACCCCTAAAATTCACATTCCTCCCCGAAAGTACAAGCAATAAAATTTCAAAAATAGGTATAGGATAAGAAATACCCTCGAAAAATAATAAGCAACCACTCTAAGGTGGAGTCACAACCATAGAACTAACGATCTCACTATAGAACCATAAATATATTGCAGAAGGGCTCATAGGGTCACATTAGAAGCCTTTAAGTCCAAAATAATAAAGTCAAATTTTTTTATTTTTAAGCTTTCTCTATAACCCAATACTGAGTTGAACATAACAAAAGGCATAAATACACTCTGCTAAACTAAACCTAACCAAGACACCACAAGATACTGGCTACAACCATAAGATCAAAAATCATCCTCGGACATACTAAAGGCCAAGGAACCCATAAATCAAGTATCTACTCACCAAATCACCAAGTAAACCCTCTTAATATTGATACTATCACTATCAATCCAAACCACACCACATCTCTAGGCTACAACTACTAGGCCAGAAACTGTTATCAAGGCTACATCAAACCTTAAAAGCCATACTAAGCATACTAGGTCACTACCCAATAGCCAAAGCCTACAACTTAACCCTTTTAAGAAAAGTGAGGGTAATATAACACTCTATAAACCATAGTAATAAAATCTCTAAATGACACCACAAACTCAAGTTACTCATCACAATAACACGTGCAGACCTCAATATCCAAAAGTCATAAAACAACCTGACGTACTTATTAACCTAGTAGAACAAAGAGTCTTTCTGACCCTACACATATATGCAACCCGTCATAACGAGTAATAATCAACCTGTAGAAGTAGTGTAACAATCATTATATCTCACTGACGGATGCCCAAATCATGGATAAAACTTGAGAAAATCACTACTAAACTCTGTATAAGCTACTAGTAAACCAAACTACTAGGACCACAAATTCTCAACTCGAACCCATAGCTAAACTTGGCATACATCAAAACACTTTATGAACAAATTCCTTAACCTGTCCTTAACTTATTTTTTTCTATTTAGTATTTTCATTAACACAAGAGCGATGGATTAGTAACATATACTCCAAAATCAAAACCAGTGAGAAAAATATCCCATTAGGCTACTTAGCTATAGAAGTAACACTTGCTATAACTAAGTTTTTCTTTCCATTCAAAACTCTTCCTAAATAAAAGCAAGGACCTCTCATAAGCCTAAATCCTTCAAACTTAACCAAGGAGTGCTCAATACTATTAAATCACATCACTTAACAAATGCCAACCACTTAGGAAGATATTAATACGCGAGTCATAAATGTCTCAAATCTTATTTTATCTAACTAGAATCTTCAAAGCAATCATTCCTAGTAGGCAGTACCAAGTCCCAAATACCATAAGGTCTTTTTACATATTCTAGTTAGGACTACTTTTTATCCCACATAGTCGATATCATCAATAAGGCATTACCCAAACCAAATATACCTCAAAGTGACCCCCTACAATGACTAACTCATGCACACACACTGTTAATAATGCTAGCAGGACCCAAGACTCACTAAATGACCTCCCAAGTATTGAAATTCTTTCTCAACCCTAAATGACCCAGGACTCTCTAGAGAACCTTTAGATTGCCTTCTATAATCTGAATATGCTAAAACTCAATGTTGACCCTCCACTAGTCTACAATATAACCATCAAAGAGGTCACACCCAAATACATAAGAATCTACCAAACTCAAAAAATAAAGCCTAATCCCACTATGCACTCTACGTGAGTCACAACATAAGATCGATACACCCTATCCACCACTAAGGACTCATCTATAGGGCAGCAATATTAATAGATCCAGCAAAACTCATAAAACATAATTAAATCCAATGCTAAAAAATGAATAAATAGCAGAATGGAAAACCATAATCAAATGCTACCAAGATAAATAAAAAAGCATACCAAAACTATACATGTGGCTACCATGGAAAACTCCTGTCTTATTTTTATTCGGTGGAGCCTGATATAAAAACTTATCATCTCCCATACCAACTGATGAAGCATTACTCTGTCTAATCTATTATGGGCAATTCCTTTTATCGTGATTGAGACCTCCACATTGTAAGAAAACTAAAAAAGTCAAAGCCTGCTTAACCAAACTTGAAGAATCTAAGAGACCACCTAATCTAGTCTTCTTCAAGCATAACCACAAAGATTCTAACCTCCATCATCTATATGACTATGACATCAAATTCATCGGCCTTTTGGCAGCAAACCTCTCATATCAATGCACAAACTCCTCTAAAAGAACTTGAGCAAACTGATCCTATAAAAGAGGAGGTGACCTAGCCAGTCTTTCCTCTATAAAAATTCTCCACTACTATTTAGATAGATTAAAAATTAAAACAAAGTGAAGTAGAACTAAAATAAAGTAAAGTTTACTCCATCATAATCCACCAAACCTAACCTGTGAAATCTCTCACAGTGACCAAGTAACAGCATATAAGATTCAAACCTAGGATCTTCATCGAAATAAGGTATATATGTCCTCATGAACTCTACATACCTAATTTATCCTTCCATGGACATAAAGGGTAAGGTTACTGGATGTGGAGTAATCTCCTACAGTACCTCATCGACACTAGGAGAACCAGTAATAGTCATATGTACATCTAGAGTAAGAAGACCAAAAGTAGCATGCTAAAACAAAATAGGAGCCACTCTCTAGAGGAAACCCAACACTCGAATTAAATAATCCTTAATTATAGGTATGGTCATAGGTAGTGTCTGTACTAGCCTCAACCTCTCTAACACTTTAGGTTTACAACTACTAGCAACCCTAGAACCTAAAGAAACAACTCTAACCTAACATTTAGGTGCTCTGATCATACTAATCTGACCTTTGTATCGAACCTTGCTCCTTCCATGCATCGAAGGCATGGGCTCTAAATCTCAAGCCATGGAAGAATGCATGCTCATCATCTATGAAAAAGTGAATAAAAAGTTTTAAGTTATACAAAGCTCTAAATGTCCAAAACAGAATGAAGGAATAAATATCTCCTAAAGTCCTATAACCTTTCTAAGATAGATAACAGGTGTCTTTGTAATGATCCACAAGACTCTACTAGAGTCATCTTATACTAATGAAACTAATGAACCTGGATCAATTTGTTACAACCCAAAAATAGGCATAAGGTGGCACTTATCACACCCACCGGAAAAGTAAGACTAACCCAACATAAAGTACAAGAGTTAAAGAAATTCAAGAGCAAAAACATATGAGATAAATGAATCCCAAATATATAAATATAAGACACGAATCTCAAAGATACATCCTAGGTCTGGTTGTCATCAGCACAAGCCTTAATACAGATTCAACTAATAATAATTAGCATCTAAAATATCTTAGATATGAATAAAAACATAAAACAAAAATAGATAAATTTAAGATATTCTGAATTCCATCAGCCACTACCTCGATCTCTGCTATGTCAACTTCGATGAAATGCCATCTATCATCTACCAATCAAACTAATAAATGCACAAGGGTGCAAAAAAATAAGAAAAAGAAAACAAAAATCAAGGGGAGTAAGAAACCACATGTATTCAACAAGAAAATAAATAACTGACCCTAATATAAAGCGATGGCAAAAAACACTACTCCAACTACCCAAGGCTTCCCTAACAATCAAAAATCCAGTAATTACACCATTTTATCCTAATTTAGGTAACCTAAGACAGCAGTCAATAGGTATATCAAATACAGGTAGGCACATTAATCTAGATGAGTCAACATTATTCATTCTATGCAATCTATAAGGAAGTCATTGATGAAGAAGTCTCACAAATATGATAAACAGTCTTAATCAATTATCATTAACCACATACTATGGAATAGCAACAAAGAAAGTGTGTATATATTAGGGTATATATCATGCTACCTAGAGGTGCTACACAACTATTTTTCCTATCAAGTCATAGTCATACCTCAAGACTCTTAATATCTCAGCTCTCAATTAGTATAGGATAATATAAGATAATGTAATGAAATGAAATGAATTCTCAAATACAATATCACAAACAAGGTTCTATGAGGAAAATTCAATACAAAAATGAATAAAAATACAGTATCAAATCAAGGAATGTAATGCAATTAAATGGAATGATGATAATGATGAATGGTGAAAGTCATCACATGACTTTCTGTAGATAACCATCATGCCTACAGTTATCAGGTAGGACCCACAGAGTATTTATAACCCATATACTGTATCTTATATCTCAATCTTAATCTTAGTCTTAATCTCAATCTCAATCTCAGCTCTCCTTTTCGGCTCATCATAGATAGGGTTTTTATAAAAGTGTCTTATTTTCATTCAAAAATAGTATTTCTCAATGGCACCAATGTATCATGAATATGTATGTGTATATGAGGATATAATTCTCACAATCAATAAGCATGAAGATCAAAATCCAATCGATGCATGTAAAAGTAAACTTAGAATTAACTCAATGTATCATTAATTCATATTTTATGTTTTCACTTGGCACCACCGGAACAAATAGTCATGTAATCATCAATATTATCATCTCCAACCCTCACTCGAGCATCACTATAATGATCATACAATTAATTTCTTAAATAAGACCTACAATGTCAATTCAAGCCCCAACTCGAGCAATAAAATAATGGATAAGGCATTTTAATGCATAAATAAGGCCAATGATGAAAAGTCATGCCCCCACTTGGGTGACATAATAATAAATAAGGTATTTAATGTACAAACATGACCAATAACATCAATTCAATCCCCCACTCAAGAATCACAATAATATATCCTCTCAATTCAATAAGCAATATGTATATAAGCCCCCACTAGGGCACACAATCACGAACAGTTATTCAAGTCCATAAATATATTAACATAAGTCCCATGTGGGCAACATAAAATAAATAATAATTGTAAAAATAATATATCACGAAACTATCCAAACCTAGTTTGTTCAATACACTAAGGCTCATCCCTTAATACAATTTCGTTTATACTCTAAGTGTTTTCTAAACCTCAACAATTTCATAATAAGGTAAGAATAACCTAACTATCTCTAGAAAATCATCAAGTTTGATACAAACTCATAATATAGGTAATACCTATCAGTAATTCAAGAACACCAAGTTATCTATTTACAATCCATCCTAGCGGTACTAACAAGTAGCAAAACTATCTAGAATAGACATTATCTAAATACAATCCATCAAAGACTCCGGTACCCATAGAGATGATCGCCATATCACATAAGGGGGACCCCCTAACCTAAACAAAGAACAAAAATACATATAAAGAAGCATACAACACATAAACACATGGAAAAAGTCAAAGTAAACCTTAACTTGCCTTAAATGAAGATCTGTAAGTCCAAGTTTCATTCGAAGCCTCTACTGGGAGTTGGACTCCTTCTTATCAACACAAAATGCATTCAATCTAAACAAATATGACATCTACATGTCAAAACAAAGCTAATGATACCCATATTGATCTTATTTAAAATAGATCCAAAATGAGTTCGAAAAATAAGTCCAAAAATAAAAGAGATAAAATCATATTATTATTTAGAATAATATTTCCCATATCAAGAGGAGTCTATAGTTGAAAATCCACGCGAATTGAATTTTTTATTTAAGAATAATGTTTTCCATATCAACAGGAGTCTATAGTTGAAAATCCATGCAGATCAAATAGAAATCAGACCTTGAATCAAAGAAAACTCATTTAATAATTTATCGGGCAACACCTAAAAATAAATGTTCAAAATGGAGAAAAATCGAGAAAAGAAAGGTTTTAACTAGTTCTATACATTGTGTCTCGCGATCACAGTCAATCCACCATGATCTCAAGGGTTAACCTTTGATCAAAACTAAAAATAATCATCATAATTACGGGTAAACCATTACAATCGTGATGTGACCTAAATCGATAATCTCACAAGCACGGGCATCATGACCGCGAATGTAATAAAAAAAGGAAACTGAGCCAGACCCATTACCCATAGGGATCATGATGAACCCATCATGTGATAGGGATGTCCTAGTCGATTATTCTTTGTGAACACAGCATATAGGATCGCGATTGCAAAGAAGGGATCATACACCAGAAAAATAGCAACTCTTAAGTTCAAAAACTCTCTAAATGGACCCTTAAGATTCATTCAGGAACTTACATAATCAAACCAATAGTGCTACTAGGATAATTTTAAAATCTTAAACTCAATGGCGACATTGGATTTTTAAAAAGAGATTATTTTCAAAAAATAACCCTCGAGGCCCTCTTTTACTATTTTCCAAGCGGTGGGTCAAAATGAGATATAAAGATTCCAAAAATAAAGTTTTTACCAACCCCGCTACTGACCTGAATTCGACATTATGGATCTGTTGGTATGATCCAAATTTCTATTTGGCACTCAAATCAAGAAATATTGGCCGAAGTCAACTATTGGCTTTAAAGCCTCAATAACCTCAAACTCTTCCAAAACTTTCTCGAAGGCCTTGGTAGTAGTTCCAACCATCTCCACACTCTAAAACACACATGTAGCAACTATAGTAAAGGGTAGAATAGCCAAAATATAGAAATTTCTAAATTTCACTATGACGGTCAATTACGAATAGGTACCTAAATCTATATCATGATAGGATTAATGCAAAAAAAAGTATACTATTGAATGTACTGATTATGTGTGATATGCAAGTGCCATAAATAACTCTTAATAATATGATATAAGTTGGGTATGCATACATTAGACAAAATTGTACTATTTTATCAAAAACTTATAGTATAATGACTCAAGAATATAATCATAAACTGAAAACTATGAGTGATAATTGTAAGTCAAATAACATAGCTGGTCTAGAAATTATGAGTCATGTGTGTATATATCATGTTTTAAATCATTTCTAAGGGGAGTTCCTGATACAAGAATAATGGTCGCCTTAGCTTTTGACGACATCATTCAAAGTCACTATGTAAAGAATCAAGCTTTGGTCGCATGGAGGGAACCGGATCATACTTGGAGGGGATGTTTTGAGCCAATCATTGATCAAACCCGAGTGTGGAAGATTGCTTGGAGCCTTGAAGACTTAAGGACTCTCGGGTTTGGACCATCTTTGTTGGTTCACGGTTTTGGTTCCCTTTATTAAGGGCATTTTGGTCACTTAACCTTAAGGGAATTTTGTATAATTCATATTGTTTTCCAAGACACCAAGGCCACCCTTGGTCATTAAGGGCAGTGTAGTCTTTTTTGCCTTCTTTTGTAAGTAGGACTTTTTAGGTCTTCTCTCATTAGTTATGAATGATGAATGTATGAAACATTGAAATCCTCTCTCTTGAGAGTAGAACAACTTAGAGTAGTTCTTAGTTAGGGCTTGAAAAGGCCACCTTAGTATAGGGCTTGAAAAAGCTAGTATTGATCTTTGCTTGAAAATGCTGGATCTTGAGGTGAGTTGATTACCTTGGCGGTCCCCGTAAGAGTGTGTTTTTGATTATTACATTCATTAGGGGTTGGTGTTGAAATACACTTGGTTCTTAATCTTTTAATAATCTTGGTCTCACTATCTATCCTTTTTTTTTCTTGTATTATTATTGTGTTTGTTCTTGTTCTCTACTCTCGGTTTGTGTTTGTTGTTGTTGGTCGAATGGTTGCTCATCTTTTTAATCATATTATGTTGCAAATATTAGTTTGGGTTGGATTTTTTTGGTGTTATAAACACCTTGTTCATCTCGTTATTGTATTTTATTATTGAATTTGAGGGTAGGTCACCGAAGAGGTCCTCGGTTTCTTAAACTTGTGGACTGATTTTAATGTGTGTTTCGTGTTTCCCTTGTGATTCTTGTATCATTTCGTATCAAATCATGGCTTTATTTTGTTTCCATAATATCAATCTTGGGCTTGCTTGCAAAAGAATCAAAACAAAAGTGCTGAAAGCTGAAAATTCCAAAAAAGAAGAAAATCTGTCTATTTTTGTGTCTTGGACGAAATTGTGTTCTTGTTGTGTCTTGGCTGAGATTTTTATTGTTTTGAGTCTAGATCTAGGATTCATTTTTTTGTTGTTGTTTCTAGTGTTAGCTTTTTCACCTCTAACACTAAAGAAGTTTAGATCTAGCTTTGAGCTTTAAAAGTTGATGTTGTTCTGAATCTAAAGTATGGCTGATTGTTGTTGGTATTGTGGTGGTTGGTTAAAGTTTGGAACATTTATTGTGGGGATTGTAGATTTTAATCTTGAAAAGGTGTTTTTGTTGTTTGGGAGGTCCTACTTGAACCTTAGCACTTCAAGACTCAAAGTTTGTGTTCTTGGTGTTCTTCACCATCTCCATATAGTGTTGAAGAAAAAAATGGTTGTTGATCTTAGAAGTTGAAGAAAAGGAGTGTGAATTGTGTTAGTCTTGCAAGACATAAATCCAAGATTTAAGGTGTAGTACTTGTGACTCAAAGACTTTTCCTACACACTCAAGACTTTACAAACACTTCCAACCACCTTCCATGTTTTAAGAGTCCATGTTTTAAGGAGAAGTACCAAGAAAGTCAAGTCTTCCTTTTTACAATTTGAAAGAGGATTCCATGACTTATATTCCCTCCTTTTAATGAAATTTCACCAATCCAAATTGATAAATTGACCAAGATTTCCAACTTTGGAAAAATAAAAATTGTTAAAGAACTGCAACCAATACGTGGCTGCCACATCACTTTTTTTACTGTTTATGCAACAATTTTAGGCTCAAATTTTAGATTCTTAGTTCCATTTTTATTGTCCCTTAGTTTCGTTTGTTGGTTCGAATACTAATTAGCAACTAGTAATCACCTGCTTAGTTGTAGATTAGTTGTTGAGTCTGTTTCTTTCATGTCTTCGTTATTTATGTGCTTTTCTTATTTTAACTCATCGTAACTTCTTTGTTTCAAGTTCGTAGGTATATTTTGTTTTGTGCCTTGACTCGATCAAACAAGAATCTATTCTGGTCGCCAAGTAGAATTTACATATTATTGGCTACCAGAGTATAAACAACTTTCAATTTTCGCCGTTCCAATTGTGAGGATCACAAAAGTGAGGGAATACGAGTGTTGGTGAGGAGGTTTTACTACTAATCTTGTTTGTTCATTTTGTAAGTTTAAAAGGTGATATAAGGGGAACATGTCTTTGATAGCCAGGGATTATTATGACTACAAAATGGGAGACTATGATTGTAGTGAGGAGTTTTATGGCTATGAAGTTAAGGGAGATTGCGGAGGCTATGAAAATAGCCATGATCAAAACTTGGGCAGATTTGAGAGTTACGATTTTGAGGAAGAAAATAAGATGAATGAAGTGCCTAGTACTTACGAGGAACTTGGAGATGATGTAGGACCTCGTGATAGATCTTATGATGACGTTGGGGCATGTGAGGAGTCTTACAATTCTCACTCCGAACCTAGATTTGGTGTTAGGTATAACTCTTTCGTTCGCAAAGCTTATGAGAGCTATGATGAGAGTGCACGTGGGGAGTGTGAAGATTCATATTATCTACCTTGTAGTACTTCTTATAAAGGTCTATATAGTGTGAATGGTTAGATTAGCTCTAGTGGAGGTTGTCCAATGAGAAAAAGAGGGTATGCATCTCCAAAACTAAGGGGTGCTCGTGTGCCTTACAATATTGATCTGAGAAAGAGTTTAAATTCTGGAAAGGTGACCATTTGTGGGATACCGGGCTGCCTCATTGTGTTAAATGATAGGTACTATACGAAATACATCCTTCCACCCATGGTTGACTACTTGGGGTTGTTTCGCGAGCCTTTACTTGTTCCATACTTCTTGGACGGATTTAAGGTTACCGAGAGGGTCAAAGTTGTCTTCTCCTAATTTAAATACCATAAGGAGGTGTGGTGTGATATTCTTCCCTTGATATACGGTCATGTATGCTTAGGTATCAATTGGTTTGCCCAACATAGAGTTCCAAATGTGCAAAATTAGCCTAATATTGTAAGAGACCGGTGGGGAAATCACCTCGTGACATAAATGTTGCCCGAGCCGCAAACAGAAGTGAATACTTACTCCAATCCGAATGATTATGAGAGACAAAAGATGGAGAGGAGTAAGGGTGTTCAAGGTGGTAATCCGAGAGCAAAAAAAGAAGAGATTGTGTGGAGCGAAGTGAAGGGATTATCACCAAACCGAGCTAACATTGTTTGTCCTTCTATTTCTAAGGACATTGGGTAGGTACCGACATGGCGAGCAAAGGAGAGAAATGCTGATTTGCTGCCCAAGATTTTGGAGGACCTTCACAACACGGCAAAGGAGAGTCTACTCAAGAACTTCAAGGTAAAATAGCTAACTCTTAAACTTTTGTGCATGTAAGTGATGATTATGTGGCTAGCATCCCATTGAGTGTGAGTAGTAGCTTAAATTACTTGTGATTTTAATGATTCTTTGCCTTTTGTTGATGATGTACATATTTTGAGTGTGGATACACTAGTTGATCTTATTGGTGACCAAATTGATTCTTCTTGTAAGATCAATTTATGTCCACCTAGTGTTGAAGCCTATATGTTGAACGGAAGTACATCATCTTGTGTAATTAGTGTTGATCAACTTATTTGTGAAAATTGTCCACCACTTGAGTATGTGTTCGATGTGATTAATAGAACTTAAGTGAGGGAATTACTTGAAAATATTGGTCACCAAAATGGGAGTAAACCCGAGAGCCATTCTTGGGACAATCTTATGCTTGAAATCTCTTTGAAACACAATATTGATCTTTTAGAGAGTGATGAATGTGTATTTTTTGAATCTGCTCGGGAAATAGATCATTCTCTCTTTAGGTATAATGTCTTGTTTGAAGATGATTTAAACACTCCTAATGAACCTAGCGGTGAGAATGATGGTATAGCTTGCCTTGAAGGCTATAGACGATATGCTAACCTACTATGGTGTGACAACATTCCTCCTAAAGATGGAAATCTTTTTTTGAAAGATGAGAGTACTCTTAAGGGTAAGAAATATGTAGTCCTTCTTGAAAACCCGAGGGCAAAGGTTTCATTGACTCCTTGGGGTAATGTTCCTAAATGTGCATCTTTGTTTGACACACTTGTGCCTAAATTGCACAAATTCCAACTTGTGGATCCAAGTTGTCTAGTTATTTGAAGGAAAGAATGTGTATGTGTTTAAATGCTTATTCTTCACCCGTGAATGCCTTTGCACGTGATTCTTTCCTATACTACCTCTTTGCCTATGATGACGTCCATGCTAGTTTTGGATTTATTTTATGTCAATGTAGGAAGTTTGTTGGTCTATCCATGTGTGTGTATGATAATGCTATATGGATTTTATGGACTTTAGAATCAATAGAAACACCCCCACCCTTGGTGTGATCTTTTGATGAGATAAAGAAGCAATGGTGTCTTATGGCTCATAAGATGAAGGAAGTTCTACCTTGTAGATTATTTGATACCACTAGGACCTATGTAGTTTCTTTAACTCTTGGTGATCCCCGTAACTAAATCCATTGTGCACCTTTTATTGATCTTTGAATACTTAATTCAAATAATCCTTGGTTATATTGCAAATATGTGCAACATTGGCATGTTGATATGATTTGTCGTGCTAACCCTAACCCTCATACCATGAGGAGTTTGTATTTGTTTATCCTCTCTTCAATTTTGCAAGGTTTGGATTCGAGGTCGAATCCTTTTCAAGAAGGGGAGGATGATACAAGAATAATGGCCACCTTATCTTTCGATGACATTATTCAATGTCACTATGTGAAGAATCAAGCTTTGGTCATATGGAGGGCACGAGATCATACTTTGAGAGGACGTTTTGAGCCTACCATTGATCAAACCCGAGTGTGGAAGATTGCTTGGAGCGTTGAAGACTTAGGGACTCTTGGGTTTATACCACCTTTATTGGTTTACGGTTTTGGTTACCTTTATTAAGGGCATTTTGGTCACTTAGTCTTAAGGGCATTTTGTATAATTCATATTATTTTCCAGCATAACAAGGCCACCCTTGGTCATTAAGGGTAGTGTAGTCTTTTTTGCCTTTTTTTGTAATATACTATAAGCAGGACTTTTTAGGTCATCTCTCATTAGTTATGAATGATGAATATATGACACATTGAAATCCTTTCTCTTGAGAGTAGAACACCTTAGAGTAGTTCTTAGTTAGGGCTTGTGTAATGCCCCGAATCTGGTACCCAGAATGCTACACGGTGCTCATGACCCCGAAGGACCATAAGATAACCCATGACTGATATCTATAACTGAGCGCTGAATAATACATTGTAAATATGTAGAATATAAATTGTAGGGTCATAAGGTTCAAAACTAAACTAATACTGAATATAATACAATGTCTGTAGTAAGGTATGACAATACCCAAAATTGAGATAAACTGTCTGAAACATGTTGTAGTCTGAAAGCCTTTAAACTGCCTGACAACTATGGAGTTGATCGGACATATCACCAACTAACTCCGAACTACTGAAATAATAAAGTAATGAAATAATTATACTATCCTCAAATAATTAGGACTCACTGCTAGTCTGGATGCTGAACGTCTAATCTACTAAGGATGATCAGGAGTACGTGCTTCTAAACCTATGGTATAAAACACCATAGCACAAATATGTCAGTACATTGAATGTACTAGTATTCAAGTGAGGTAGGCTAAATACAAGGGTTCATATGTATGAACAATAATAACTGACTGTATAATATGAACGCGAGAATACATGCATGAATACGTAACTATAACTGAGATTGTGATAACACTGACTCATGAATTCTGATAACGTGGATTTACTGATATCTGAGTACTGAATACTGAGGAACTACTGTCATATTACTAATAAAGGAATGACTATTTCTGATAGTTCTAATTATGAAGAACTAGTCTGATTGATTGTATTTGACAGTCCTAAAATTGAATACTGATAACATGGGTTTTGTATAATTAATATACTATTAACTGAGTTCGTGATAACATGATTACTGAATTTGAAAACTGATAACACGAGTGACTGCATCTGACAGTCCTGATACTCATGGAACTAGTTGGGTCCGCACTATATTAATTTGACTGTATCTGACAGTCTTGGATTTCTGTAGAACTGAACTGAGTTCTATTACTGAAACTGGATCTAAAACTGAGACTGTGGGAGGTAATCATCTAATCGACACGCCCCGAAACTGAACTGGTGGGGTCCAACCTATAACCCCAGCTTGAAGGATGTCAGTACCTTGCCACGGGTAAAGACAAGCTGTGAGTAAACCCTCTTTGATAAGGAGCTCTTCCGTCAACCCCTCCTATAAGTATAACTCAAAGGAAATGTATAGTCACTAGACTCGTAAGGGTACATCTTAACCTACGCTGGCTACGTAGTGATGGAACGCAGGGATTGCTACAAAGGATCATACCCTCTACTGGCTGACAGTGTGTGTCCTCATTCCTGGGTTCACTCAGTGCTTGTGTGTCCTCATTCCTGGGTTCACTCAGTGCTGAATTCTACTCCCAACTGAATAGACACTGAACATGATTAATTGAATTGAACTAATACAAATGGTATCTTCTAGTGAAGCTAAACTGAGTTCACTGAGTTCTGTTGACTGCCGTAATGCTACTGAGATCTGAGGACTGACGGAGAGTACTAAAGTTACTAAGATTTCTGGGAATACTGAGGTTACCGAGATTAATGAGTACTGATGTTACTGAGACCACTGAGGTAACTGAGATTACTGGGTAGGACTAGACTGATACTGGATTTACTGAGTTTTCCTGAGTCATGAGACTAACTGAATTCTAAGGACCATGGCTTGACTGAGAGTATTGTGAAAACATGACTCTAGCTCTAGGCACATAGCTAAATTGTCGGGTACAAGTAACCCCAGGACTCGATAGCATGAAACAGACAGGACATAACACTTCCTGAACATATGACCAATATCAACAATTCATAATACATTAATTTGGGGATTTTATGAAGCACATGGTTATCATAGTCTTGTACATGAATGGAATTGCATATAAACATGTCCTACTTTCATCAATCTAATCTCATGGATATTCCCTCAACCAATCATAATGTACACAATATCATAGAAGTCATTCATAGTCATAGGGTAAAGCATACACTTATCACTTGGGTCACAATTAAGTTATAATGCATAATTTTTATTCTCTTAGGGATTTTATCAAACACCTAGGATGCATGACTTAGGGAATAGGCATGACCATCAAATTAATACAACAAAACTCCATATTTCAACTTAATTTCACATGTTTTAGGCCATATACTAGCATAGGTTCATAAACAACACATAAAGATTCCAACTTGGGAATCATACAACCATAATCACATGAACATAATCAACCCACAACAAAATATTCACAATACAAAATTTAAAACTTGATTCTTGGGGTTCATGGATGAAAGGAATCCATGAATGAAAATTGTGCATACCTTAGTTCTTGATTCTACGAAGATTGACAGAGAGATTGTTGAATTCGAGTCTTGGATTCGAATCCCCAATTAAAAACCCTAGCTTGTTCTTGAGAGAAACTTGAGAGAAAAAATATGTTTTGGGTGAATTATGGCTGAATCACATGTCATTGAGTATATATAGGGGTGAGAAATTGACCCATTTAACCCTTGGATGTGTATTTTAATTATGCAAAAATTTCCCGTCCTGGACCCCTGGCGCGACGCGGTGCTATCGCGCCGTGTCACTGGAATTTGACAACTCTAAATTTGAGCCTTGGCATGACGCGCCATAATTAAGGAGGCTAACTAGATTTTGACGATTTCTATTTTAGCTGGCTCCGCGATGTGTTGATGACTCAGGTGGCATACTGTCTTACTAAGATGGCTCTAACTCTTCACCCGAGTGTAGGATTTGGGCGAATTTGGTATCAATGGAAAGCTTATTCAATTTTCCACATGATAAAAAGTGAAAATCTTGAAAATAAAATATGTATAAAAGTAGATTCATCTTTGAAACAAATCTTTAATATTTCTAGGATATTTTTAAGCTAGGTAGAAGTACGGGGTATTATAATATCTCTCCCTTGGAAACATTCGTCCTCGAATGAGACTGATTTATATGGGAGAAATGATAAGCTAAAGTACATACTGAACATGAACAATTGAAATATGACTACCTGACTGACATTACTGAGATTCATACTGAGCATGCATATTTGATGCATGATTTTATGACTGAGCTGATACATGAATGCATGACTGAGAGTACTGATACGTTGATCACGTATATCTGATATGTGATTACCTAGCTGAACTAACTCATGAATATGCGACTGAACATGTAAGGGTAACGATACCAAGTTTGGAATAAAAACTGAGCATGGAACTGAATACCACATTTGTAACTGAAACCTGAACATGAAACTGGATAAGCTTAAGAAAAGCTATTACCTTAGGCTGAGTCTAAGCTTAATTACTAAATATGCATGAGCGAAAACATGAGAACGTAACTGGGTCTGGAATGTGATACATGAGCTGAGTATCGTGGTCTGAACTAAATACCTTGAATACGTGGCATACGATCAAGATTAGAGCTAGAGGGTTAACCTATGGGTATTCACTACTCCAAAATGGATTCATTACTAGAAGAGAGTGGCATGTTTATGTCATAAAGTTTCGGGGAATTATAGTGTATCTCCCCCTTGGGACACTAGGTCCCTAGAAGAATACTAACTTGACTACGATACTGAGAAAAACTGGGATGATGCACAGGGCACCAACGAACTGAATTGTGACTGAATATCTGGGATATAAAACTAAGGCATGATACATGAACTAAGTTGAACACGCAACTACCTAGTTGGTCCATCTTAGAATGATCATATTTATGAGATTCCATATAGTGTGATTAGGTAGAAAGATGGGGAAACCATACCATCTGAACTTATCCATTCTGACTGTTAAACTGAAGTACTGGCTTTGCAGACTAACTCATGCTGAAAACTTATACTCGATCGAAGTATTTCTATGACACTCTTTCTATAGAGTTCTAATGACTGTAGAGAGAAAGCGAATCTTGGCCTGGTCTAAGTAGGACATTTGAATGGGAGATCGCTACATGGCTGGGGCTTTTGTATTAGGAGGCAAGGCCTATGAAACATCATCTAAGATAAAGTGACCAAACCTTATGCACTGCAACTGAGACTGCTGAAAAGGTTCACATAATGTTGAGCATGAATGCATAAATATACTAATTTATCTGATTAACTGAATAACTTATAGATGAACACTGGCATATAAGACTGAACTGTACTTAGTCTGAATGACTAGCCTGATGCTATAGAGTATTATACATAGGAGGTAAGGACTGACTGAGTGGCATGAGGTGACTGGGCATGAATTTATGAAAACTGTATTACTTGAAATTATGAGACCAAGTGTATGACATAATTCAGAAACATTCCATAACTAAGGTACTGAAATACCAATGACTGAGTAACTGATAGTTATATACTATGGTCCGATAATCCTGAAAGTGAACTAAGTTTTTGATCTGGCTAAACTAGGATTGGGACTGAGATTGTAGCTAAGATGGTAATTGAGACTATAACTGTAACTAAGACTATAACTAAGACTGAATACTTGTTTCTGATAACTAAGGTTTAGAATGGTTCGGGAGCACTGAATTCTGATGGCTAAATAACTGATAGTTGAATGCCATGGTTCTGTAGAACTATCTGAGTCCTTTACTGTACACTGACTAATGAATAACGCTGTAACTAAGGCTTGTGGAATGGAACATTAACACGATGGATTCACCGAGGTATCTAAACTGAGAGTATACATGACATAATCTGAGTTTGACTGAACCCTAAGAGTGAAGTCATGAATCATGTGGGCTGAGTATACTGTAAAGAATGACATGAGTGCATGAGTCATGAGCTGCATGACCTGAGTTTGGAGTTTTCTGCATTTATGGGACATAATTTGTATTACTGAGGGGAATAGAACTGAACTTCTTATGCTGGGAAACTGGAATCGTACATGATTCTATAGAAAATGTGAGAATATAAGTTGTGTTCATGGAACTGAGATGTGAAGCATGCGTAGGCATCATGCCAACTGAAGTTCCAAACTTTACACTAAGATAAGGATGGGTTGGGAATCATCTTCCCTTACTGCTTTTCTATACATACTGGCACTACTACTAGAATCTGAGAGCCTGAATTGGTCACTTGATCTATCATCTTCCCCTAGGCTTTAAGCCACCATCATAAGTCTGTGAACACTTTAATAAACCCTAAACTGAACTGCAATCATCATCACATACTTACACTCTGTTTGAAACATGCTTGCCTTACTAGACACATCATCTGATTCTTTTTCTTCATACACTACTAATATTGCATCTCCTAATTCACATCCACACCTTTATACTTAATTTTAGATCAATAATCTTAAATTCTTGCTTGCACTATTCAAGCCTACTGGTCTACCTTGGTACAACTATCCCAACTCTACTACTGCTAAACTCCTGGGTTTATGTTTCTAACTCTAGGTCATAAACTATCATAGGATCCTGAGAAGGGATCTGTGGCAATCTAATTTTGGGTTCGAGAATGAGTTCTCATGATCATGAATAAGAGCCACATAACTTTGGAACATAACAAAACTAATGGGATACATTTGAGCTTGTGGGCAATCCCATAACTGTCTACGGGGACTATCTGAGAAAGCCCTACCCCTAGGATCTTGAGCTTTACTGTTTCTGTTACATTGAAAGTAGGGTGGAGTTGACATGAGTGGAGCATGATGAGAACCTACATGAATTTCTTAGAGAAATTTTCTGTAGCATGACCTGAAACATGAAATAAGGGAAATAATTCTTAAAATATCTCATAGCCTCCTGTACATTAGTATGGTGCACAATACACCCATGCACAAGACTCTACTAGATATAGTTTTTTAGACTTCCTAGGACACTATTGAACCTTAGGCTCTGATACCAAGTTTTTAATGTCCCAAATTTAGTACCCAAAAAGCTACACGGTGCTCATGACCCCAAAGGACCACAAGTTAACCCATGACTGATATCTATAACGGAGCACTGAATAATACATTATAAATATGTGGAATATAAGTTTTAAGGCCATAAGGTTCAAAACTGAACTAATACTGAATATAATACAATGTTTGTAGTGGGGTATGAAAATACCCAAAACTGAGATAAACTGTCTGAAACATGTTGTAGTCTGAAAGCCTCTAAACTGTCTGAAAACTGTGGAGTTGATAGGACATGTCCCCAACTAACTCTGAACTACTGAAATAATAAAGTAATAAAATAATCATGTTATCCTCGAATGATGAGGACTCACTGTTAGTCTGGTTGCTGAACGTCTGATCTACTAAAGATGCTCGGGAGCTCGTGCTTCTAAACCTTTGGAATAAAACACCATAGCACAAATGTGTTAGTATGTTGAATGTACTGATATGTAAGTGAGGTAGGCTAAATGCAAGGGTTCATATGCATGAACAATAATAATTGACTGTATAACATAAACATGAGAATACATGCATGAATATGTAACTATAACTGAGATCATGATAACGCTGACTTATGAATTCTGATAACGTGGATTTACTGATATCTGAGTACTGATACTGGGATACTGAATAACTGAGTTACTAAATACTGAGGAACTAATGTCATATTACTAATAAAGGAATGATTATTTCTGACAGTTCTGATTATGAAGAACTGGTCTGATTGACTGTATCTGTCAGTCCTGAAACTGAATACTGATAACATAGGTTTCGTATAATTAATGTACTATTAACTGAGTTTGTGATAACATGATGACTGAGTCTGAATACTGATAACATGAGTGACTGCATCTGACAGTCCTGATACTGATGGAACTAGCTGGGTTCCGCACTGTACTAATTTGATCGTATCTGACAGTCCTGGATTTTTGTAGAACTGAACTGAGTTCTATTACTGAAACTGGATCTGAAACTAATACTGTGGGAGGTAATCATATAACTGACATGCCCTGAAACTAAACTGGTGGGGTCAAATCTATCTATAACTCCAGCGGGAAGGGTGTCAGTACCATGCCATAGGTAAAGACAAGCTATGAGTAAACCCTCTCTGACAGGGAGCTCTTCCATCAACCCCTCTTGTAAGGAAAACTCAAAGGAGATATATAGTCCCTAGACTCGTAGGAGTACATCTCAACCTACGCTGGCTACGTAGTTCTGGAAAGCAGGGATTTCTACTAAGGATAACACCCTCTACTGGCTGACAGTATGTGTCTTCATCCCTGGGGCCATTCGGTGCTGAATCCTACTCCCAAATAAATAGACACTGAACATGATTAACTAAATTGAACTGATACTAATGTTATTGTTTAGCGAAGCTAAACTGACTTCACTGAGTTTCGTTGACTATCGAAATGCTACTGAGATCTAAGGACTGACAGAGATTAATAAAGTTACTGAGATTTCTGGGAATACTGAGGTTACCAAGATTACTGAGTACTGATGTTACTGGGACCACTGAGGCCACTGATATTACTGAGTAGGACTAGACTGATACTGAATTTACTAAGTTTTCCTGAGTCATGAGACTGACTGAATTCTAAGGATCATGGCTTGACTGAAAGTATCGTGAAAACATGACACTGGCTCTAGCCACATAGCTAAATTATCGGGTATAAGTACCCCAGGACTTGATAGCATAAAACTGACAGGACATGACACTTCTTGAACACATGACCCATATCAATAATTCATAATACATTAATTTGAAGATTTCATGAAGCACATGGTTATCATAGTCTTGTACATGAATGGAATTGCATATAAGCATGTCATACTTTCATCAACCTAATCCCATGGACATTCCTCAATGAATCATAATGCACACAATATCATGGAAGTCATTCTTAGTCATAGGGTAAAGCATACACTTATCACTTGGCGCACAATTAAGCTATAATGCATAATTTCTACTCTCTTAGGCATTTTATCAAACACCTAGGATGCATGACTTAGGGCCTAGGAATGACCATTAAATTAATACAACAAAAATCCATATTTCAACTCAATTTCACATGTTTCAGACCACATACTAGCATAGGTTCATGAACAACACATAAAGATTCTAACTTGGGAATCATACAACCATAATCACATGAACATAACCAACCCACAATAAAATATTCACAATACAAGATTTAAAACTTGATTCTTGGGCTTCATGGATGAAAGGAATCCATGAATGAATACTGTTCATACCTTATTTCTTGATTCTACGAAGATTGACGAAGAGATACATGAATTTGAGTGTTGGATTCGAATCCCCAATTGAAAACCCTAGCTTGTTCTTGAGAGAAACTTGAGAGAAACAATATATTTTGGGTGAATTATGGTTGAATCACGTGTTATTGGGTATATATAGAGGTGAGAAATTGACCCTTTTAATCCTTGGACGCGTATTTTAATTCTGTAAAAATTTCCCAACCTGGACCTCTGGCGCGACGTGGCGCTATGTCACTGGAATTTGACAACTCTGAATTTAAGCCTTGGTGTGACACGCCATATTCGTGGAGGCTCACTAGATTTTGATGATTGCTATTTTGGTTGGCTCCGCGATGCGTTGATGGCTCAGGTGGCACACTGTCTTACTAAGATGGCTCTAACTCTCTTCTCGGGAGTCGTATTTGGGAAAATTTGGTATCGATGGAAAACCTATTCAATTTCCCACATGATAAAAAGTGAAAATCTTGAAAATACCACATGTATAAAAGTGGATTCATCTTTGAAACAAGTCTTTAACATTTTTGGGACAATTTTAAGCTAGGTAGAAGTACGGGGTATTACAGCTTGGAAAAGCCACATTAGTGTAGGGCTTGAAAAAGCTAGTATTGATATTTGCTTGAAAACGGTGGATCTTGAGGTGAGTCGATTACCTTGGCCGTCACCGTAAGAGTGTGGTTTGGATTATTACATTCATTAAGGGTTGGTGTTGAAATACACTTGGTTCTTAATATTTTAATAATCTTGGTCTCACTATCTATCCTTTTCTTTCTTGTATTATTATTGTGTTTGTTCTTGTCCTCTACTCTCGATTTGTGTTTGTTGTTGTTGGCCGAATGGTTGATCATATTATGTTGCTAATATTAGTTTGGGTTGGCTGTTTTACTGTTCTAAACACCTTGTTCATCTCGTTATTGTATTGTATTGTTGAATCCGAGGGTTAGTCACCAAAGAGGTCCTCAATTTCTTGAACTTGTGTACTAATTTTGGTCTATATTTTGTGTTTCCCTTGTGCTTCTTGCGTCAGTTCCGTACAACCAACATAAATTATATGAGCAACATGGAGTCTAACATAAAACCCAGTTTGGAGGGTGCCCTATATCTTGTCGATGGTACAAAACCTGTTTGATGTGGATCCAATAAGTGAGCCTATTAGGCAAAAGGTGTCAATCTCAACTGGCGAAAGATTTTTATACTTTGGTGGCAATGTAGTTCTGGAATTTGGGTTATATAGAATTTGTGCCCGCTAGTCCTCCCAAAACTATGTTACAATTTTCTCATGATCTATAAACTGTGGTCTAAAAAAAAACACGATACTAATTTAAATTATTTTTTACTGAAGTTCTAAGATACTGGAACTAACCATGCAAATTTACTGAATATTGGGATCATGTATTCAAAACATGCCAAGTTATGCTAAATCGGAATGAAATCTATCAAATTATGCTAAATCAATTTTCAAGATTTTAAACTGTAATCAAGGCCTTAAAACTATACATAGTTCTCTTTGATAAGAACGATAACCTTGAATAACATACTAAAAACTAGGAATCATCACAATTTACAAAAATATGAATATAAAAACTAAGTCACAAAACCATGTAAATCATACTGAAATCTGAAATTTTGAACAGAAGGGTGAAAGAAAACCCTTATTGAAATTTCACATGCATGAATGCTTGAGAAATTTGAACTAGAACGTGGGATTGATGCTTGAGTGAAATCTTTCTACGTTTCTAAGTATTGAAGTGTGAGAATGAGAGGGGGGGTCTACTAACTTGATAAAACACTTTTTGTGACATAAAACGGCATAATATAGGATATAAAAGATAGGAAAATACTTATTAGTCCTTAATAACTATTCTGCATTATTTTGTCGGCAGTAGTTCACGAGTCACGTCACACTCATAGTTCAGTCCACGAGTCATGGTCTGGCTCGTGGTTCTTGGGACCATTTTTGAAACTTGGTACCATGAGTCACAATACGGGTCGTGAACTTGTATCGGTCCAACCCACTAGGAATATTATTCGCTCTGAACCTAGGCCAGTACGATTTTAAAACGTGTTACTAAAAAGTAGGGCTTACTTATATAACAAACATCTCTTCAGCGTTTTGTCGATGTGAGACTTGTTATCTTAAGTTGGAGTGTCACATACACTTCCTCTTATGGACTCGACATCCTCGCAGACGTTTGCACCATCAACTTCGATTTGCCTAGACTCAGCATTAAGTTTTGCCCCACCTTATCAGAATTTGTCTAAAATAAATTTAAACTCTGACCCACATCGATAAAACAGCCCTAGAAATGACTCTGCCCAGATCATTATCCGTTGACAATGTCTATCCGAAAGAGATTCAAGTTATTTGTACAAGCAACCGGCAATCCCGATACAACATTACTATGGAGTATCCCTTCCGGATGCCAGAGGTGAGATAGCGCACAGTTGCACCATCAACTATTTTTATAATTCTTTGGTCATCCATAAATAAGGAAATTCTCAATTAAAATTAAATTTCAGTAGTTTAGACTGAATAGCTGTTCTTTAAAAAAGCAAAAATTGTTTTTTACATACCTGAATGGGTAACGGTGTCAGAAGCACAGCTTATATGATCTTCAAAATCAGCTTCTTTATTTTTATTCTTTTCTATTTCTTTAATGGTGAAAATATTGATGAACTTTGTTCAAGAAATTGCACCAAAGAACTAGTCTTTTGTTATTGTAAAAATGACATCACTGTAACAACGGATAAAGTTGACTAGATATTTCTTTTTAAAAAAAGAATGAAGCGCTAGTCCTCAGGCTAGCTCGCCGCCCCTCCGTGGGCCATTATATTTTGTGTTATATAACAGTTTATACTCATTAATTACCTGTTTAAAATTTAAAAAAATGGTTAGATTTTTCATTTTATAGAATATTGTTATATTCATGTGATAATGTATTACTAGCCCACTAGTGTATATCTTTCAAGAAACTACGTCGTTAGATTTTAAATTCAATAATATCACCACAATTTGTTATTAGTATTAAACTTTTTTCCTATATTTAAATAAAAGATTTTTTTTGGACTTTGCAATTTACATGACTGACTCTTTGTGCTCAAGGGCCAGGTGGCAATGAAATTCACCCATCACGACTGGTACCTATAGGTCTTTGACAACACCAGAAGATAGTTACAGTCCAATGGTTCTGGATGATTACAAAAATATTAATAACATAAATATCTATTCTTTTAAAAGTAATTATACTTTCTATTTTTTTAATTGCTTTACTTTTTCTCTCTTTCTATTAATATACATAATATAGTCAATATATACATAGTATTTTATGTATATATTGAAATTTTTGTAATATATTTAGAAATTTGAGATTTTTTGTAATATTAAAAACATAAGTTGTGTATTTATGTAATTTTTAGTTACAAAGTAGCTAGTAAATGTATAAGTTTGCATATTGAAGTACAATGATATGTCTATATTATACATATAATATACATAATCAGTGAATAAATTTTATATATTTTGACTCTATTAACAAATAAATTTAACCAAAATGTACATATGGATAAGTTTCCTACTTATATGCTTAATCAAATTTGAAAACGGAAAAGAAATATGAGGCGGAGGGGTACGGTCAATATGGACATCCAAAAGAGTGTATAACGAACGGTAGGGTCAATCCATACGTTCAACTCGCGGTTCATACTTTCCTATCAATATTTTGGCCATATAAAAGATTAGAATTTGGATAATTCATCAAATAAAATGTATTCTCTCCTTCTTCAAACTTCCAAGATCAAGCTTTCATTGTACGTGCTTGGCTGCATATATCTCTATGGTGCAGCTAAAGATCAATCCTAATTGTGAATCAAACATTGTTTCATTCAATGACATGATGATTTCCATTCCTGAAAACGGTCATTTCCGGTCAATTGCATCATCTTCACCATAATTTTATCAACAAATGGTAGGTATGAGCATATGCCGTCTAATTTCTTTCTTTCATGAAAATCATTTGTCTGCATAATCGTTTAAATAGCTTTTTGCAGTTGGGATCATTGTAAAATAAGAGGAATTGCGTGCCCTAGAACTTTAATAACACGTCAACTTTTTTTATCTTGCAATGTGCTCATATTTCATCATGAGCAAAGATGACACCTTCCAACTTGACTCTTGCAAGACCTTCTAAATGGCATTCATAATTTGGCGTGTTGCATGGGTGAAACTTCTAATATGTTAGAATTAAATATTGAGATAATATGTTAGAATTAAATATTGAGATACATTTCTGTTTTTACCTCCAAAGAAGAATTTTTCTCTCCGATATTGTATTATCATCATCATCATCATATTATTTATGTAATCTTATTTCATAAAATAATCTTTCTTTTTTTAATTAATAATCACCCCATAAAATTCATATTCTTTTCAAAATTTTTGTGTAATACAAAATTAGTTTTACTCAAAATTTTTAAATAACATAAATTGCAAGAAAATATTATATATTATTCGTATTAATGGACAATTCAAATAAAAGTGAAATCATTGATGAATATAATTAAATAAATATTACATCATTTATAATATCTTAAAATTATATTGAAATCATTAATTTAACTAACTTATATCTTAAATAAAAATATTATAGACGGAAATTAATTTAATAAAATTATAAATTAATATAAATTTAAAATTAATGTAATAAATATATTGCATGAAAAAATAATTACGAATATTAGAAATTTAATTAAAGGTATTATAAATTTATAATACATTAAATTAAAATAGATTGGATGAATATTACATTTCCAAATTTGAAGATACACATTTCATCCATTCATATATGAAGTATAGAGGATAATATAGTTTATGGTTAGAGATAACCATCTCTTTTTTTTTCCCACCAAATATGAATAGAGAGTGTGGTTGGAGATGGTTTAAAATGGCTTTTGGGAAATAATTGTTTTTCTACCTAGAAAAGGCTTTAGTATATATTAGGTTGGATATATATGCACATTAATCTGATTGGAGAGAACCTACGGAAAATTGTGGATGTTGTCGTCAGATAGGTCTTTCAACATATATATATATATATCAGAAAATTACATATCGTATCCCAAATGTGAGTGGCTTTAGATTTATAAAAAAAAAAAATTTTGAAAATCAGTCTTCCTTCCTTTTTACGTATTGTTCAAGTAAAATTTTGTCTTCTACATCTCAAATATTTTTTTAAACTTTTCATACTCATTTGTTTTTTAAATTCCAATTTTTATTATTTTTACTTTTTTTGATTTTTTTTCTTTAATTTTATTTTCATGTTTCTAATTCATTTGTTTCAACCTTTATTTTTTTCTGTCTTTTTTTTTCTCAAACATTATCTATTTCTTCAATTTTTTTTAATTCATTTATCTTTAACTTTTTTTTTTGTTTTTATTATTTCTCTTTTTTTCTGATTTTTCTCAAATACCCCCTCTGCACCTCAAATATTTTTTAACTTTTCATACTCATTTATCTCTCATGTTCTATTTTTTTATTATTTTTACTTTTTTTAGTTTTTTCTTTAATTATATTTTCATATTTTAATTTATTTGTCTCAACCTTTATTTTTTCTCTTTTTTCTTTTTTCTCAAGTTTTATCTATTTTTTTCTTTTTTTTAGTATAGTGCAAGTACAATTTTGTCCTGTACACCTCAAATATTGTTTAACTTTTCATATTCATTTGTCTCTCAAATTCTATTTTTATTTTTATTATTTTCACATTTTTTGTTTTTTTTTTTTAATTTTATTTTCATGTTTTAATTCATTTGTCTCAACCTTTACTTTTTTCTCTTTTTCCTTTTTTCTTAAACATTATATATTTCTTCATTTTTTTTCTTTTTTTTAATTCATTTGTCTCAACCTTTATTTTTCTTTTATTTTTTATTTTTATCATTTCTCTTTTTCCCCCTTTATTTTTCTCAAACTTTATTTTTATTTTTTCCTCTCATTTTATTTTTCTCAATTTTTTAAATTCTTCGCTTTTTTCTTAATCTTTAATTTTTTCTTGCTTTTCTTTTTCTCAATCTTTTTTTTTTTTAATTTCTCTATTTTGATTGATCATTTTTTTCTTTTTTCTCAACTTCTATTTTATTTTACTAATAAATAAAAAATTGGATAATCCGTAAAGGAATCTTTTTTTTTTTTGACATCAAAGAAAATTTAAGGGCATGAAAAATAAATGGGGTAGAGTCAACTCTTGCCCGTGGGACATAATTTGTTGTTTTAAAGTTCTTGAGCTAAGTCTTACCTCTAAGGCAATAGTTGTAGAACATCTCATAAATAAAAATATAACGTGGTAAAGTCAACTCTTACCCGCGGGGCATAATTTATAGTTTGAAAGTCCTTGATCCATGTCTGACCTCTAAAGCAATAGTTATAGAACATCTCATATATGAAAATATAACGTGATAAAGTTAATTCTTGCCCGTGGGGCATAATTTGTAGTTTGAAAATCCTTGAGCTATGTTTTTCCTCTAAGGCAAAAGTTGTAGAGCATCTCATAAATGAAAACATAATGTGATAGAGTCAATTCTTGCCCGTGGGACATAATTTGTAGTTTGAAAGTCCTTGAGTCAAGTCTTGCCTCTAAGGCAATAGTTGTAGAACATCTCATAAATGAAAACATAACATAATAAAGTCAACTCTTGCCCGTGGGGCATAATTTGTAGTTTGAAAGTCCTTGAGCCAAATCTTGCCTCTAAGACAATAGTTGTAGAACATCTCATAAATAAAAACATAATATAGTAGAGTCAACTCTTGCTTGTGTGGCATAATTTGTTGCTTGAAAGACCTTGAGCTAAGTCTTGCCTCTAAGGCAATAGTTGTAGAACATCTCATAAATGAAAACATAATGCGGTAAAGTCAGCTCTTTCTGGTGGGGCATTATATTATTTAAAAGTCCTTGAGCTAAGTTTTGTCTCTGAGGCAATAGTTATAGAACATCTCATATATAAAAATATAATGTTGTAGACTTAACTCTTTTCCGTGGGACATAATTTGTTGTTTGAAAGTTCTTGAGCTAAGTCTTGCCTCTAAGGCAATAGTTGTAGAACATCTCATAAATGAAAACATAACGTGGTAGAGTCAACTCTTGCCCGTGTGGCATAATTTGTTGTTTGAAAGTCCTTGAGCTAAGTATTGCCTCTAAGGCAATAGTTGGAGAACATCTCATAAATGAAAACATAATGTGGTAGAGTTAACTCTTGCTTGTGGGGCATAATTTATAGTTTGAAAGCTAAGTCTTGCCTCTAAGGTAAGAGTTATAAAACATCTCATAAATCAAAATATAATGTGGTAGTGTCAACTCTTACCCATGAAACATAACTTGTTATTTGAAAGTCATAAGTCTTGCCTTTATAATGTGATAGTGTCAACTCTTACTCGTGAGATGTAACTTGAATGGAAGAAATCAAAGAAAAGAACCAAAATAATAAAAATTACGAAAAAAGAAGAAAATGAAGAAAAATATTAAAAAAATAAAAATCAAAGAAAATGTAGAAGTTGAGAGAGAATAGAAAAAAATAAAGGTTGATAAAAATTTTAAAAAAATATTAAATAAAAATAAAGGTCGAGACAAATTTAAAAAGAAAAAAATAAAAATAAAAATCAAAGAAAAATAAAAAAAATTCTAATAAAAGTAGATGTTGAGATGTATAAAGAAAAAAATAAGGGTTGAGAAAAACTAAAAAAAAAAAAAAAAGAGGAAAGAAAAAATAAAAAATCAAAATATTATAAAGAAAAGAAGTTGAGATGAAAAAAGGAAGAAAGTAAGGGTTGAGAAAAATTAAAAATAAAAGAACAAATAAAAAATAAAAATCAAAGTAAACTTAAAAAGAAAAAAAAATAAAAGTTGAAAGATATAAATATAGAGTTGTTGAGGATCATTTATGTAATTTACTCCATTGATTAGGAGCAATTTCATCCAAAAAATATTAGTTAATATGTAAAGACTATTTTAAAGAAGTCTTTTTATTTGGGCCTAAAATTTAACAGTCACCTCAATTTGGCTCTATTTTTTAGATTCACCCTATATATACTAGTTGCATAAGGTTTGTGCTAAGCTCGGACATAAACTCATGATAAAGAATATAAAATTTAATTTTAGAAAAAAATATAACTTAAATCACATTTTTTTATTATAGAATTAAATTAATTTAGTGATATATTGATTATGTCTTGTCAACTACTATGATTATTAAAGTTTTTTCGTTATATTTGTAACTTTTTTTTTGCTAAAATTTTTTGGATAACTTTTAAAGGACTTTATTTATGAAAAATGAAGTATGAAGGATAATTAGCAAATATGAATAGACAAAAAAATTAATTTAAAATAATTAAGTGGTGTGTTCAACGTGTTTTTTTAAAAAAAATCATATTTGATATATTGTTGGAAAAAACATTTTCTCTAAAAAATAAGTCTTTTTAAACTTATAAAAATGAACGAGTGAAAGTAGAAAAATTATATTATATATTTCACATTCATTGAGCTCTTCGTTCTTCAATACACTTTGTCTTCACCCCACCATAGCTCCTATCCTTGTCACTCCATACAACATCCCTCATAGTACTTATATAAATTATATAAAAAATAATTTTTTAAGTAGTATTTTACTTACATACCAAATATAAGAAAATAAGTAAGAAACACAATAATATTTTTAAAAAAAATATTTTCAAAGTAATATTTTTAATTGAAAAAACCATGTTTATACCAAACACACTCAAAAAGAGAATAAGTATTATTAAAAAATAATAAATGCTCTGCAAATGAGACCGTAGTTGCAAAGCTGCACAAATTTTATAAAAATGTAAGAAAATAAAATATGCACTCTATCTGTTTCATTTTATTTTACATTTGTTGATTTGATACGCCTATTAATAAGAATTTATTTAATAGGAGTTTATTTATTTATCGCAATAATTATGATCTGAAAGTATATGATTGGCAACTATTATGTTCAATAGTTATTTAGTGATAAAAGTAATATTGAAATAAAATATTAAATCTTTCTTTATTTGCAAAGATAATAAGAAAAATAAAAAATTTATTTTTAGTACAAGGATCAAGCAAAATGAAAAAAAAGGAGAGAAAAAGGTATTCTCTCAATTTCTTTTTACTTAATTCTTTGACTTGACAAATAACTTAAGAATTTAATATATTAAGGATAAAATATATGAAATTATCCTTATTACTTATGTTTTAAAAATTTAAATTTAGCTATTCATACTTTACTTAATTACTTGATAATAATAATAATAATAATAATAATAATAATAATAATAATGTGAAAAAAAGTTATAAATTTTTCATGATTTATTAAAATAAATAAGAAAGAAAATTAATTAATTTTTAATATAAGAAATAAGTAAAAAATAATAAGTAATCTAATAAGAAACAAGAAAAGATTTATTAAAAAAAGAATACTAAAAATAAATTACAAAGTCCCAAATAAATATCTTAAAATAATAAATGAGGACAAATATAATAACATGTATGGAAAATAAGTAAACATGTGTAGTTATTTTATTGCATTAAAAAGTTTGTGTGAACTACCAAAAAGGATATCCTCCCTTATATGTATACCCTCAAATTAATTATTACTTCCTCCGTTTAAAAAAGAATGACCTACTTTCCTTTTTAGTCTGTTTAAAAAAGAATGATCCCTTTCCCTTTTTGGCAACACTTTAATTTCAACTTTTTACATGACATGTTTAGGACCACAAGATTAAAGAGCATTTTGGTACATTTAACACAACTTTAATTTAAGGCCACAAGACTCAAAAATCTTCTTTACTTTCTTAAACTTTGTGTCAAATCAAAGTAGGTCATTCTTTTTTAAACGGAGGGAGTATAAGTCATCTAGGTATTAAAAATTAATAATATTTAATAAATAATAAAATAGATATAAATGATAAATCAATTCTTGATGTTTTAAATTAACAGGACATCTTATATGAGACTTATTTAAAAAATTCACAAGTATGTTTGCTCCATGATTTTACTATATTGCCCCTAACTAATTATTATAAGACATTTAGATATAAAAAAATTAATAATATTTAATAAAAAAAAGGTAAAATAAATATTTATGACATGTCTACTTCAGCTGCTTCAATTGTAATTTTACTATATCACCCCTAATTAATTATTATAAGTCATCCGGGTATTAAAAATTTAACAATATTTAATAAAAATAAAATTGATATAAAATGATAAATTAATTCTTGATGTTTTAAATTAACATGACATCATGTATGAGACTCATTTAAATTTTTTTCACAAATATTTTTTCATAGTAGTTTTGCTATATCACTTCTAATTAGGTATATAAGTCGTTCAGGACATATCCACTTCGCTACTTCAATTATAAAATTTGGTTGACTCTCGAATTTATTTCAGTGCTACTTAAATTGGAATAGAAGAAAAAGTATTATAAATCATAATAATTAAAAACTTAAATTATTTTTAGAATATAATAGAATATCAATGCCACAAAAATTTGAATAAGGAGAGTAACATATAATATTTGAAAATTACATAAAAAAAATTATAAATTACAATAGCTAACAATTTAAAATATTTAAAAACATATTAAGAATCTGATTGATTATCTAAATTATATTTGTGTCACGTAAATTCGCGATAGTTTTGACATTTTATAATTTGCATGTTTTATTATTTTAATTTAGTAATTTGTTGATCCATATGATGTTTTTGAATTTAACATGTTTTAAAAATTTAGTACTTTGTTTATTTTAATTTATTTACTTTATTTTGGTAAAATATTATATATTTAAAAATTATGCAAAAAAATAATTATAAGTCATAACTATTAACATCTTATAATATTTTAAAAACATATAGTAAAAAATATGATAGACTTTTGAAATTCTAATAGTATCACATAAGTTGTGATAAAACAAGTAATATAAATTATTTGAAATTACATTAAAAGATACTAAAATCACATAGATTAACAACTTAGAATATTTAAAAAAATATATTAGTAAAAAAAATTTGGCTGACTCACTAAATTCTAAAATTAGGACAAAGTGAGTAACATAAATTACTAAATTACATAAAAGATACTATAAATCACAATGATTAGCAACTTAAATTATTTAAAAATTTGATTGACACTCTAAATGCTATTTGTGCTACATAAATTGAGATAACGTAAATAACATGTGTTGAGCCCGTGCTGGCCCTTGCTACAGTATCTAATATATATATATATATATATATATATACACTTAGCAAATGCTAGCTTACAGGTATTTCCTTCATTTTATTTTGTTTCTCTGATATTGATTTATTATGGAATTTTAAGAAAACAAAATATAGATTTTTAAATTTATAATTTTAAACTAACGATATGTAAAATATAACAAAATATACTTTAATTTGTGATCTTTAACTTATCATAAAGAGTTAAAAATAAAAAATTGTCATAAAAGAGAAATATTTTTTTGAAAAGGTACCAAAAAATAATATGACAAACAACTGCAACTCCTCTCATGTAGTGTATCCAAAACAGAATTAATTTTTAGCTAACTAGAAACCAAATTTGGATGATTAGACTAGTCAATTTCTTTTAATCCATTCCCAACTAATGCTGTTCTGACTTTCTTATATTTTTCTTTAGATATTATAATTGAGTTTCATTTTAGAAAAGGAAAAATATATTTTTTATATTTAGTTAATCTTTATTCTTGTTGAAAAAAGTTATAGACTCTAATAAATAGCAATTCATTTCTTCTAATTTTGTAGCATTCACAATATAATTTTAGGGGTTTGAGAGTTTCGTTTGAGGGAGACTTTGTGAGATACAAGTGTTGCAGTAGTACTTGTGTGAATCTCTTTTATTTTGAGTGAATTGTGTGTGTTTAGCTCTCTTGACATTTATACTCTATTTTTCTTTTATATAATGTATTATTTATCTTCTTTTGTAAATATAGATAGATGATTGAACCATGTTAATTTTTTATTTCTCTTTTAATATATTTCTTATTTATCTTCTTATTCATGCTTAGCTTCCGCATGATACTCATTATTTTGGAATCTAACAACTAACATTAAAGACAATATGTTTGTAACATGTGCGGTTTGTCAGAATAATCATCTCTAGATTATCTATAAGCACTTCCCTGTTACAGATTCGTCTATTTATGGATTTTGTCCCGACCCATCCGCATTGGCAGATTTAGAGTAGAAGGTGTGGGTTCTCGGGAACTCACATCTGCTATCGTAAGGCTTAAAATTATATATAAAAATTGTCAAAAGTTATAAAAATCCATAACTAAATCAAGGAATAACTTAGTGATAGAAAAGGAGTCTTGGAAATTCACAAATTTGAAATTCTCAATCCGCCTCTACCCACCCGTTTGCCGCTCCTCCTGCGGCAGTACTATGATGGTTGATTATCTATTGTTTATTCTTTTGACCTTTTGTAGTCGATATACCTTTAATTGCACCTACTGAAATTTTATGTTTTCCAGAAAAAAAAAAAACATAAGTTGAAGAATGATATATTTAATCAACTTTCCAGAAAGAAAGGAGCTGAAATCCAATTAATCCAAGAAGCTCATACCAGGCAAACCAGAGGAGCATTAAGTCACTATTTTGGTGAATAATTGTTATTAATCGTATTTACGAGGCAGATACGATATGGTTGAGGTGCAAACAGTTGGTAGCACCACCACGGAAAGTGGCGGCCTCCTCCAATTTACGTTACATGTGGTTCGAGGTCGATGGTTCTCACTTTTTGCCTCTTTCCTCATCATGTCTGGAGCAGGTGCTACTTACCTTTTCGGGTCATATTCCGAAGAAATAAAAACCGCTCTTGGATATGATCAGACCACACTTGTTCTGTTGGGTTTCTTCAAGGATTTTGGAGCCAACATTGGAGTTATCTCCGGCCTAATAGCCGAGGTAAGTCCAACATGGTTCGTGCTGCTAGTTGGTGCGGCTATGAACTTTACAGGCTATTTTATGATATGGCTTTCGGTTGTTGGCAAGATTTCCAAGCCAAAAGTTTGGCAAATGTGCATATACATATGTCTTGGAGCCAATTCTCAGAATTTTGCAAATACAGGAGCTCTTGTGACCTCTGTTAGGAATTTCCCAGAGAGTAGAGGTAACATGATAGGTCTTTTAAAAGGATTTACAGGGCTAAGTGGAGCTATAATGATGCAACTATATTTGGCTATCTACGGAAATGATGCTCAATCACTTATCCTCCTTATTGCCTGGCTTCCAGCAGCATTATCAGTGATTTTTGTGTATACCATTCGAGAAATGAAAGTCGTTAGGCAACCAAATCAGCAAACTGTTTTTTACTATTGCTTGCTAATAGCAATTGTGCTGGCATTCTTTGTTATGGTCATGACACTGCTTCAGAATGCAATATCGTTTTCTCATGCTGCCTACGTTGTATCTGCCACTGTCTCCTGTGCTCTACTTTTCTGCCCAATTCTAGTTTTTATTAGAGAGGAGTTGACTATCTGGCGTCAAATGAAATCTTCAGTTGATGGAGCTGCAAACACAATCACGGAAAATCCACCAGTTACAGTGGAGAAGGAGATGAACCAAATCCTACAGCCACAAAAAGAAAACTTTGAGACGACTTCTTGTTTTTCAAACATCTTCGAAAAACCAGCAAGAGGAGAAGATTATACCATTTTACAAGCAGTCCTTAGTACTGATATGTTGATTCTGTTTGTGGCTGCATTATGTGGACTTGGATCAAGCCTAACTGCAGTTGATAACATGGGTCAGATAGGTGGATCGTTAGGATATCCAAAAACTACTGTTAAATCGTTTGTGTCACTTCTCAGCATATGGAATTTTTTTGGGAGAATTTTTGCAGGATTTGTCTCTGAAAGCCTACTAGTCAGGTACAAATTTCCTAGAACACTTATGATGACATTAGTCCTTCTGCTCTCCTGCATCGGCCTCCTTTTCATCGCCTTCCCCTTCTCCGGTTCTGTGTACATTGCATCTGTAATCATCGGGTTCTCATTTGGCGCTCAATTGCCATTAAATTTAACAATCATTTCTGAGCTCTTCGGGTTGAAGTACTATTCGACATTATTCAACTGTGGGCAATTGGCTAACCCTCTTGGATCATACATCCTGAATGTACAAGTTACTGGACCTCTTTATGATAGAGAGGCACTGAGGGATCTCGAGAAAAGAGGTCTGAGTAGAGCATCTGTCAAGGAACTGACTTGTATGGGTAGCCAATGTTATCGACTTGCATTCATTATCCTGGCTGGTGTCACATTCTTTGGAGCTATGGCCTCATTGATTTTGGCTGCAAGAACTAGACAGTTTTACAAAGGAGATATATACAAGAAGTTTAGAGAGCAGGCAGAGGCACCTCATATAGAAATGACTTCTTCAAACACTATTAAGACACGGTGAGCTAGACATCAAGGAAATTAGGGGGGAAATTTTAGCAAGACACCCCTAATGAGGGAATAATGTCGCCTATTTTAACATTTTGTCAAGTATTACTCTATTCTGTATATTATCATTAAATTGAGTAATATGGACGCTAATGATTTATATAGCGCAAAGAGCATATATAAATATCTCCTTTTAGGGTCACCATTATTCTCGCTTTGTAATTTTTTTAATAAGTTTCGTTGGCTTTGGAAAAAATTCAGACATATGTGAACAAGGTTGAAAATTTGTATTTGATTCGCATAAAAAAATTGTTTGTGTCGATGTTTCGAATTTCAACACTCAAATCTACTCCAAATAAGTTCAAATATGAAACATAAGTTTCATGTATAATAAAGAGCAAATCTCAATCATTAATTTTTCAAAATAACAACAAATCTAACAAACTCATTTAACATTTTTAAAATTTTTTTCACGTATATTTGCGCTTGCAAGTGAAATTGGCTAAAACTTAAGTAATTCGTGTTTGAAATTTTTTCCCACTTAAAAAAAATCTTCTTCAAATTCCAACACTCAAATCTACTTCAAAAAGCTCAAATTCAAAATATAAGTCTCATATATCATAAATTCACTTCAATCATTGATTTGTCAAAAAATAACAACAAATCTGAAGCTAGGAAAATCTTAAATCGCAATGAGAGAAGAAAGTTAGAACGTAATAAAATGGCGAGTTTAAAATTTAACTATATTTTTTGGATAAAAACTAAGGGGATAAGATTATGAAATCACAAACTTTCAACCAAAATGGGCAATAACCTAGTATTGGGCTTCGGCCACTACATTGATAACGCTCAAATACACCCAAAAAGATGTAGGCGGTCAATAGTAATATATTTATCCAACTATAGAGTTATGGTCGATCCCACGAGGAAAAATGCGACTAGCGATTGAGAAAATAAGCAATAAGTAACTGACTCAAATCTAAACAACTGATATGAGTATTTGGGGTGGGGGTGGGGTAGGGTGGGGTTGATTCAATATAAAAAATAAAATAAGAATAGAACTAATTATAATATGAATAAATTGATCAATGGCTTTCGCAAATGAAGAAAAACAAGGAGGTTGATAATGAGGAATCTATTCTATCAATGATTCATTGTATTTAAATCAAGGCTCATAATTAATTACGGAGGTAGCAGTTTAGCCTTGTATTTAAAATTATCCATTAATATCTCTCTACCATTGTGGGTTTAATCCTCACTCGTTTTTATTTAACCACCTAAGAAACATTAATCACAAATCTAATTTTAGGCTACACTAGGATTTTACTATGTCTAGAGCAAATTCATTAGATGAAGTTTAAAGCCTCAAATCGTGCTAAATTAACCTTTTCCAGCCTAAATTAATTCTTTCAAGCTTAATCAAAGTAAATGGATGAGTCCTGGGGTTAGCTACTCCCTTTGAAAATCAATAAAGGATGAGATTAATTTAGATAAACACAAACTCATTTCATAAACAAATGAGAACTCAACTAATATTAAAGCATAAGATAAAATCAAAATTCAAATATTGTTACGTTTACAACTCATATTCAAAATCAAAATTAACAATTATACCCAAATATAGTCACTACAAAGACAGAAAATGAAGAAAGGATTAAGAATTTGTCACTGCAAAGCCTCTAAACCTTCACTTCAAGGGTGTTAGTTGAAAAAAATCTAGTCTCCAAGATTGAGAAAATAGCCAAAGGCAATCTTGAAAGAGTTGGAAATTGAGTTTTGTATGATTGGGATTAAACTATGAATTTTCAAAAATGCCCATGACGCCTCAAGTTGTTTCGTCATTGTTGTCGCGAGCATGGCCATGCGGTCACAAATATGTTGGTTTCATTATGACTGTGATCGTGAAAATTCACCATGCAATCACATGGCTTTGACTTTGATCAGCTCGCTATCGTGACCCTCCTCCATCGTGATGGTGATGAGCAATTTCATCTCATTTTTTAACTACTCTGTTTCAGCTACATTTTATCTTGATTTTACTTCTTTTCATCAAAGCTCCTTCTAAACCTCAAAATAGTTGAGTCAACACCGTCCAAACGATAATAATCCTCTTACTATAGATTAATGACACACAATTATAAAAAAAAGATACACAAATAAGTGAAAAAAGTGCCACTTATCAACACCATCAACTTAAAGACTTTGCTTGTCCTCAAGCAAAAGAAATCAACACTCAATGATTTCTAGCAATTTAAGCTCAAAAATTGACATTGTCATCCTCACTTCACATTTTAAAATTAGGCACAAGAACTATGACTTTGGTTGGTACTAATAGTTATTCAACAACATGTGAGTCTTACCCAAGCAACTCCCTCAGTTTCAAACACAATGTCAAGAATATAATGGAATTTCAAAAAAAAAAATCATGCAACAACAGTCAGTTCTCAAGAAGTGACTCAAAACCACTATTCAACCGAACATACTCCTTTGACTCATTTTTGAAATTTATCAACTTCAAAATCTATCCTAATTTACAGGCCCTCACACAAAAGAAAGTCCCTAAATCACAATATTTACAACATTTACACAAGAGACAAATGCACAAATGCTCACACTCAAAAAGAAATTTTTAATGCAAACAAGTACTATAGTATAGGCTTGCCTATATTTTCAATCATCACTAATGCAAAAGCACTTGATTGGAGATCTCGAAAGACTTTTTCTAGCTTGTAATGTAGGCTTAGGAAGGAGTAGGATAAACATTTGAAATAAAAGTGAATACAATCTCCTTGGAATCTACATATCCTTTTTTCAAATTCACACTTTAATCATTTTTCTCTTCATTTCCATACAATACAAAGCACCTTTCTTTTTCAAACTAGTCTACCCAATTATTGAAAACTCTTTTTTTTTTTTTAATTTTTTTTCCTCTTTTTCTCCTTTTCTCTTTTTTTCCTTTCCTTTTCTTTTTTATCCAATCATTGACCATTGTGGAATTCACTTACAAAACCACCATTCGAAAGCACCTTTTTCAAGTATTTTTTCATCATTCCCAACTTAAAATTTTAGCCTCAAGTTGTATTTTTCAAGTTTATGGAGGGTAGGGTTCAAAAGAGAAAATGTTTCAAAAAGATTCAAGGCTTGTACTATGGTTGTCAAAGAAAGGATACTAACCTCAAACAGAGTAACTAGTGATAGAATTTATGCATGGGTGGACTTTTAAGGCTAAATTGGTTTTCAAAAATCACAAAGAAGGCTTAAAATCATTTCTCCATCAAACATGATAATGTTAAGAATGAGACCAAGGATGGATGTTAAAAGCAAGAAATTCTGTAAAAATATATGAGGCGCTCTTTCTAATAGTTCTAATTGTTGTTTCAGTTCACTTTATCGTTTGAGGAGTAGTGTCACTCTACGATTATAGTCAACTATTAGTGTGAAAATTTCTGTTTCTTTCTATTCTATTATTAAGACTAGCACTAAAACACTAATCAAGAGAGTATTAAATGACACAAGTAAGCACAAGAATTATTCAACAAAAACTCACTATATGACATGCAAATTATTCAATATGGATCAATTTTGTTTTCTAAACAAGAATAAAAGGAATTATATTTTATAATCCAAACTATCACCACCTAATGATTTTTTTTAAAAAGGTAACTTATTACAACCTAATTAGTTAAGAGTCACAAAAAGAGTCAAAGAATTATCACTGCATTATTCACTTCCATGCAACTTGTTTTCACATAAATTTCAGAGAGATATGCTCATTTCAATATAATAAATCTATTAGTATCAAACAAACCACAATATCACATTTTGATTTCAAAAAGGGCTATAATAAAATAGTTACTCAGACTTCACCATAGTCCCAAACAATCTCAAATCACATAGGGTACTAGACTTTCCCAAATAACACCAACACCCAACATAGAGGCTATTTCTCTTAAGAAAGCCGTCACTCAATCCATCATCAGGAATGGTCACTCAGAACAACTAAAAAAAGAAACATCACAAGAAGCTAGGCTAAAAAATAAATAAAAATGACAAATCCAACAAAATCATCAACCAAAAGCAAGTCCGACAAGGGCGCACAATATTCATAACCATAAAGATCAAGCCCCAAAAGGGTTAATATATCCACATAATCAAGAATAGCCCGACAAGGATACAATAAAATAAAGTAAAGCCCAGGGAGGGCACACAATAAAGCATAAGAAAATAATCAAGCCCAATAAGAACAAAATACAACAAAATACAAATCTAACCCCAGCAAGGGCAATATAAGTCATAAATATAATCAAGTCCAACAAGGTCATAAGTCAAGCACAAAGACAAGGTGCCACCCCTAACTAGAAAATAGTGCAGTCTCCTTATTATATAATATCTTATCATCAGACAGTTTGAGGAGGCTGCCCAAAATAAGTCAATTAGAACTAAACAACTAGTACTCTTGAGGACTAGTTTATCCTCATACTCAACATTATCATCATTTTTAATTCTGTAAAACTTTTGAAGTGTGCTCATCATTTTGGTACAGAACTCGCTCTTCTTTCTCTCATGCTCCTTTAGCTTTTGCTACTTTTTTTCAACCCTTTCCACCTTCTCCTTGATATACTATTAGCTACGTGATAAGGTGGTCAAAGTCAGCGCATTGGAAGTACCTAAGGAGGTTGTCCCAAATAGACGAGAGAGGATCTCTATCTTGGGCCTGTGTGAAGGCTACAAGCTGCCAAATATGTGCATCCATACCATATACCTAGTTGGAGATGTATCTGAGTATAAAGGGACAGTCTAAAGTGGCTCAATGAACACTGAAAGAAGGGCAGTGCCACCAAGACTCCCTACACTGTTATCCTTAAGACTCGTCACCACGAGTTGTGAGCAGGGTAGTGCCACCAAGGCACCCTACACTGTTATCCTTACGACTCAACTAACCAACACGTAATGAGACCCTACGACTTGTAAGGTCCACAAAACCCAAATTAGGGTATATAGTGGACACCCTACTATTACACCTTATGACTTATAACATATCCTTAAAGGTCTTAGTGATCCACTCGTACTCAGAGAAGAATCAACACACAAACTTACTGATTTGGTTATGACTCATCCTAATGAATCGTCAGGATACCTTACCACTCATAGGGTCCAGTCATAACCAGGGAAGTGAGCCTAAAGCTCCAAGATTTTCCAAGGGCCATAAATCTAGGGTGTTTCAATTCTCCCCCACTTGGATAATTTATCCCCAAATGATGGGACAAGACAATTATAAGCACGATTTAACTCTATATACCTCGATGCTTACCTTTAAGACAGTAAACAAAGATACCAAGGAATTCACCACCTTTCTTTAACAAAGATAGAAAACAAAATAGTAAGGAATTACATATACCTTAACCACGAATGTCTGAATCGGCGAACAAGAACGGATACTTGGACTTTATGTCCTCTTTGGATTCTCAAGTAGCTTCCTCAACCTTTTTGTTCTACCAAAGAACATTTATCGAAGACACATCCTTAGTCTACAACTAATGGACTTGTCGATCAAGATTTCAACCGAGACTTTTTCATAAGACAAGGAGTCCAAAATACCAATATCCTCGATAGGCACAATCAGTGACGGATCACCCACACACTTCCTCGACATTGACACATGGAACACTGGGTGAATGAAACTCAAACTAGTATGCAACTCCAACTCATATGCAACACTACCAACCCTCTTTAAGACTAAGTATGGGCCGACATATCAGGGACTAAGTTTCCCCTTCTTCCCAAACCGCATTATTCCCTTCATGGGAGACATCTTCAAGAATACCCTATCGCTAACCTCAAACTCTAACTCCCTATGCCTCATATTCGAATAGGACTTTTGGAGACTTTAGGTGGTCTTAAGCCTATCCCAATTCACCTTCACCTTCTCTATGGCTTAGTAAACTAAGTCAGGTCCAAACAACTCATTTTCACCAACTCCAAACCACCCAATAAGATATCTATACCTCCTTTCATACAAGGCCTCGAAAGGAGCCATACCAATACTAGAGTGATAGCTATTATTATACGCAAAATCTATGAGAGCCAAATGATCAACCTAACTACCACCAAAAACAATAACACAAGTCCGAAGCATATCTTTCAATGTTTGAATAGTCCTTTCTTCTTTCCCATCCAACTATGGGTGAAAAGCAGTACTAAGGCTTACCTTAGTCCCCAAATATCTCTAAAAAAATACAAAAAGTATGATGAGAACTGAGTACATGATCTGACATGATAGAAATAGGTTCCCTATACAACTTCACAATTTTCTCAATTAACAACTTAGCATAATCCTCAGAAGAGAAATTCTTCCTCACAGGCAAAAAGGGAGCAGACTTGGTCATCTTGTCCACGATGACCCAAATCAAATCAATCTGATTCTAAGATCAAGGAAGGCCAATAACGAAATCCATATTAATCACTTCCCACTTCCACACATGTAACTCAATTTCTTAATACAACCCACCAGGCAGCAAGTGCTCAACCTTCACTTATTGACACACTATGAATTTATCCACAAAACTAAATGCATCTTACGTCACATTATTCCACCATTAGATAACTCATGATCATGATACACCTTTATCGAACCAGGATGAATGGCATAATGCGACTCATGAGCTTCGACAAAAATACTTTATCGCAACCCTTCAACTTTAGGAACACAGAACTCCCTTGGTACCTCAAGATACCATCACTACCAATCTCAAAGACCATCACTTTTTTCCTACCACATCATCCTTGATTCTCATCAATATAGGATCCAACACTTGATTTCCTTCACTTCAGCACTAAGAGATGACTGCGCCACCTTATGCATAAACTCACCACCATCTCCAGAGTCCAAGAGACAAACTCAAAGGCTAGTAAAATAGTGAATATCTTTCACTAATCCTCACTTCTACTCATCCATATTCCCCATGGATAACCTTCTAAGAGCATCAGACCACAAGAACTTACCTTTTTCTAGGTTAACTAAGTCAGCGAGGCAAATATAGTTGAGAAACTCTCCATAAATCTCCTATAGTAACCTGCTAAACCCAAGAAGCTCTAAATATCGATTGGAGTTGAGGGCCTAGGCGACTTCTTAACCACTGTACCTTTCTGCGAATCCACCATGATCCCTTCACTAGAAATGACATGAACTAAAAAAGTAATAGCTTTCAACTAGAACTCGTACTTTAAAAACTTAGCATGCAAATGTTGATCTTTCAAGGTCTATAACATGATACTGAGGTGATCAACATGATCTGCCTTACTCTTGGAATACACCAAAATGTCATCTATAAGTACAATAACGAACAAATCCAAAAATTGATGAAAGACCCTATTCATTAAGTCCATGAATGCCACGAGGGCATTAATCAAACCAAAGACATAACTAAGAACTCATAATGATTGTACTGGGTTTGAAAGGCAGTCTTAGGGATATCCACCCCCTAATCTTTATTTGATGGTACCCAGACCAAAGATCTATATTAGAAAAGAGCTTAACACTCTAAAGCTGATTAAAAAGAACATTAATCCTCAAAAGTAAATACTTATTCTTTACGGCTATCTTATTCATTTATGGGTAATCGATACACATTCAAAGGGAATCATCCTTCTTATGCAAGAACAAAATGGGTTTACCCCACGGAGACACATTATGACAGATAAAACCTTAGTCAAGGAGGTCTTTTAACTACTCTTTATGCTTTATCAACTTAGCTGAAGCCATTTTTGTAAGGAGGGATAGAGATAGGACGAGTGTCTAGAACAAGTTCAATCCTAAAATCAATTTCCTATTGGGCGGGAAACTAGGAAGATCATCACGAAAAACTTTGAGGAGCTCATTTACCACGGGAGCAAATTACAAGAAAGGACCTTTCAAGTAGAATTTTTAACTTATACAAAATGATAAAGACATCCCTTAGAAATCAACTTTTGGGCTCTAAGATATGATATGAACCTTTCCTTATGCATGAGAGAACCCCCTTCCAACTCAATGACTGGCTCATTAGGGAATCTAAACATAAACTTATGGGTTTGACAATCTAAGGAGGCATAACACGAGTGCAACTAATCCATCCTTATTTTACATCAAAATCAACTATGTCTAACTCTATCAAATCTATCAGAGTTTTTTTACCACCAATAGATATAACACAACCCCTATAGACTCTTCTAGAAACAACAGAGTCGCCCACCAGGTTAGAAACAGAAAAGACATCAGAGATACACTCGACACTGAAATAAAAATATACAGCCACAAATGGGGTGACATAAGAAAAAGTAACCCTAAATCAAGCAAGAAATGCACATCATGATAAAAGAGTCATCACATACCAGTGACGATATCGGGAGATATATCAGAGTCCTGGCCGGTAGAAAGGGCATATAAGCAATTTCGGCCAGTGCTGGTACAAGAAGAAAAAGTAGAACCATTTAGCGCATGAGCTGATGAGGTGGAAACATGAATCTTATTTTCCCCAGAAGCAACCTTAGAAGGACAATCTCTATGCAAATGACCAATCTGGCCATATTTAAAACACTTGTTCCTCCTCTTTTTATAAAAACCATAGTACATCTGCCCACAGAATCTGTAATGAGGATATAATAGATCTAACTGAGCACCACTAGCTAGCGACTGGGATTATAGAGCTCTAAACCCACTATAATGCTGAGAATGATGATCATCCAATAGCCTCAGATAAGGATCACTAGCCTAGAGTAGGAACCAGAACTCCTTCACTTCTTCTTAGACCACTTTTCACCATCTCTACTGCTTTTCTATTGACCTTTACCCTGATCAGAGAATCTAGAATTCTTACTCTACCTCTTCTCAATTTTAGCTTGCTTCTTTTTCTCTTTCTCAACTTTCTACATATAAACCACAAGCCGAGAAATATCCATATCCTTATTTAACAAGGCAACCTTACTCTCCAGAATCAAGTCTCAGGACAACCCAGAAGTAAACTTCCTCATTCTAGCCCTCATGCTAGACACCAAATTCGAAGCATAATGAGATAATTGATGAAACTTCAAGGCAAACTCCTTGACTGTCATCTTGCCTTTCCTTAGTTTTATGAATTCTTCAGCCTTTTCCTTCCTTAACACCTAAGGATAGAAGAGATTGAGAAAAGCTCTAAAAAAGTCCTCCTATAAGGTGGAGGCTACTCCCACTCTTCTTACTACTATTATGCTACATCTTTCAACTGATAAGCTACAAACTCAACACCTTCCACCTTAGTAACATGCATTACGTGGAAAATCTTTTCTATTTCCTCTATGAAACACTAAGGATCCTCCCCAACCATTGTACTAAGGAAAACATAAGGACTCAATCTTATAAATTAGACAACTCTAGTGGCCTCATATTATGGAGCAACAGAATATACACGCTTAGTCTGAAAGACAACCAACTGAGTAAGCATATGGATCGATTGGAGAAACTCAGCATTAGACACGTCATCTTAAGGTGTCTAAAGAGGTACAAGAGGAACCATTGGAGCTCCATTTGGGAAATCAAAAGTAGAGACCCTTGATTTTTGGAGTAGGCCGAGCTCCATTTCCAGTGTCCTTAGATGGGACAGAAAGGTTTTCGCGGACATCAGATTTTCTTGGAGGCATGATCTAAAAGGCAAACAAATAGGAATTAAAGAGATTTTAGATCTTAGAGTCTAGAGCTTGACAATAGAACAAAAAGGAAGAGAGATATTCCTAAATATCTCATAGCCTCTTCCTTATAAGTATAGAGCGCTACATAGCCATAAAAGACTCTACTTGACACGACTTTGTGGACACCCAATTAATGATGAACCTTGGCTCTGATACCAATCTGTCATGACCCGAACCAAGGCATTGTCATTTCAGGTATCTCAGGTCCAACACAGATTGGAGACCACCCCTAACACCCAAACCATCAACTAACTAACTCCATATCGGATGAATTTCAAACATATAACAAGATAAGAAAAGTTGAAATCAAAGGTATTTTAGTAAAAGTATAACAAACCAACAACCAAACTATCCCAAATCCACAGTAGTCCAACAAAGTCTCTACAAACCTGAATATCAATAAAGTGTTATGACGTGCCCCCAACTATAGCAAAAAATAGTATCCAATAGTCTATAACTCCAACTATAGCAAAAAATAGTATCCAATAGTCTATAACTCAAAGAAAACATAATCTTGAAATGAAGCCTTCCAAAGCATGGAAGCTTACCACTTCAAGTCAACTCTCGATCAATCCGCAATCATTAAGTAAAAGAAGTAGAAGTATGGCAAAATCCTATATCGCATGGGGATACAACTATTAGCGGTTGGAGCACCAGCATATAACTTAAGGATAGGGGATAACATAATGCCATGATAACAGTTCAAATCATTCAAAATTCCCTGCACATTATCAAATACATATATGTACATAAATATATAACATATGCCGGGATAGGGAACAAGGTTTAACATATATTTAAAACTTTAGTCTAGATTGTGTAGCTCAATATTAATAGTACCCCGAGCTATATGGGCCCTAGTTCTTACCCCAATGGTCGGGCCCCAATGCATATAGCCACATGAATCAGAGAATAATCTTATATATTTTCACAGGGGATTCGAACCCTCCAACCATATACTATGGTGACTTAAGCACCCTATAATAAGTATGAGATAGAGGGCTTGAACCCTCCAATCATAATAATAACAATAAGGTGGAATTGAACCACGTGTTCCAAGCAAGGGTACCCGAACCCTCAAGCCATAACGACCCCTGCATTGGCTAACGTGGTTTCTAGTATTGGTTATTTGGACCTCCACTTTCATGACTCAGCTGCACAACCCTCTTTTAAAGCCCAATTAAATAATTTATTACAAATTCCCTTTCATTGAACCGCGTTTCACATTAAGGCACACAATGTTGGTATTGTCATACCAACTACACTTGTAAGGTAATAACATCACGCCAAAATAATTTCCATTAACTTAGGGAGAACAACTTTCTTTGCTCATTAAATCCAACCATTGTGTTTCAAATACCTTTTTATATCATGAAATAGTTCAAGATTAGTTCAATTTCATAAATTCCTACATTTCTTATGATTAAAAACCAATTTCACATAATTGAGTTGGGGTCTAACTACTTTAATAGTCATAAGTTTGGGAAATTGACAATTCCCTAGTTTAATCCACCATACCTAAGCACCCACAAGTTTAAAACCATAGTTAAAACATGAGTAATGCATCATAAAACCATGGTAAAACATTTAATTGACCATTTATGTCAAAACCCTCAATCATGTCAAAACCGTTACTTTTAACCATATAAACAATACTTTTAACCACATAAACAACCATGTATCTTCATACAATAGAGATATTAAGTTTAAGGGTAGAGTCACATGCCTGAATTACATGGTTTTATGAAGAGAAATCGAACCTTGAGCTCTTAGATGACCAAATTAGTGAAGCCCTAGGTTGACTCTCTTGAGAGGATTTAGAGAGATTAAAGAGAGTGTTTAATCTATTAAAGTGTGGAATGAATGCCCTAAAAGTGTTTTATGGATATGGGTTCAAAAGGGTTTTAAGTGGGAGATGTCTAAAGTGCCCCCAACTTAAAATCTGATAAAAAGTCGCCTTTTGTTACAAGTCAACCCCTTACTAGTAGCCACTCTGTACGACTCGTCACCATGAGTCGTAACCGAGGCAGTACCACCAAGGCACCCTACACTGTTATCCTTATGACTCAACCAACCAACTTATAATGACACCCTACGACTCATAGGATCTAGTCGTAGTCAACATAGAACCCAAATGGGGTATACACTGGACACCCTATGATTACACCTTATGATTTAAAACATACCTTACGTATCTTAGTGAGCCACTCATACTCAGAGAATTATCAACCCACAAACTTACTGATTTGCTTACAGCTCATCCTAACGACTCATCAGGACACCCTACGACTCATAGGGTCCAGTCGTAACCAGAGCAGTGATCCCAAAGCTCCAGTATTTTCCACAGGCTAGAAATTAAGGGTGTTTTAAAGGTGTAATATGGATATCTGAACTCAAACCAATATATATATATATAATGAATAGCCAAACTTGAACCGCTAAATATATCAATATCCGGACTTGAACTGGTAAATATAATCATCAATGTCATAATTATTCTTTGGACTCGAACCGAGTAAATATAATGATAACATTATAAATAATAATATCATCAAGAGTATAAGTAATAGCATAATCAATAGGCTTCAACCTTCGCATTAACTAACATAACCATTAGGGAACAAGATTCTCAATATAACTTCAATAAGCATTTTCAAGAGTCTAACGAATGTATAAAGGTCAACAAAAGCTAACATGCAACTTAACCTAAGTGGGTCAAGGGCCCACTTCTAATCCTCGAAGTTTAATTTTAGGCAAGTTCTATCTGAACTAGGATTAAGGTATATAAATTCACTTTTAGATGTTAAATAGGCCTCAATTATCTCTAAGATAGAAAATTCACTTAATACATGAGCAACTAGGTCAATTATGCCTAATTTACGATTTTTGATTACCCTAAACAATCCAACTAACCCAAGAACTTCAATTCACTATACCAACACTTAAAACCCATCACCAATCTAACACAATATCATAAAAAGACAATGAACTAGCTCAATCTAAAAAGGGGTGAAACCTAGCCTACCTCGACATCGAAGAAAGCTCAACGATTCGCTAAACTACTGCTTTTAATTTTTGAGAAGCCTCCTCAAAATGACAAGATATCATATACATATTCAACTCATCAATATAAGAATAATGATACTCATATTTCACCATTATGCTTTGGGTTCAAAAATCACACAAAATCCCCATGTGGGTCCTATTTAGGGAAATTGCATTTCCAAAACAATCCCAACATTATTACATGATCAAGGAATAATTACCCTCATAAATGGGTGAAATCCAAGCTAAATTAGGGGCAAAATCCAGCCGTCAAGATTTTGGGGTTTTGAGCAAGAAATCAATAGAATCCACCAAGGAAAGGGTGAATTCTTGCCTCAAATTAGAAGATAATCATGAAAATAAGTCTTAATAAAGCTTCTCAATCACCCACAAGCTTTAATTCCACTATATCTCACTATTTAGGATTTAAGCTCTCAATAAAAGGGTAGAAAATGGCTAATTTTGCAACATAAAAGGTCTATTTATACCTATACCAGGTACTCGAGAATTGCTATCGCGAGCCTAGCACCACGATCGTGGTGTCTTGGGCCTGCACAGACTTATCATGATCAATACTTACACACCATAATTGGATTAGTTCCCTACCAAGGGTATCACAATCACTACCCTTACCTCGAGACAACTGTGACACTAGAAGACAGTTGAGACTTAGAATTTTCCAAGTCTTCGCCAAGCCCTTGGGATTCATCTGAAATGACATATATGAAAAGAACTATGTAACCATACCAAATTCAATATTTCATACTAAATAGCACAATTGGATTTTCCATCAAAAATTATTTTGACCAAATGTGAGTCCCATACCCATATTTCATTTTCTTAACTTTTCAACCGATAGGTCGAAATGAGGTCGAGCATCTCAAGGCCCAAACCAAAGCTCCATCCATTCTAAATTCAATATTCTGGAGCTACTGGCATAGTCAGAATTTGCATTCGAGGTCATTCTAATACAGTTTTCACCCGATGGCCATTTAGAACCAATGAAGACTTTAAAATAGTAAAATAGTTCTAAAAACCAAATGAACTCCTCGGTATATGAACTGTTAGTTCTGGAAAGTCATAATGACTTGGAGAAACTAAGGAAATACTCTAACAAAAAAAATTAAGCAAAAATATAGAAAATGTCCTGAAGGGTCATTACAATATCGATTACTAAAAGAAACTTTCATTTGTGAAAGTTAAGGATTAGGATTTACCTAAAGTCTTGAAAAGGTGAGGATACTGGGTCCGTATCTTACTATCGATCTCCCAAGTATCCTCCTCCACTTGGTGTTGCCTCCACTGAATCTTAGCTAAAGAAATCTCTCTAGTGCGCAACCACCTAATATCACTAGCCAAAATGAGCACTGGCTCTCCACAAAGGTCAAACGCTCATCCAATAGGATTGAATCCTATCTAAGAACATAAGATAGATCGAGAATGTATCACCACAACATAGACACATGGAATACTAGATAGACAAAAGCAAAATCAGGAGGTAAAGCTAACTCATAAGACACCTCACCAACTGTGTGAAAAATCTCAAAAGGTCCAATATATCTAGGACTGAGCTTAACCTTCCTTCCAAACCTCATCATACCTTTTATGGGCTATACATGGAGGAATACTCAATCACCAACTCTACTCCTCAAGGAATGAAGCCTACGGTTTACTTAGGCGTTCTGCCTACTCTAATCGTCTCTCAACCGATCCCGAATCACCCTGACTCTATCCAATGACTCCTGAAGAAAATTAGTACCACGGGGATGAATCTTAGAAGCCTCAAAAAATCCAATTAGAGTACAACATCTACTACCATACAAATCCTCAAAAGGCACTATCTCAATACTCGAATGATAACTGTTATTATAAGAGAACTCTTCCATGGATAATGTAAAACCTCACAAAATTTCTCGCTTAATTTAGTCCTTTAAGCTTGTTAAAGGGTCCCAGACTTAGAAAATTCTAGCTAAGTATTCAGACTTAGTTAATTTGTTTAGCCTTCGAAAGTTGGTAATCTTATTTCGTGACCTTAATGCCATTTAAATGTCTATGTTTTAGTTAATTCATGATCAAGAAGTTCAATAGGTGTTCTCGAACAGGTTTCAAATTTTTTGGACTTCGTTTGAAGCTCCTTTAGAATCCCAAAATAGTGAACTAATATGATCTTGGAGCGCTGCGTTGCCTATCGCATTGGTTAATATTTTTCCCATATACAAGTGTCAAATTCAAGTAAGTTGGCGCGAGCTTGGAATGAAGTGTCGACTATCACATTGATGCCATCGACGCACCGCGTCGACCTATGTATCAATAACCTAGTTTTACTCACTAAAAGACCACATTCTTGGGGATATTTGGGTCTTTTTCTCCCAGCTCTCAACCCCCAAAACACAAAATTTAATACCCTATAAAGCAAATAAACTCTTTCTTTCTTAATTATCTCAAGAACAAACCTTAGGTTTGAAATTCAAGATTCAAATCTCTAGATTTCCACCATTAAATTCCAGAAATTCTTCAACAAGGTATGTAAAGTGTTTATCCAATGGTCCCTTCCACCCATGGAGTGTAAGAAACTTCTTTTAAAAACATAAATTGTGATTTCCATGTTATGGGTTTGAATGTAACCATGTTGATGTTGTGGTATATGTTCTAAGTTGAAATATTTATGTATTTCTTGATATTATGATAGCATTTAAGTTGAATTTTGATTCTCTTATATTGAAACCCTTGAATTATGAAGTCATGATGTATTAGCATTGTTGTTCATGCCTAAGTATTAAGCTACGCCTACCATGTATTTGATAAAATGCTAAATTGAGATTATGGTACTTTTATGATCGTTCGGTGATATAAATGATGAACTTATGCTATGGCCACATATTCACAATGTCTTCCATGCTAAAGCTGTACCTTGTATGTGTTTGATGGAATGCTCATGAGATTGGTTTAATGAAATTATAATGTGTTAGCATGCATTCTTATTCATGTGCAAGTTCATGAATTTCAAGTGATTGATGAAATGCCTCATAGATTGTATTATGAGTTGTTGACTATTGTCAAGTATTCAAGAATTGTCATGTATTATTATTTTTATGCTATCGAGTTGTGGGGGTATTTAATACCCAAAAATTTAGCTGAGTGCCTAGAGCCAGTATCAGTTACAGAACAATCTCAGTCATGTCACGATCAGTAGTACTCTAGTTCAGTTATAGAACTCAGGAAAACTCAGTCAATCCAGTCCCATTTAGTATTTATTTTAGTCCTCAGTAATCTCAGTCAGCTAATAAAACTCAGTAGTATTTAGTATTCTGTCAGTCAATGAAACTCAGTTAACTCAGTTCAGTTTAGTTAATTAGTATAATCAGTAACAGATCAGTCCAGCCTAGTATGAACTAGGAATCCAGTCTAGTGTCTATTCAGTTAGGAGTAGTATTCAGCATCGAGTGAACCCAAAGATGGGGTCTCACCCGCCATTAGAGGGTGTGATCCTTAGAATCAATCCTTGTATTCTAGAACTACGTAGCCAGTGTAAGTTAAGATATAACTCAATGAGTATAGGGTTAATACATCTCATTTGAGTTCTCTTACCAGCGAGGGGTTGACGGAAGAGCTACTTGTCAGAGAGGATTAACTAAGCGCTTGTCTTTACCCGTGGCACGGTAATGATACCCTTCCAACTGGGGTTACAGGTTGGACCCTGATAATGCTCAGCTTACACGTCAATTTAGTCCAAGGTGGTCATTGTCAATATATTTACCCAACTTTGGAGTCGGGGTCAAATACACAGGGAACAATGTGAGTGACGATTAAACTAATTTGAATCTATAGCTACAAGTTGAATTCAAATAAATAATACAAAAAGATAAAATGAGGGGTATTTAATTTGTGAATTATGTCCTAATTAATTGTAATAAGAGTATTCCAATGATTGATTCATTTTGTAAGTAGTAATTCAATGATATTTAACAAACTAGAGTTATGGTTACCAAGATGCTTAAATAATTTGGGTTGTGAATCACTTATGAGTTCCAATTAATAATTTCCATTGTAAGAGTAGTTGATTCCTATTATTTACCCATTATTTTCTCAACTTGACTGGGTAATTTATCCCTCAATCTCTTAAAGTCAAAGGAAATATCATTTATTCAACTATTTTCTCATGTAGATCAATCCTGCTAAGGCATTCATCGTTAATCTAAGGTTTAGAGCCTTGAGAATTCATGTAAACCTTTTATTTTCCCAACATACACTTTCCTTTTCGGACAAGTGATGTTTAAGGGCTCACTCTTCAAGTTTGCAACCAAGAAAAGTCATTAAAGTGAAGAAAGGTTTATACAATGTCCATTACTCATAGAAATCAATTGGATTCACAACCCAAAATCCATTTTTCACATCAAGGCTCCCATAACCCTAGTTATGGGAACTTAGCCACACATATCCATAGAAGAAATAGAAAGCATCTTTGTATTATTCATAAATAAATTCAAGATTTACTTACAAAGGTTACAAGAATTTGTTCTTGAATCTTCAATAGAGATGGAATAATTAGATCCACAAGATTTGCTTAATTCCAAAAAATACTACCTTACAGAGAGTTTCAAGTATAGAGGCTATGATAAAAGATGAAACAAAGATAATGATAATGATAATCTAATAAAACCTAAAACTAGTATTTATATGTTCCCAAGTAAAAAAGAAATAAAATTTGCATTCAGAAAAATTTTGTCCAAGTTGGTGGTCCACCGCAAAATTGGTGGTCCACTATTTTGAACTTCACTGGATATGCTGAAATCTAGACTTCTGTTTTAGGTCTGGTGATCATTTTGGTGGTCAGTAGCAAGACTGGTGGTCCACTATTTTGGCCAACAGTGAGTTTTCTGAAATCTTGAATCTGCTGGTCAATTTGGTGGTCAATCGCGAAGCTGGTGTTTCACCATTTCAACCTTCACTGAGTTACCTAAAATCTTGAGTTCTGTTTTAACTTGGTGGTCGAACTGGTGGTCAGTCTCAAGACTGGTGGTCCACCATTTTGACCACCAGTGAGTCAATTTCTAGAATTTCACTGCGATTTCACCGCATCATGGATCCTCCATACACTCTATAAATTTCTACACACGCTAATTCATATTAAAATAAATCCATTTACAAATCCAGTGATGTTTTACATGAGTCCATTGGACTTCTCACATCCCCTCAATGATCCAATACATTTCAGGACTCTAAATGGAGTCAATTTCTGCATTTCGGTTTTGTTGAGCCATTCCTAGCCTTATTGAGTTGTTTATACTTGATTTGAAGATTTCATATCCTTCATATATCATAATTATCCATTAAAATATCATCCTAAATCATTAAAAACCACAAATTAGAGCTTAAAACAACACAACATCCAAGACGGTGAACTCAAAACACGAGCTAAGCATAGGCTAATTTCACTTTGATTTTCAGCTCTTTGTTTTGAATGTTTTCTTGATCCAATTGACCCTTTAACATTACAAATAAGTTGTTTCACATATAAATATATAATAACAACCTTAGTAACTCATTAAAACACATTAAAACCAAACACAATAGACTAGACAAACACCTAGCTCAAGCTAGTCACACTAGTTTTCTTGGTTAAACTCTAAATGCTCAAATTGAATAAAAAATTATGTGAAAACACCATTAAACATTGTAAGCACATACTTGGACACATGAATTCTTATTTATATTAATATCAACACATATAACATAAGAATTATCCTTAAAACAAGGCTAAAAAGGCTAGAATAGTATGCTAGAATGCATAAATACACCCAACATCAGACCACTAAAAGTTCAGAAAGGGGCATGTCAGTTAGATGATTACCTCCTACATCTCAATCTCAGTCATCAGTAAAGAACTCAGATAGTTATATAGATTTTAGGACTATTAGATATAGTCACTCAGCTCAATACGACACTCAGCTAGTTCTATCATAAATAGGACTATCAGACACAGTCACTCAGTAAGTAGTATATTAGTTATTAGTTACATCAGTTAACCAGTATTCAAACTCAGTATTCAGTATTATCATGATCTCAGTTACAGTTTACATAGTTATGCATGTACTCTAATTCAGTCTTACTAATGCATATGAATCCTTGCATTCAGACTTACCTCACTTTTCTTACCAATACATTCACATATACTGACACATACTTTTCTTTTGTGCTATGGTGTTTTATACCATAGGTTTATATGTACGGGCTCTAGAGCACTCTTACCAGATCTAACTTTCAGCTGACAGAGTAGTGATGAGTCCTTACAGTTCGAGGATATATTTATTCATTCAGTATCTCAGTTTATTTTCAGTAGTTGGAGTTAGTTGAGGGCTTGTCCCATCAACTCCACAGTTTAGATAGTTTTAGAGACTTTTCAGACTAGTTGTTCAGACAGTATTCTGTATTTTAGATTCTGATGTTTTATTAGATATTATCATTTCTATTTATCAGTATTATAGTTTTAAACCTTATGGAATTTTAGCCCATTTTTCCGCACTATACCGCATTATTACTCAGTTATTGCAGTAGGTACCAGTCATGGGTTGGATTGTGGTTCTTCAGAATTATGAGCACCATGTAGCATTCGGGGTACCAGACTCAGGGCGTTACAAACTTGGTATCAGAGCCTAAGGTTCAATAGAGTCCTAGGAAGTTTGAAAGCCATATGTAGTAGAGTCTTGTGCATAGGTGTGTAGCGTGCCACACTTATGTATAGAAGGCTATGAGATGTTGTAGGAACAGTATCCCTTCTTTCAATATTCATATCATGCGAGTGAGCATGATCTCCAGTTAAACTGTCTTTCTAATCCGCTTATTCCTTTTGGTTACAGAATATGCCTCCCAAAAGAACTAATAAAAGAAGAACCGAAAACCAGTCGGCAACCCAACCCATTCAGGAAGATCCCCTGGATGAACACGTATCTCATGCAGAATTCAAAACTACATTCACTACTCAAGCCAATTCAGTAGCAGCCCAGAATGAATAGCCAGTTGTTGTTCCACCTAACCCAGTGGCCAATATTGATGCAGCCAGGATTCGGGACTTTACCCGAATGAATCCTCCTTTATTCTCAGGATCTAAGCTAGAATAGGATCCACAAAAGTTCCTTGATCAGGTTTAGAAAGTCATAGATATCATGGGAGTGACTTTCAATGAGAGTGCTGAGTTAGCTGCCTATCAGCTATAAGATGTAGCCCATACATGGTTTAAGTAGTGGGAGATAGAAAGGGGTGCAGATATAGAGCCCATAGAATGGGAAGAGTTTTCTACGACCTTCTTAGATAGATTCTTTCCCTTAGAGCTGAAAGAAGCCAAGGTGTTAGAGTTCATCAATCTTAGGCAAGGCAGTATGAGTGTGAAAGAGTATTCCCTCAAGTTTACTCAGTTAGCCAAGTATGCTCCCCATGTAGTGGCAGACAATAGATCTAGAATGAGAAAGTTTATATCTGGGGTATCGGGTAGAGTGGTTAAGGAGTGCAGGACTGCAATGTTGATTAAGGAGATGGACATATCTAGGCTTATGGTCCATGCTTAATAGATTCATAAGCAGAAGCTCAAGAATAAGGAGAGAGAAAATAAAAGAGCTAGAATAGGTAGTTTTAGCTTCTGTCAGCCTAAGTTAGAGGGTGGGAATCATTTTTAGTTTCACTTAAAATCTGCAGCCCCAGTTCTATCTTCAAATAGTGCACCAGTACCAAAGTTCAGGAATGACAGTCATGATATAGCTCTAGGCTCCAGGACCCAGAGTAGTGCAAGCTGTGTTCGTACCAACCCATTTTATGAAGAATATGGTAAGAATCATAAGAGGGTGTGTAAAAATAGTAGTTATGCGTGTTTTGGATATGGCGAGTCAGGTCACAGAGTCTGAGATTGTCCTAAGCTTGGCCTACAAAGTTAACATAGTCGTCCTTCAGCTCTGTCCGATTACCTGAATCATCAGGGTGCCACTTCTAGTGCTTCCAGTGGGTAGCGCTCAAATAGGCTTTATGCACTTCAGTCTAGGAAAGATCGGGAAAGTTCTCCTGATGCGGTTACTAGTATATTAAAAACCTTCCCCTTCACATATTTATGCCTCATCTAATTTAGGAGCTTCTCTGTCTTTTGTAACTCTTTGCATAACAGTTAACTTTAAAGTCAGACCAAATATTAACAAAAACTTTCTCAGTCTCCACCCCAGTGGGTCAGTCTATCATAGCCCGACGGGTATACAGGAACTGTTTGGTTATGATATCTCAAGAAGTTAGGCTTCCAAATTTTAAAAGTAATATTAGTACGTGTAGAAAAGTAAAGGGGTGGGAATGATGCCCAAACCGTCTTTACCTCTATTCAAAGATTGTACTTCAGTCATCACGATACTTATGCATGCTTTATATCTCAGCTCTATGAACACAGCTTATATTCATGCACTTTCCATTGAATTGCGTGCACTTACAATTGCTAGTATGAAGAGTTCCAGTTCACTCAGTAGTATGAATCATGTTCCATGAGCACAGAAAACTCCAAACTTAGGTCATGCAACTCATGACTACTACTCTCATGCCTTATAGTGTGTTCAACCCCGTTACCACCTTGATTACAGTCATTGTTACAGGCTCAGACATAGTGTCAGCCTAATTCTCTGTCAAGTAATCATATTTGTAACTTAGTTCAGTCTCAAGATTGCTCAACTATAGTGTACAGTTATCAGTTACTAAGATTTTTAGTATTTTAGTACCTTAGTTTACAAACTATTTCAGAATCATATCATACGTTTGGTCTTGCATTCTCAAATAATACAGTTTCACGAATTTATGCTGAGTTATTTCATGTTATCCAGTTAGTCCTTACCTTATATACATGACACTCTATGGTTTTAGTTATTCAGGCTAAGTACAGTTCTATCTTACAGATCCAGTAATTCAGTTATCCATCATTCAATTAGCCTAATAAGTTAGTATGCTTATGCATTCGTGCTCAGCACCCATGCGTATATTTTCAGTAGTCTCAGGTGAAGGGTTGTACTAAGGTGGAGAGTATAGTTGAAAGGATATTCAAAGGACATCTCTAAGCTAAAAAATTTTAGTTGCAGTGCATAAGGCTTAGCCACTTCATCTTGGATGATGTTTCGTAGGCCATGACTCATATTACAAAACTTATTCAGACTATGCCAAGATTTCCTTACCCCCTAAAGACACTAGAACTATATAGAAAGAGTGTCAGAAAAAGGCCCCAGTCGAGTATAAGTTTTCAGTATAAGTTAATCCACAGAGTCAATGATTCAGTTTAGCAGTCAGACGGACAAGTTTGTATGGTTCCCCATCTTTATATTTATTCATGCTATCCAAAGTCTCGTGAATGTAATTGTTCCAAGATGGGGAAACCAGGTAGTTGCGTATTCATCCCAGTCAATGTATCATGTCTCAGTTTCATACCCAAGATATCATATCCAGTCATGGCTCGGTTTGTAGGTGCTCTGTATATCATCCCTGTTTTCCTCAGTATTTCAGCCAAGTCAATATTTTTTGAGGGACAAAATATCCCAAGGGGGACATGCTCTATAACCCCTAAGCTATCATGTCCTAAACCCTCCAACTTCATTTCACATAACGAATCCATTTTGGAATGGTGGGTACTCATAGGTTGAACCTCAAGTTCCAATCTCATCCGTGAGCCATGTATTCAGGGGTTCAGTTCAGTGCTAATATTCAGTTTATGTATAACACTTCAGACTTAGTAATGTCCCCAAGTCCCTCTAGTTAAAGTTCTTTTGCAGAATCAGTCCATTAAGAGAGCTACTTGGGAAGTAGAAGCAGACATGCAGACCAAGACATGCAGACCAAGACATGCAGACCAAGTATCCTATTCTCACCACTTCTCCGCTAATCCAGACCCAACCCAAGGTAATGGATTTCCTTAAGCTAATTCAGTTTCATGCTCAAATTTCCATTACAAACTTGGTATTATTTACCATTATGTATTCAGTCATATATTCATGAGTCAGTTCAGTCATGTATTCATGCATCAGATGTGCATGTTCAGTATGAGAAACTCAAATTATCAGTACTCACAGTTATGCATTCATGAATTAGCTCAGTCATGTATTAGTTATGCATATTCAGTATGAAATTTGGTATGTCAGTAATAACAGTTCTATAGTCAGTTCCTAGATATTCATGTCCAGTAAGTAGATTTAGCCTACTAGTACTCTCAGTTCAGTCAGTCACATTCAAGGATGAATGTTCCCAAGGGGGAGATATTGCAAGACCTCAAAAATTTCTAGCTTTATTCAGTCCTTTAAGCTTGTTAAGGGGTCCCAAACTTAGAAAATTCTAGCTAAGTATTCAGACTTAGTTGATTTTTTTTCCTTTGAAAGTTGGCAATCTCATTTCGTGACCTTAATGTGCTTTAAATGTCTATGTTTTAGTTAATTCATGATCAGGAAGGTCAATAGGTGTTTCCAAAAAGTTTTGGATTTTTTGTACTTCGTTTGAAGCACCTTTGAAATCCTAAAATAGCGAACCAACGCGATCTTGGCATGCCGCGTCACCTATCATGTTGGTTTATATTTTCCCCAGCTACCAGCGTCAAATTCTAGTGAGTTGGCACGATGCATCGACTATCACATCGATGCAATTGATGCACCACGTTGACCTGTGTGTTGGTAACCTAGTTTTACTCATTGAAAGACCACATTCTTGGGGGGGTATTTGGGTCTTTTTTCCCTGACTCTCAGCCCCAAACATGAAATTTAATACCCTAGGAAGCAAATAAACTCTATCTTTCTCAATTTCTCTCAAGAACAAGCCTTAGGGTTTTCAACTCAAGATTCAAATCTCAAGCTTTCCACCATTAAATTCCAGAAATTCTTCAACAAAGTATGTAAAGTGTTTATCCAAGGGTCCCTTCCACCTAAGGAGTTCAAGAAACTTCTTTCAAAAACATGAATTGTGATTTCCATGTTGTGGGTTTGAATGTAATCATGTTGATGTTGTTGTATATGTTCCAAGTTGAAATCTTTATGTATTTCTTGATATTATCATAGCATGTAAGTTGAATTTTGATTCTCTTATATTGAAACCCTTGAATTATAAAGTCATGATGTATTAGCATTGTTGTTCATGCCCAAGTATGAAGCTACGCCTGCCATGTGTTTGATAAAGCACTAAATTGAAATTATGGTGCTTTTATGATCCTTTGGTGATATAAATGATAAACTTATGCTATAGCCACATGTTCACAATGTCTTCTATGCTAAAGTTGTACCTGGTATGTGTTTGATGGAATGCTCATAAGATTGGTTTAATGAAATTATGATGTGTTAGCATGCATTCTTATTCATGTGCAAGTTCATGAATTTCAAGTGATTGATGAAATGTCTCATAGATTGTATTATGAGTTGTTGACTATTGTCAAGTATTCAAGAATTGTCATGTCTTATTATTTTTATGTTATCGAGTCCTGGGGGTATTTAATACCCAATAATTTAGCTGTGTGACTAGAGCCAGTGTCAGTAACAAAATAGTCTTAGTCATGTCACGATCAGTAGTACTCTAGTTCGGTTATAGAACTCAAAAAAACTCAGTATCAATCCAGTCCTATTTAGTATTTAGTTCAGTCCTAAGTAATCTCAGTCAGCTAACAGAACTAAGTAGTATTTCATCAGTCAACGAAACTTAGCAAACTCTGTTCAGTTCAGTTAATCAGTACAATCAGTAACAGATCAGTCCAACCTAGTATGAACTAGGAAACCAGTCCAGTGTCTATTCAGTTGGGAGTAGGATTCAGTACCTAGTGAACCCAAGGATGGGGGCTCACCTGCCAGCAGAAGGTGTGATCCTTAGAAGCAATCCTTACGTTCCAGAATTTCGTAGCCAGCATAGGTAGAGATATAACCCTACTAGTATAGGGTTAATACATCTCATTCGAGTTCTCCTACCAGCGAGGGGTTGGCCAAAGAGCTCCCTGTCAGAGAGAGTTAACTCACAGCTTGTGTTTACTCGTGGAATGGTACTGACACCTTCCAACTAGGGTTATAGGTTGGACCCCAAACAGTTCAGAAAGAGGCATGTCTATTAGATGATTATCTTCCACAATCTCAGTCTCAGTCATTAGTAAAGAACTCAGATAGTTCTACAGATTTCAGGACTGTCAGATACAGTCACTCAGCTTAGTATGGAACTTAGCTAGTTCTATCAAAAACAGGTCTGTCAGACACAGTCACTCAGTAAGCAGTATATTAGTTATCAGTTACATCAGTTAATCAGTATTCAGTATTATCATGATCTCAGTTACAGTTCACGTATTCATGCATGTACTCTTATTCAGTCAACTCATGTTATTCAGTTATTGTTATTCATGCATATGAACCCTTGTATTCAACCTTACCTCAGTTTGCGTAGTAGTACATTCACATGTACTGACGCATACTTTTCTTTTGTGCTATGGTGTTTTATACCATAGGTTCAGACGTACGGGCTCCAGAGCACCCTTAGCAGATCAGACTTTTAGCAGACAGAGTAGTGGTGTGTCCTTATAGTTCGAGGACATGTTTATTCATTCAGTATCTTAGTTTATTTTCAGTAGTTGGGGGCTTGTCCCATCAACTTCATAGTTCAAATAGTTTTAGAGGCTTTTCAGACTAGTTGTTCAGTATTTTAGTTTTTGATGTTTTATCAGATTTTATCATTATCTTTATTAATATAACAGTTTTGAACCTTATGGCATTTCAGCCCATTATTCCGCATTATACAGTATTATTACTCAGTTATTACAGCAGGTACCAGTCATGGGTTAGCTTATGGTCCTTCGAAATTATGAGCACTGTGTAGCATTCGGGGTACCAGACTTGGGGCGTTACAGCTAAGTGCTCCTCTCATTGTCTTCTTAAATCCATAACACAGGCTCAAAGAATATCTTCCAACACTAGAATAGTTCACTCGGGCAAACCATCGGTCTACAGATGAAATTTTGTACTCAGATCCACCTTGGGTACCTAACTCCTCCTAAAATTCTCTCCAAAAGCTAGAAGTGAATACAAAACCACGGTCTGAGATAGTAGATATGGGAATGCCATGAAAATAGACTATCTCACAAATATTGATGCAGGCTAATCTCTCAGCACTAAAGGACATCTGACTATGAAGTAAATAGGCTGACTTGGTGAATTGGTCCATGATGACCCAAATACCATCAGAACCATGGGAGGTGAGAGGCAAACCATTAATGAAATCCATGGTAATCTACTCCTATTTCCACTCGGGAATGGGCAATCTCAGAATTAAACCACTTGGATGTTGATGCTCGACCTTTACCTATAAACAACAAAGACAACAAGCTACAAAGTCTGCCATATCTCTCTTCATAACACTCCACCAATAATGATGTCTCAAATCTCTATAAATCTTGGTTATACTCGGATGAAAAGAATATCTAGAGCTATGAGCCTCGTGCAAAATCAACTGAATCTAATCATCAATCCTCGGAACATAAATGTGGCCATCAAATTATAACCCTCCCTTAGAATCTATGGTGTCTTCTTGAACTCACCACTTAACACCTGATGGCGAAGGAAGTGAAACTTACTATTGTCAAACTGATGATCTTGAATTTTCTCAAATAACGAGGACCTCACTTCCACACTAGCCAAAATCCTCCTGAATGTGCCGTGCCAATAACATCTATGAAACTGAAATACAAGCCAAGCTACCCATACTTACTGTCTTTTGACTCAAGGCATCTGCTACCGTATTTGTCTTGCTCAGATAATACAAACAGACACATCATAATCCTTAAACAACTCCATCCATCTATGTTGTCAGGCATTAATCCCCCTCTAGGTCATAAGATGCTAAAGCTATGATAATCGATGAAAAATCTCACAATGCACACCATAAAGATAATGTCTTTAAATTTTAAGCGTGAAAACTACCACCGCCAACTCCAAATCATGAATGGCGTAGTTGTGCTCGTGCACCTTAAGCTGTCTATAAGCATAAGTAATAACACGACCCTGTTACATCAATACACAACCCAAACCAACACCAGAAACATCACAAAATACGGTGAATCCCTCACCCATAATTGGAAGAGCGAGAATAGGAGCTAAAGTAAGAAAATACTTGAGTTTTCCAAATCTCGACTTACACTCCTTGTACCATCAGAAAAGAAACTTCCTTCCAAGTTAATCTACTCATAGACACTAAAATAGTAGCAAAACCCTCAATAAATCATCTATAATAACTGGCTAAACCAATGAAACTACGAACCTCAGTCGGAGATAAAGGTCTAGCCCAATCACGAATTGCCTTAATCTTTGGTGGGTCTACCATAATACCATCCTTAGACACAACATATCCTAGGAATGTCACCGACTCAAGCCAAAACTCACACTTAGAGAACTTGGAAAAAAGCACATGATCTCTCAAAGTCTGGAGCACGATCCTCAAATATTGCACATGCTCCTCTTTACTCCTCGAATACATAATGATGTCATCGATGAATACAATCACAAAAAAATTCAAATAAGGCCTGAATACTCGGTTCATCAAGTCCATAAATGTTGTTGGGCCTTAATCAACCCAAATTACAACACTAAAAACTCATAATGACCATAGCGGGTCCTAAAGGCTGTCTTTGGAATATCCTCAGCCCAAATCCTCAATTGATGGTAACCAGATCTCAAGTCAATCTTAGAAAATATAGTTTCACCCTGAAGCTGGTCAAACAAATCTTCAATGTGAGGCATAGGATAACGATTCTTCACTATCACCTTGTTAAGCTCCCTAGAATCAATAAATATATGCATGGGGCCATTTTTTTATTCACAAACAACATAGGACTACCCAAGAAGACACACTCGGTCTAATAAAACCCTTATTAAAAAGATCCTGAAGCTGAGAATTCAGCTTTTTAAGCTCGACAGGAGATATATGACAAGGTGCCATAAAAATAAGTTGGGTGTCAGAATCGAGATCAATAGCAAACTCAATCTTATAGATATGGGGAATACATGGCTAGTCGGTAGGGAACACATTAGGAAACTCATAAACAACAAAAACAGAGCCATGCGACAAACTTTCCGAACTAGTATCACAAATATAAGCGAGATAAGAATCGTAACCCCTCAAAATAAGCCTCCTAGCATAAATATAAGAAATAATCCCCGTAGGGTCGTAGAAAACCGCTCCCTGCCCCACAACTGGGGGTATACCGAGCATGGATAAGGTAATAGTCTTAGAAAAACAATCCATGACCACTTGATAGTGGGATAACCAACCCATCCCTAGAATCACATCAAAATCCACCATATTCAGAACAATAAGGTTAACATAAGTATGAACATCTCTAAAAATCACAACACATGATCTAAAAACCCAATCACTACTAAAGAGTCACCCATGGGAGTAGATACACGCATGGTCATGGATAACAAATCCCAAAATAACTCTAATCATGGAGCATAATAAGAAGATACATAAGAATAAGTGGATCACGGATCAAATAAAGCAAGGTCCAACTAATGACATACCATGATTGTACCTGTAATAAAAACATCCAAAGACTCAGCCTCGGGTCTAGTAAGTACTGCATACAACTGACCATGCCCACCACCTGGTTGAGCTCCTTGCTAGCCTCCTATCATACCTGCCTGAAAACCTCTTCGAGTACCTCAGAAACCACCCTTACGACCCTAAGAACCACTTCTAGCTGAGGGATGAACTGATCTATTAGGGGGAACAATCTGAGCTGCAACAATAATTGCCCCACAACTAGGGCACACTTTAGAATAAAGACTAGGAGCTCTAAAATTATAACACGACACCTGAGCTAAACCAAAACAAACATATTCGACTGACCCAAAATAACCATCACATCTAGACTGTCCAAAAGATGAACTTCTTGAAGACTGACCACTGCCCTCACCAGTGCTAGACTGACCTCTGTGAGTAATCTAAAGAGCTGCCTGAACCAGTTGATTGGGCTAACTCTGAGACTGATAAGATGGACGTAGAGAATACCTATCATAAGAACTACTACCTCTAAATCAAAAACTACTACGACTTCCAATGAAACTACCCTGATATCTAGGTCTCTTATCATTGCACCCTAGGACCTCATGATGCATCTTCTCTATCACCCGAGCATGATCTAAAACCTCAGCAAAAGACCTACCCACAGCAACCGAACTCTGAGTGGATATGCAAAAGAGAAGTCTCAATCCTCAAACAAATCAATGAACTCTCTCATACTCGGTGCCTAAAATAGAAGTAGCATGCCTAGCCAACTCATGAAAATTAGCCGCAAACTCCACAACCATTATGGAGCCCTGCTCAAATCTAGAGAACTGATCCCTCAAATAATCCCTAAGGATGTGAGGCATATAGTTCTCCAAGAACATCTTAGAGAACTGAGTCCATGATAAGGGAGAAAATCCAATTGGTCTAAAATCCATATAACCTCTCCACCAATGTTGAGCAGCCATGTCCAACTGAAATGTGGTGTAATCCACACCACGAGTCTCAATAAGGCCCAGATTATGGAGCCTATCCTAACAAGCAATCAGAAACTCAAAGCATCCTTACCCGGAGCACCAAAAAACCTAGGTAGAGCCAACCTCAAGAATCTACCAAACATCTTATTCTTGTCAATAAACATAATAGGCTAGGCAACCACTAGCTGAGCAATGATCGGTTGAGGAACCGCTGGAGTAGGATGGACCTCTACTGTAAGAGTAGTAGCCACAGGCTGTGCCCCTACCTTACCATTCTAATCAGTAGATTGTGCACCATCAGACGACATACCACAACTATACCCAAAAGTTAAACCAAATCATCTCTAAGCATTGAAGAAGAAATAAGACTGAGTGGAGACTGGGCTGATCCTTGGACTACCACTGGCTGGGGCAGAAGAATATCTAGCTCAAGAGCAAGAATAGGGTTTGGTGAAGGCTCTCTATATTATCCCCTAGCAGTGTACACATCTTTAGGCTATCCTCAACCCTTGGGTCATCCACGAACAGGAGTAGAATCCCTAGGGTTGATCTCGGGACCCTTATTTCATATAAAGGTAGCACGAATCCTGGCTATCTATGAAAGAGTAAAATCAAAGAAATATTCTACAAACCAAATCAGATGCTTAGCAAGTTATGAGTGAAAGATGTGAAGAACCCCTACGAATGTCCCATAACATCCCAAAGATAGGAAGTTGATGTCATCATTCTATTCTATAGGACTCTACTATACACTTTCTCTTATACCAAAAACACCAGTGTAACCTAGCTCTAATACGAATTTGTCACAACCAGATTTTTGAGTTATAATGGTACCTACCCTATCCCGCTAATAGGCAAATCAAACTGTAACCTAATCTGAATACAAAGGGTTAACATGGTGGAGGTTCCCTAAAAGGGCCTAGTAAGCAATCCAACAAAGTAAATAAATAAGGCAAAGAAATAGTTTAAAGGTAGTCACTACATATTACCATCCCACGACCTGGTAGAGCTAGTACAAGAGCATCTAGTATAATATTACAACCCAAGTATTTAGAATAGTCGATACATCTGTCTTAAAACAAAAGACTGAATCCTAAAAAGATGGGTGACTCGGATTCCAAAAGTTGACCCTATCTCCAAATATCATCACTACATAAACACAAATCAGTGGCGGAAACTAGTGCTTAGATCTGCACCAAAAAGGTACAACAGTGTAGTATGCATACCAAAGCTATGGGTACTAAGTAGGCATCAGCGTCTGACTGAGATAAATTATGATACAAGTGTGATAAAATGCAAGATAACATAACTACGTCAAGGTAAGGAAACAAACCTGAATCAACACCAACATCATTGTGCATAAGTAAGTAAATAATTTAAAATAATAGCATAACATAATATAAAGCATCAACACATGCAATCATAAGTACAAAATTGGCGCCATACACCAATTAGATCGAAAAAGTAAATAACCCATCGCAAGCCTCGATAAGACTAGAAGGTATAATCAAGATAGCATAACTCACCACCGTCATGTATTATCTCTCATAATATCATTGGAAGTTATCCAAGTCATGCCACACTATAACCAACACTTATCCATGTTCATTATTTAACAAATGATAAACACTTATCGACTATCCACCATGTTGCAATTAAACCTCATGTGTCAATTAACCATCCGTTATCAACTGTACATCACTTATTAACTAATAATTAGTCATCCACTTACCAATATTTATCAACTAACGAACATTTATCAATTTATCAATAATTATCAATTACATATTATCTTAGTAGCATCTAGTCATATTTCACCACATTATAACCATTTCTTTATTTTCAAACGTAGCTAGGCTCACTATGATCAGTCTCACACCCCAAAGTCCTCATATCATAATAATTATATCATCATGGTGTAATATGAATATCCGAACTAAAATAGGTATATACATATAATCTATAGCCAAACTCGAATCGGTAAATAAGTTCATAACCAGACTTGAATTGGTCAATATAATCAATAGCCAAACTCTAACTGATAAATATATCAATAACCGAGCTTTAATCGGGAAATATAATTGTCAATGTCATAATTACTCCAGACTCAAACTAGGTAAATATAATCATGTCAATATAATCAATAATATTATCAATAGCATAATCAATAGACATCAACCTTTGCATTATCACAACCCCAAAACAAGGGTCATGATAGTATTTGTCGTGGTGAACCTTGACAAGTAAGCCTATCACCAAAACTAACACACAAGGAGAAAAGAGACAATTATAACCTCGAGATAAGACCTCTAGAATGAAGTCGATCCCTACAATATCACAAATGCCGAAAGAAACATTACCAAAATACCTTACATTCCCAAAACCTGGTGTCAATAGTATAAGAACAACTAATACAATCTTATAATCCAATACAGGGACAGCCAAAATAGGATACAACTCTGTTTCTGAAATATAATAAAGACGTAGTCTAATATACATAAGATAGAAGTGAACTTTGGATGCCTAAAATCAATTTCTACCTTGAAAAGCTCCAAGGGTCACTCGAATCAACAAAGCCGGGGCACACTTAAACTAGGACTTGGATAAAAAAGGCATAGTAGGTGTGAATACGACCTACTTATACTCATTAGGTATCATTGGTCGATCGAGTAATGTAGAAAATACAACATATAAAATACACACACAGGCTTGCGATCAGGTATTACTCTACAACCCAAGGCTTGTAAGTTGTGAGGTTCTATAATATCCTTATATGACACAACAAAGCACCCGCAAGAACACAATTATACCATGTATAAGCAAAGTAAAGGAGAACCACATATACGAGAGCATTACATACAAGTAAGGCAAGAAAGAACGATAGATAAATAACAATTCAAAACAAAATATACAATCACATCACAAATATAATGAAGTAAATATAATAAGGATAGTGATGATGATGTCATGCACAAGATTATTGCACAACCTCCGAGACAATCGCACAGTCTCCATATACACCTACGAAGCTAAAGCTTCCCGACATAGCACCCACGGGGGTTCATCAACATGTATACAATAAATATATCATATCTTCTCCCTGAAAGATCCCTCTGGGAGGGTTTTATAAGATGTCATAATATCTTCTCCCATCACATCCTTCTGGGATGGTTTTATTAAAAGGTGTTGCCAATATTTCTTGGTATTTCCATGGTGGTACCACTTATTTCATGAATGAGTATGATATGAGGATGTAATGCTCACAACCAATCACAATGAGTATTTCCACAACAAACCAAAAATAATATTTCCAAAACCAACCAATATACCAAATACATGAGCCAAATATCCACTCATTATTTCCAATCATCCATGAATTTCCATATGTTTCATAAGCCAATAGGGTATGAATACATCACAGCTCACAATGGGTACGACAACATGCTTCTTCATTAAATAAGATATAGTTATCATCATGTATATAGGCTATCAACATCACAAAGGACCCCATACGGTCACACATAACACATATTATTCTGAAACACCACATAATATCACATTATAGGCCCCCACACGGGCCCAACACAATAAGATAGACATTTTTCATGGTTAATTCCCACACCCTTAACATATATTTTGTATCAACATTAACTATCCAGCCTAGTATGAAAGAAGTTAAGCCATAACCTACCTCGAATATTGAAACTGGTCCATTAAACTTTAATCCTAAAGCCTTACACTTCATGAATGGGCCCAAAATCAACTAAAATATTGAAATAAGAATTTACACATCAAAAAGAACCCAACGACGCCCATATTACCTAGTTTCAAGTCAAAGTCAAAATGGACCCCTAAAATGGGTTTTCAAAATAGAAGGGCAAAACCATAACTTTATTTCAAAAGTATGTTCCTCATTTTTAGGAGTATACAACTGAACATCCAAGCAAAAATGAGGTTCGAATCAAAGAAAAATCATTTTATACTTTACCAGGTAAAGTCTTCAAAATCTATTTAAAAATCCATAATCAAAGTTGTTTTGATGAGGAAATCAATGGAAAATGGATAATTATAGGATTAGAAACTCATTTAAGTAAAAAAAGAAAGTGAAATTGGGGTTTAAATTGGTGAAAAATACTTTTTTAAGCCTTATGGGCCAAAGTCCCCAAATTCCTTACTTAATCTATGTTTAAAACAAGATTTAAGGTTAAAGATGGAAGAAATTTATTGAAATAGGTGTAATGGAGCTTACCTAAGCTTAGAAATGGAGAAAATTGCTCAAAACCATGAAAACCCTAAGCTACAAGTCTCAAAAATGGTGAAAAATAATGAAACATAAGTATTTATACCCAATACTCGCGATTGCGGACCTCGAGTTTCTATTGCAGTACCTCATCTTACTCGACTCTCGCGATCATGGATGGGTGTCCCGATTGAGACACTGAATCTGCTAGCCTAATCGTGATTGGGGAACTATTTCACAATCGCAGGTGCACCAGCTACGAATTTTATATCATTTCAAGTCCCCATGGGCCCCTCGAGATTCATTCAAAATCTCGTGAATGCAAACAAACTATGCTACCCTATAAAATTTGATGCTCCAGACTCTATGGTGATATTAGAATTTTGAAAAGATATCATTTTCACAAAATTGACCCCCAAAACCCAAAATTATAATTTTTCAAACCGAGTGTCGAAATAACATTTCAAAACCATTAAATCAAACCAAATATATTACCACCCTAAAATCGATGTTTTGGATCTATTATCGTAATTCATTTTGCCATTCGTCCTACGAATAAAAAGATATCGACTGAATTAAAATATAAGGTTCTCCAAGCCACAAAAAACCATAATATTACACAAATGACAAGTAAATACACTAGGAACCATGCCAACCAACCCCACATCCCAGAAATTCCATGATGCAACATGGGGAGGGGTAAAATAATTAAATTATACAAAAACACATATTTTATATATTTCATCCAAATTTTTGTCGTTATGTTATCCATCACAAAGAAATATAGTTTGTCCATAAACTAAAGGCAAAAGAAATAAATGAATCAACAAAGAGCTGGGGATAAGAACTATTCATATCAGAATCGACTTCCTAAGTAGTCTCATCTACAGGTCGATGTCGCCACTGAACCCTAACCACTGGGATAACTCTAGAGCGTAATTGTCTAATATCCCTAGCCAACACGGAGATCGACTCCTCAACAAAAGACAATCGCTCATCTAACTGAATTGACTCTCAATGAATGACAAGAGACTCATCAGGAATGTAATGGTGAAGTATTGAAATATGAAAAATTGGATGAACAGTTGATAAGCCTAGGGGCAAAGCTAACTCATAAGCCACATCACCAACAATCCAAAGAATCTCAAATGGATCGATATACCTAGGTCTAAGCTTGTACCTCTTCCCAAACCTCATCACACCCTTCATGGGTGAAACTCGAAGGAAAATGCGATCACTAACATAAAACATAAGGCATAAAGTCTACGATCAGCATAGCACTTCTACCTACTCTAAACTGCTCGAAGTCTATCCTAAATAATCCAAACTCAGACTCACAAAGTAAGTCTGTACGTTAAGGTCTAACCTCGAAAACATCAAACCAACCAATTAGAGAACAATAATGCCTACCATAAAAAGCCTCAAAAGGAGCCATATCGATACTGGAATGGCAGCTATATTATAAGAAAAATCTACTAAAGCCAAATGCTGCTCCCATTGGCTACCAAAATCCATCACACAAGCGCAGAGCATATCCTCTGAAACTTGAATAGTTTGCTCTGACTGACCATCAGTATAGGGGTGAAATGATATACTAAGATTAACCCGAGTACCCAACTCATCCTGAAAAATCTTCTAAAAGTGAGATGTGAACACAGATCCTTGATCTAAAATGATAGACACCGACACAACATGAAGGCACACAATCCCACGAGTATAGACATGGGCAAACCTCTCAGTACTAAAGGAGACCTGCACCAGAATGAAATGAGAAAACTTGGTTAATCGATCCATAATGACCTAAATATTATCTGAACTATAAGAAGTGAGAGGCTATTCAGTCATGAAGTCCATAGCGATTTGTTCCTATTTATACTCGGGAATGGGTAACCTCTGAAGTAATCCACCAGGTCTCAAATGCTCGGCCTTCACCTACTGATAACTAAGGCAATGTGGCAAAAATTTCACTACATCCTTCCTCATACCAGCCCACCAGTAATGCTTCCTTAAATCACGATACATCTTAGTCACTCCTGGATGGATGAAATACCTAGAACAATGGGCCTTTTCCAAAATAAATCTAATCTAGTCACCCACTCTCGGCACACAAACTCAATACCCAATCCTAAAAAATCCATCTGAATCAAGTAAGGCTTCCTTAGCCTCACCACTCAATATCTTATCTCAAATCGATCTCAATCTTGGATCATCAAACTAATAGGCTCAAATTTGCTCTATTAAAGAAGACCTAGCCTCCAAAAATGCCTAAATACACCAAAGTGTTAAAATATTAAGACTAATAATCTGGTTAACTAAATACTGGACCTCTAAGGCCAAAGGCATATCCTGGGTCAAAAGATATGCCAAACTACCCATGTTAGTTAACTTTTGGCTCAAGGCATAAGCAACAACATTAGCCTTTCCCGGGTGATAGAGAATAGTCAAGTCATAATCCTTAAGAAACTCAAGCCAATGACACTGCCTCATATCAAGATACCGCTGGGTGAAAAAGGACTGAAGCTATAATGATTCAAAAATTTCACAACAGACTCCATACAATTAGTGCCTTCATAAATTCAAAGCAAAAACAAACATGCACAACTCCAAATCATGGGTAGGGTAATTCTTCTCATGAGGCTTCAATTGATGAGAAACATATGCAACCATCCTACCCTTCTGTATCAACACAACATCTAATCCCACACCTGAAGCATCACAAAATATAGTTTAACCCATGCTCTCCTTGGGTAAAGTCAATATAGGAGTTGAAGTAAAAAATCCATTAAAATTTTGAAAACTCACCTCACAAGCATCAGATAACTGAGAGGAAATATTTTTCTGAGTCAACTTAGCCAATGGAGTTGCTATGGATGAAAAACCCTCAACAGAACCCCGATAATAACCTACTAAGCCAATGAAACTCCAAATCACGATAGGCAAAGTAGGCCTGACCTAATCACGAATCACTGCAATTTGGTTGGATCAACCATAATACCCTTCTTAGTCGCCATATAACCCACGAAAGAAATAGACTCCAACCAAAACTCACACTTGGAGCCTTGGCATACAACTTCTCATCCCTCAATCTCTGAAGCACAATTTGCAAATACTCCTCATGATCGAACTCACTCTTAAAATAAATAATGATACTATTTATAAATACAATAACAAAGAAATCAAGATACGATCAGAACAACTAATGAGTCAACTCCATGAACACAACTGGGCCATTGGTCAACCCAAAGGACATGACCAAAAACTCATAATAAACATATCAACTTAAAAATACTATCTTTAAAATATCCAAAGATTTAATCCGTAACCGATGATAACGAGATCTCAGATCAATCTTTGAAAACACCGCAACACCCTGAAGCTGATCAAATAAATCATCAATACTAGGAAAAAGATACTTATTCTTAACCATCACCTTGTTCAATTATCGATAATCAATACACATCTTTATAGACCCATCATTCTTCTTCACGAATAAGATGGGAACACCCCAAGGTGATACCCTAGGTTGGACAAATCCTTTATCCAAAAACTCCTGTGACTGATCCTTAAATTCTTTTAACTTGATTGGGGTCATCCTATAAGGAACAATAGAAATGGGCTTAGTTCCTGGTGCAACATTAATGACAAAATTAATATCATGATTCAGAGGCATACCAGGCAAATCCATAGGGAACATATCCAAGAATTCCAGAACAACTCAAACAAAAACAAAAGAAGAAGTTGAAAGAACACTATTATCATGAATATGAGCCAAATAAGATAAACATTCCTTCTCAACCAATCTATGATCCTGAACATACGATATAATCCTCTTAGGATCTAAATGAAACATACCTTTGTACACTATCCTCGCTATACCCAGTAAAGTTAAAGTCACGATCTTAGAATAACAAACTAGGATAATATGATAAGGAGCCAACCAATCATACCCAAATAATATCAAAATCAACCATATCTAATATAAGAAAATCTATCCAAGTATCACGCCCATCAAAATTCACAATACAAGATTGATACACACAATCCACCATTACAGAATCACCTACTAGGGTAAATACATAAGTAGTCATGGAAAAAGGCTCACTAATATAATCAAAACCCAAAGCAAAATATGTAGACACACAGGAGAAAGTTGACTTGGGATCAAATAGCACAAATGCATATCTAAAATAAATAGGGATAATACTTGTGATCACAATATTTGAAGCCTCTGCCTCAAGCTTGGCTGGTATAGTATAACACTATCCATGACCACCAGCTAGCTGAGTCGTGCTACGGCCACCACTATGGGCTCCAATACCTCTGCTGCTCATGCCTCTAGTAGAACATCTACCTCTCACAACTAAAATTGGAGTAGCTTTAATTACATTGAAGGATATTCTTTGGCTACATGACCAACCGCATCATACTCAAAGCAACCTTTATGGCCTGACTTAACAAAAAAAGGTACAACTAGACCTAGAAGGCCACTCTGAACTGCTGGACCAAAGGACCAAATACTTGAACTCTACAGGCTGGCTACATTGGTCTACCATGATACCCATGGGAACCTCTGAAATCTCTACTTCAAGAATCCTAACCTCTAAACTTACCAAACTGGCCTACTTTCTGGGCACCTCTCTGAGATGATCATAGAATGCCCTCAGTCATCTTAGTATAATCCACTATACTCCAAAAGGACGTTCCAAATACAACTATCTAAAACGTAGCCAAATAAAGGTAAACATCCAATCCCTTCATAAACTTTCAAATCTTCTTAAACTCAATGAAAATGCTAGTATAAGAATATCTGGAGAAGGTATGAAAGCGTACTTCATACTCTACAATAGTCATGGAGCCCTGTTCTAGGTGATCAAACTCATCTCGCATCCGATCCCTCAGGCTTTAAGGAATAGATCTCTCTAAAAAGGTATCAACAAACTGATCCCATATAATCTCAAGAGAATCAAGAGGTCTACAACTAAAAAGCGACCTCCACCAATCTCTAGCAACATCTTTCAACTAATAGGTAGTATAAGATACTCCATGTGACTTAAGAAAACCTAAATTATTCAACTTTTCTCAACAATCAATTAGGAACTCATAGGCATCCTCATCCACTGGACCACTGAATCAAGAAGGTCTTAAATGAGTAAATCTCTTAAATCTCTTATGATCCTCAGAAGACATAATAATACTCACAGATTGAGGAGGCATGGTGAATCTAGTAGGCTGAGATACCATCTACAGAGGTAAATTAGATAAATAATGAACTCCTAACCTTGGAACACCATACTTTGATGTCGATGCTGATGGAGAAATAGTAATCGGGGTCTAAGGAGTACTAAAAAAAAAAGAAGATGCAACTGGAGGATCCATACTCAGAACTAGATGAACACCTGGAATAACTAAAGGAGAATCCTCTAAGAGAGTCAGCAAACACACCAACAACCTCTCTAAAACTAGGGCATATAAAATCTGAGAAACTAGAGCTAAACCTAGACCCCCAACATGCTCAACTTAAGGCTTAGAGGAGATTCCCCTAGCACTTTTCTTAGATAGGTCTGATCCACAAGCCCATCCATTCTCTCAAATTCATCCATGACTCGAGGCTCTTTTTCTGGGTGAAGGCTCCATATCTCTACTCTCATTTGACCTAGTCAGTACTATCTATTCAAAAAGAGTGAAACATAACTTAAATTATAAAGTATGAAGGAAATTCGCTCTATAATGGATAAATAAGTAAAGTTTACTAAAGACATCCTACATTCTCTCTGAGATAGATATGGATATCAACGTACTGATCCCTGAGACTTTATTGGACGTCCCGTTCCTACACCATAGAGACCAATGAACCTGGATGCTCTGATACTAATTTTTTATGACCCAAAACAAGGGTCATAATGGTACTTATCATGGCAAATCTTGGCAAGAAAGCCTATACCCAAACTATTACACAAGGATGAAAGTAATAATAATATCCCTGAGGTAAGGCCTCTAGAATAAAGCTGAATCCTATAATATAACAAATGCAAAAACAAATATAACCAAAATACCATACATTGCCAAAACCTGGTGTCAATAGTGTAAGAACTACTAATACTATTAAAAAATCCAATTCAAGTACAACTAAAATAGAATACAACTATGTCTCTAAAATACAATAAGGACATAGTCTAATATGGATAAGATAAAAATGAACTTTGGATGCCTGAAATCAACTGGTACCTTGAAAAAATCCAAGGATAGCCTGCATCAACCAAGCTGGGGTGCACTCAAATTAGGACCTGCACAAAGAGGGAAAAGTAGGTGTGACTACGATCTATTTTTACTCAGTAGGTATCATAGGTCGATTGAGAAAAGTAGAAAATAAAGCATACAAAGTACACACTAAGGGCATGTCACCTACAATAAAAAAATATTCCACAATGGTAACCCACACCGCTTGTAGTAATAGTTCCATAATATACACATATGACACAACAAAGAACCAACAAGAATGCAAGTATACAATTTATACCACATATAAGCAAAGTAAAGGAGAACCACATATACGAGAGCATTACATACAAGTAAGGTAAGATAGAAAAATAGATAAATAAGAAGTAAAAATAGAATATACAATCACATCAAAAATATAATAAAGTAAATATAATAAGAATGATGATGATGTAATGCACGAAGTTATCGTACAACCTCCGTGATTGTTGCACAGTTTATGCATACACCTATTGAGCTAAAACTTCCGGACATCAGACCCATGGGGGGTTTCTCAACATGTATACAATCTATATATCATATCTTCTACCAGACATATCTCTTGGGAAGGATTTTATAAGATGCCACAATATCTCATCCCTGCATATCTCTTGGGGAGGGTTCTATAAAAAGGTGTTGTCAGTGTTTCTCAATATTTTTATGGTGATACCATTTGTTTCAGGAATGAGTATGCTATGAGGATGTAATGCTCACTACCAATCACAATGAGTATTTCCACAATTAATCACAATTAATATTTCCACAACCAACCAATATACTAATCATATAAGCCAAATATCCACTCATTATTTCTAATCATCCATGAATTTCCATATGTTGCATATGACAATAGAGTATGAATACATCACAACACACAATGGGTACCACAACATGCTCCTTCATCAAATAGGATACAATCATCATTATGTATATAAGCTATTAACATCACAAAGGACATCACACGGTCACACAAAGTACTTATTATTTCAAAACCCTATATAAAATCACATATATCCCTCCACACGAGATCAACACAATAAGATTGCCATTTTCATGATTGGTTCCCACACCCTTAATATACATTTTGTATCAACTTTAACTAGCTAACCCAGTCTGAAAGAAGTTAAGCCATAACCTACCTCGAATGCCAAATTCAGTTTGCAACACTTTAATACCAAAACCTTACACCTCAGAAATGGACCCAAAATCAGCTGAAACATCAAAATATAGAATCTACGCATCAAAAGAAAGCCAATGACACCCATATTACCTAGTTTCAAGTAAGAGTCAAAACTGACCCCTAAAATAGGTTTTCAAAAAAGAAGGAAAAAATCATAACTTTGTTTCAAAGGTATATTTTCTATATTTGTAGGAGTCTACAGATGAAAACACAAGTAAAAATAAGTTAAAAATGAGGCCCAAATCAAAGAAAAATATTTTTAAATTTTATCGAGTAAAATCTTTGAAAACCATTTAAAAATTAATAATTGAAGTTGTTTTGAAGATAAAATTGAGGTAAAATGGATAATTATAGGATTTGAAACTTGTTCAAGATAAAAAAAGAGCCAAATTGGGGTTTAAACTGGTGAAAAGCACTTTTTAGGTCTTATGGGCCAAAATACCCATATTTCATACTTCATCCATGTTTAAAATAAGAACTTAAGGTTAAATATAGAAGAAATTAGTTGAAATAGGTGTAATGGAGCTTACCCAAGCTTAGAAATGGAGAAAGTTGCTCAAAACCATGAAATCCTAAGCTCCAAGTCTCAAAAATGATGAAAAATAATGAAATATGGGTATTTATATCCAGTACTCATGATCACGAACCTCAGGTTGTAATAGTAGTACCTTATCTGACTCGACTATCACGGTCGTGGATGGGGTGCTGTGATCGCGACATTGACTCTACTGTCCCTATCGTGATCGTGATTCCATCTCATGATTGAAGGTGCACTAGATAGATTATGCTCCAACTAGGGATTTTTGATCATTCCAAGTCCCAGCGTTCCCCTTGGGATGCATCCATAATCTCGTGAATGCAGAAGAACTATTTTACCCTATCAAATTTGATGCTTCAGACTCAATAGCGATATCATAATTTCAGAAAGACATTTTTTTCACAAAGTTGACCCCCAACTCCAAAATCACAAATATTCAAATCGAGGGTCAAAATAGGATTTAAAAACCATAGGACCATACCAAACATGTTACCACCCTAAAATTGATGTTTCGAATCTGCTAGCACTGTCTGTTTTGCATTCATTAGATGAATAAAAAAATATTAACCTAATTCAAATATAAGGCTCTCAAATTCACCAAAAACAATAATATCGCACAAATGGCACTAAAATGCATTGACGATTGTGCCAATCAACCCCACACCCTAGAAATACCATAATACAACTATGGGGAGAGGTAAAATAGTCAAATTATAAAAAAAACATATTTCACACGTTTTAGCAAAATTCAAGTTGTTACAAACATCAACCAACATAAATATCAAGTGACATGATTCTCAATATTTATTCAATAAGTATTTTCAAGAGTCTAACGAACGTATGAAAATCTACAAAAGCTAATGTGACTTAGCCTAAGGTGGATCAAGGGCCCACTTCTAATCCCCAAAGTTTTATTTTAGGCTAATTCTACCCGAACTAGGCTTAAGGTATCTAAATCAACCTTTAGATGTTAAACATGTCTTAATTATCTCTGAGATAGAAAATTCACCTAATATATGACCAACTAGGTCAATTATGCCTAATTTATAATTTTTGGTTAGCCTAAACAATCCAACTAACCGAAGCACTTTAATTCACCATACCAACACCTAAAATCCATCCCCAATCTAACACAATATCATAAAAATACTATTAAATAGCTCAATATAATAAGGGGTGAAACCTAGCCTACCTCAATGCTGAAGTAAGCTTAGCGATCCTCTAAACCACTGCTTTTTCTTTCCAAGAAGTTTCCTCAAGATGCCAAACTATCATAAACATATTTTACTAATCAATACAAGAATAATGATACTTATATTGCACCATTATTCTTCGGATCCAAAAATCATACAAAAGCCCCATGCGGGTTCTATTTACAAAAATTGCATTTCTAAAACCAACCCAACATTCTTACATGCTCAAGGAATCATTACCCTCATAAATGGGTAAAATAAAAGCTAAATTGGGGGCTAAAATCAATCCCTCATGGTTTTGGAGTGTTGAGCAATAAATCAATAAAATCCACCAAGGAAAAGGTGAATTCTTACCTCAAATTAAAAGATAATCGCAAGAACAAGTGTTAATCAAACTTCCCAATAACCAACAAGCTTTAATTCCACTCTATCTAACTATTTAGGGTTTAAGATCTCAAGAAATGGGTGGAGAATGGCTAATTTCATGACAAAAGGGGTCTATTTATACCCATACAAGGTACTCGAGAGTTACTATCATGACCCGAGCTTCATGATCGTGGTATCTTAGGCCTGCACAGACCTGTTGCAATCATTACCTGCACACTGTAATCACACTAGTGACTTTTCAAGGGTATCACGATTGTTTTATTTGGCTTGCGATCGCGGCGACACCAAAAGAAAGCTGAGACTTGGAATTTTCCAAGTCTCGGCCAAGCCTTCGAGATTCATCAAGAATCTTGTATATGCAAATAAACTATGTAACCATACAAAATTTGATATTCCAGACTCAATGGAGCAATCATATTTTCCATTCTAGGTTGTTTTGACCAAATATGGGTCCCACTCTAATATTTTATTTTCTTAACTTTTTGACTAATAGGTCAAAATAAGCTCGAGTGTCTTGAGACCCAAACTAGAGGTCCATCTAACCTAAAATTGAATTTCCAAAGCTATTGGTTCACTTATAATTTTCATTCAAGGTCATTTTACTAAAGGTTTTGCTAGGTGGCCATTTGGAACCAGCAAAGACTTTAAAATAGAGAAATAGCTCTACTAACAAAAAACTGCTCGATAACTGAACTGTCAGTTCCAGCAAGTCATTGGGGAAGCTATGGAAAATCTCTAACGGTGAAAATAAGTAAAAATATAAAAAATAACCTGTAGGGTCATTACATAAGATGAAGTGCTTATTATGCTTATATGATCCTAGTACCCTAGATTACTAGCATATAAGACATAGTTGCGGCTAATAACCCTTTATTATAAGATTTGCTACTTGAATCGATGGATTATGATAGTTTCCCAAACTATGTTAATGTTATGTTGGTTGAATATTATTGGGCCCAAGGCTGTGATGATTATATTAGTTCAACTCCTGGTGTGTGCATTATCCTTGTAAGGGATGTGGCTGTAGTCTATGGAAATTTAGATGCTTATAATTTATTATTTGGATACTGATGATGGCATTGCATAGACTCAGTATATTAATGCTCACTTAATGGTATGATTCCAACTAAAAATATGGTTTTTCTATTGTTTCCTAAAAAGTGATTTATTCCCATTTTTTACTTTAAATTGAATTCTTTTATAATGGGTATCGTACTACCATAATGAATGATTTATAAAATTGTAAGACTAAAAATGATGTTTTAGGGATTTGATCTAGATAGATTCCGGTCCATGATTTTACTACTACTATTTACTTCGGTCGAGAGAGATTCTGACCCTTTCTACACTTTTATGATGATTTAGTCCCAGAGTTTATCTTGGACAATGGATTTATAGACTTACACTCTATTAGCCCTAGTTTGAGTTTGTGCATTTATTATATATATATATATATATATATATATATATATGGTACTAGTGTTGAGTCCATTCTTATCTTGAATTAAGTGTCGTTGGTGGAAACCGACTCTAAGGGTTAGCTTGGGGCTACTCGTAGCCTTAGGCATTGTGTGACGTCCCGGGAGACGATTTTGGGTCGTTACAAAACTACCCCTGACCAGTTCAACGACCAACAACAATAACATCAGTAATGGCCCAACAGCCACAAACCTGCCCTAGAGAAGCCCAAAACCAGCCCAAATTTCCTTTTCCCTTATATATCCTTACTTAATATTCCACAGCCAACACCAACGACAATTTCAACACAACAACATCAAAACCAGTACAAAAATACACCGACAGCAACAACCACAATTTCAATGTGACAACAACGCCTACTTTCAATGACAACCGCTGCAACAACATCGAGCCCACACCAATAACACTGTGAAGCAAGTCAACAATATTAACTATTAATTCAGATTTTCCTCAAAACTGTTCAATTTCCTATGAATGCGGACGGTGACGATTAATTTGTGTTTGAATTTCAATTTTTTCATCATAAATTTCTTATTTGTTTTTCCCTTAAAATCAGTCCTGAATCTTTTATAAATAACCACGTATATAGAGAGAAGAGGGAGGATTTCTGGAGAAAAATTTGGAGTTTTTGGAGGCGCATGATTCTAACCTCACGTAACAAAAAATCTGGAAAATAAAAGCTTTTAAAAATTAGTGCTGACGAAAGTTGAATTCCAACAGACTTAAGTTGAAATTTCGGTGGTGCGGAAGTCCGTCGTCAAGGTTCGTCGTCCCGTTCGCTGCCGAAAAAAGGTAAATATACCTTATAATTCATCCTTGTATTATTTTCATAGCTTATAATTCATCTTTGTTTGTGTACTAACATTCTAACCAATTAATCTAGATAAATTTATCTTAGTTTTCTTTATTTAAGTTATAATTTCATTTTTTTCACCTAATTTGTCTTATCTAAAACGGTCTAAAATGGTTCCTTCGATTTTCCCTTAAAACAAGTCTTTTAAAGATTAAGTATTTTATTTCAAAAAGACATTTGTTATGTTCATACAACTAATAGTCTATTTGGATTAAAATAAATTTCTTCAAACTCAAGAAACTAAATTTACTTATAAGTTTTAACTTTCCATAATTAATAGTATACTTTTAATTTATCACTCTCTTAACATTTTTTTCAAAAGTATTATCTATAACCTAATCAATTTTTTTTTTTAATAATAATTGATAATAAGAAAATCATTTTTCATTGCTAAATAATACCATTTTAATGTTTTAATAAATAATTTTAGTATTTCCTATAAAATTAAGTCTTTGCAAAATTTAGCCACTTTTAGTTAGTCAAGTTAGTTCGTTTTGGTAAACCGTTTTAAACGGACGCTCCTAAGTGCCTTAAAAACCTTCTTAGGGTGTTAATTGAACCCTTACCCAATTTCTCTAATTTTAAAGGTTTATTTCTATTTTTGAACCTCTAAAACCCTTTTAAGTTTTTTTCTTGATTTTTTCTATAAAAATCAAGTGGCGACGGTGTGAATTTCTTTAAGTTATTTTAATTTTTTTTCAAACTTTTTGAAATTGTTTTAAGAAGGTCAAAACCATTTTCTCACCAAAAGAAATTAAAAAAGGATAGAACACTCAAGACTTCCCCAATGATGCACACACCAACAACAACATCAACCACATAAGATAACATCAATTTACACACTAATTAAGAAAAGAAACCACAAGCCCAAGTTTAGTCCCTAAGCATGCTTCTAAGGATCAAATTTAAGCATTAAAGAGGAGATTTGAAAGATATACCTAATATTTGGATGCAAATGAAGATGATTAGCACTTTCAAAATAGTTTGGAAATGATAAAATTTGATGGATTTTGGGTATTTAAAGAGGGTTGTGCAGTGAAACCATTTTGGAGGCGGTTTCTTTTTATAACTGCTCTGATCGCAATGGCGATCAGCCTTAGTGATCGCAAACCTAGCTTTCGGATCGCGATCCTGATCTGAGTGTCGTGATCATGATAACTGAGATCAGGTTCAATTTACCTGTTCTTTAGCTAGGGCATCTCCAAACTTAATTCTACTTAACTTTTTGTCTCCTCAACTGTTTCACCTTCTAAGTTCAAAATTTTATATACTAACAAAAAACAAAAATCCTAACCAAATTTAACAATCAAAATTCAAAGGAGACAGACCAAAATTCTGGCAATGACGGGTTGCTTCCAACCTAGCGCTTGATTTAACATCATGGCACGACATCCACTTAGGGTCAATTTGGATCTGTAATTTAAAGCGACCCAATATCCAATCCCATATCATTGGTCACTTCCTCATCCACCACATCAATCACTGACACTAGTTACAAATCCATCAGTTGCTTTTTAATCTTGCATACACTAAAAGAGACCTTATTATTATGTACCCGGTACTTCATCTATCCATATTTTATATCAAATAGGGCTTTTTTGATGGCGAAGAATGTCCTACCAATAATGATTGGTATCTCATGATCAATTTCACAATCAATAATGACAAATTCAGCTAGGAGGATAAACCATTCAACCTTTACCAACACATCATACAATGTGCCTACAGGTTTCTTGATTGAATGGTCGGACATTAAAAGCCTCATTGTGGTGGGTGTACGAGGACCCAATCCCAACTTTTGAAACATCACATATGATATCAAGTTAATACTTGCTCCAAAATCACACAATGCCTTTCTAAAATTTTACACCCATATAATGTAAGAGATAGTGAATGCACTACAATTATGAGTTACCTGAATGGTTTCACAATCAATAAATCACTTCTTTGACATTAAGTTCTTTATGGATTTATCATATCCCGATATCTCTTAAGGAGCTTATAACAATGGAATATTTATTGAAATGTTACTAAATTTTTCAAGAAACTTTTTGAACTTAGTTTTGTCATTTTTCTTCTTAAGCCTTTGTGGGAAGGGTGGAGGAATATTGATTGGTGGTAATGGAGCAGTTGTAGATTCATTCACGTTTGGTGCATCACTGTTGATCACTTTAGGGATTTTCTCATCATTTTCCTTTTCTTCAACTACCGTTGATTTCTCAACAACTGCTTCATTGGACTTTAGAGAACAATAACTTGGCTTTACTAGCCGCTTTCTTTTTGTAATTACTTATTCATCATGTATCTTTTGATTGGGATTTTCATCGATCTCAACCATATCTTCACCAACATCTCAGCCACTTCCAGTGAGGATATCCATAACATAAGTATTATTTTTAGGATTGGTCACTATATTACTAGGTAAACCTCTTTTTGGCCTAGAATTGAGTAGAGCTGAGATTTGGCCTACTTATGTTTCTAATTTCTTGATGGACGTTGAATGGGATATCAACATTTGGTTTAGTTAGGAGAATTTGCATTCTATCTCCCTCACCATTTTGTCGGTCCTTCTACAGGCATTAGATTTCGGGCTAAGAGATCTTCATTCTTGAATTTTTATTAATCAATAGATCTTGACTCCTCCTTAGGCCTATCATGAGGGGGGATATACCAGTCATATTTGTATCTCCACACCCAATCTCTATCATGGTCTCTACCCCTCCAATCTCTCTCCTAGTCTCATTCCTTCTAACCTTGGTTTCCATCTTGCCTTTAGTAGGTAGGGAAGTAGCCCCTAAATAGTTTGATAAAAAACTTATCTCCTTATAAATCTTCTTTGTTTCTTCATCATTATAATCCCTATTACTTTTGGAAGCAATGACATTGACCGCCTTAAGAGGAGCCCAATCACATGTCTGGAAAGAAGGTCAAGTTGGGTCATTACCTTGGCTATATTCTCATCCCTTTCCTCTTCCTTCTTCTTTTTCTCTTTACTAATAAAAGATGTTGTGGGTGACCCCATGTCCACCTTGGTGTCTCTCTTATCCCATCCTTTATTTTTTGTTACTTGATCTCGCAAAGTAGCTGCAACACCATAAGATAACTTGACAATAGATCCACCAAATGTATTATCAACCACCATTTTGTTCAATTGATCCAATGCCCTATAGATGATTTGAAGAAGCATTTTCTTCAAAACCTCATAATTTAGGCATTGCATTATTTTATCATTGAAATATTTTCAAGCTTCATACAATGGTTCGCCACTAAGTTGGCAAAAGTTGGTGATTTTGTCCCCTAGTTTCATCATCTGGGAAGGAGGAAAGTAACTATCCAAGAATGCTTTTGTGAGATCAACCTATGAAGTGATAGATCCCATGAGAAAAGACCACAACCATAAGACCGCTTCTTCCATTAAAGAGAATGAGAAAAGACGCAATCGAATTGACTTTTGTAAAATGTGGGCTATGTCAAATGGAGAGCGCACATTAATGAAAATTTTCAACTGAAGGTTGGCATCCTCATATGCTTATCCTCTAAATAACCCTTTCAGTTAAAGCTAATGAAGCATCACACTAGTGACATGAATACTCTATTTCCTTTTACCAGTAGAATACAAATAGCACTAGCTCATCTCGTATCTCTAAGGTGATCCATTTCCTCAAGATGCCCATAAAAAAACTTACATTACTACCATGTTGGATCATGGTATCGAGTATGCTATTATTTTTGGCTAAAAATAAGATAAACAACAAATAATGTTAACTAAAACACTATGGCTAACATGTCACTAACAACACCATAACAGTGAAAACTATGTTTCACTACCCGACAATGATGCCATTTTTTATAAGCTTAAACTTACACTTAAATTGTGGTGTAAAGCGACCGTAGTCAATATATTTACCCAATAAAGAGTCTGGGTCGAATCCACAAGGAGTGAAGACATAGAATTAAGGGCATATGAGTGTTGGTAGATAACTAGATATTAACTCATAGTGCAAAATTAAATAACAAATAAAAGTAAATAGGGGGTTGTAAGACCCCGCAAAATTCTAAGCTTAACTCAGTTCGTTAAAGCTTGAAAAGAGGTCCAAGACTTAGAAATTTCAGCTAAGTGTTTATACTTAGAAGTATTTTAGCCTTAGTAAGTTGATGATCCTATTTCACGACCCTTATGACATTAAAGTATCAATTTTTAGGTTGATTCATGATCAGGAATGTCAGTAGTCCACTTCAGGTAAGTTTTGGATTTTTTGAACCTCATTTGAACCATGTTAAAGTGACCAAAACAGTGGGTCGACGCGATCTCGATGCATCGCGTCGCCCATCGCGTCAACAAATAATTTTCCCCAGCTTTCAATGCAATTCCAGTGAACCAATGCAAACTCGACACGGTGTGTTGGTCATCGCGTTGATGCCATCGACATGGCGCACCGGTCTATGCATCACTAGGCATAGTTTTTGCTCTTTTAATTCCGTATCTAGAGGGGTATTTAGGTCAATTTTCCCACTCCTATTCATCCCCAAAAATATGTAATTTATCCTTTCTAGAGGCAAATTTTACTCATTATTCTCAAATACTCTCAAGAACAAAACCCTAGGGCATCAAATTTCAAATTCAAGATTCAAGAACGCACCATCAATCTTCACAAATTCAAGCACCAATTTATCTTAGGTGTTCATCCAAGGCTTTCCTTCCACCCTTGGAGTTCAAAAATCTCTTTTAAAACTTTAAGTTCGTTGATTTCATGAATTCCATGTTGGGCTTGAATGTATTCATGATTATGATGTTAATTGAGTTTCTAATTCATGATTTATTACAAGATTCATGTAAATTTATTTTGACATATGTGTAGTATTATGCGAATTCATGTTAAAGCCCTTAAATTTGTGAGTTGGGATTTGAAATCATGATGCCTACATGTTGATTAGTATTCTGTACATAAATTATGTTCCCTAAGTGTTTGATAAATTGCTCAGGTAGATTAGATGGGAAAATCATGACATGCTATCATATATCCAAGCTTATATCTTACAAGTGTTTGATAAAATGTCTCTATGAATGAGTTATGAACATTATAATGCTTTTCAAGATCATACTATACTTTACTTTTTATGCTATCGAGTCCTGGGAGTATCTAATACCCAACAATCTAGTTATTTACCTAGAGTTACAGTAGTTAAAGAACAGTCTCAGTAGCATCATGAACAGTAGTACTCAGTAATCAGTCATAGTCTCAGTATAATATTCAGTTCAGAACTTAGTAATATCCTGACAGTCAGCGGGACCCAGTAAACTCAGTTCAGTTTAGATGGACAACACGATCAGTAATAGTTTAGTCCAACCTAGTATAATTTAGAAATTAGTTCAGTGTCTATTCAGTTGGGAGTATTATTAAGTACTGAGTGAACCCAAGGATGGGGACTCACCTGCCAGTAGAGGGTGTGATCCTTAGAAGCAGTCCTTGCATTTTAAAACTACATAGTCAGCGTAGGTTGAGGAATCAACCTACTAGTTGAGGATTGATAAGGTGCTCTACCTTCCAGATGAGGGTACCACCATTCTCATTTAGAGCACCTGCCGATGAGGGTGACTCAACACTTGTCTTTACCAGTGGCACGGTACTGACACCCTTCCAACTGGAGTTACAGGTTGGACCCCAAATCAGTTTAGAAAAAGGTCATGTCGATTAGATGATTATCTCCCACAGTTTCAGTTTTAGTTTCAGTCTTAGTATAGAACTCAGTTCAGTTCTACTGAATCAGGAATGTCAGACACAATCACCCAGCTCAGAATTAAACTCAGTTCAGTTCTATAGAATTAGGACTATAAAAAATAGTCACCCAATTATTAGTAATACAGTTATCATTAAACTTAGATATTAGTTATTCAGTTATCAAAACTCAGTATCTAGTGTTACCATGATCTCAGACACAGTATATGTAGATAGGTGCACAATATTGCATAATCAGTGTTTCATTAGTTTCACTATTCAGCCAGTTATTTTTCATGTATATGAACCCTTACATATCAAAATACCTCACTTAGCATACCATTACATTCCATATACTAATGCATACTCTTTCTTTGTGCTATGATGTCTTATATCATAGGTTCGGACGCTCAGGTTCCTGGCCGCGCATAGATAGATTCTGTTATCAGCAGAAGTTTTAGTAGTGAGTCCTCATCTATCAAGGGCATGTTTTTATTTTAGTTATCAATTATTATTAATTTAATAATTGGAGTTAGTTGAGGGCTTGTCCCATCAACTCCACATTCAGACAGTTCTGTTAGAGGCCTTTTAGACTAGACTAATTTAGATTTTAGATATTTATCAGATGTTATTATTTACTAGTATTTCAAAATTTAAACCTTATGGAATTTCATCCTATTTTCCACATTTATTATAGTATTATTATTCAATGCTCACATAAGATATCAGTCATGGGTTAGCTTGTGGTCCTTTGGGGTCGTAAGCACCGTGTAGCATTCAAGGTATAGACTCGAGGTGTTACAAACTTGGTATCAGAGCCTAATTTTCAATAAAGTCCTAGGGAGTCTTAAAGAGGTGTCTAGTTGAGGCTTGTGCATGGGCGTGTAGCTCGCCATACTTATGGATAAGAGGCTATGAGGCATTTTAGGAAAAGTTTCCCCTCTTTCAGTATTTATGTCGTGCGAGTGAGCATGAGCTCAAGTTAAACTCTCAGTATAATCCTTTTATTCCCTCCATTTACAGAATATGTCTCCCAAAAAAACTAATGAAAGAAGAACTAGAAACCAGTCGCCTCCGATTGTTCAGGCAGATCCCCTGAATGAGCATGTATCTCACTCTGAGCTCAGGACTGCTTTCACTGCCTTAGCTTATTCTATAGTAGCCCAGAATAATCAGATGGCTACAATCCTATCTAGGCTTATGACTCAAGCTCCGTAGAGTGATGAGAAAAGATATAGGAAAAGAGGGAGAAAGAATAAGAGGGCCAGAATACCAAGGCCAAAGGGTGGCCAAAAAAATCCTCCTTACCATAAATATGAAAAAAACCATCAGGGCGTGTGCAGGGTTGGTAGTGGATTGTGTTTTGGATGTGGCAAGCTAGCCTATAAAATCAGAGATTGTCCTCAGTCAGGCTGGTGGAGTCAACATATCTGTCTCTCAGCTCATCCCGGTTGCCCGAATCAGCAGGGTGCCACTTCTAGTGCCACTAGTGGGCAACACCCAAACATGATTTATGCACTTCAGTCCCAATAAGATCAGAAAAGTTCTCTTGATGTAGTCACTAGGATGTTATAAGTTTATCATTTGGCCATTTATGCTTTGCTAGATCCAGGAGCTTCTTTGTCTCGATAACTCTTTACATAGCAGTCAACTTTAAAGTCAAACTAGAAATCTTACTAAAACCCTTTTTTTATGCCTCCCCCAGTAGGTCAATTTATTCTATCTAGATGAGTATACAAAAATTGCTCGGTTACAGTATTTCAGAAAATCCCTTCAGTTGATTTCAGTAATAGAGTTATTTTGTTCTAGTTTCCTGATGGGCCAATCATTGAATGAAGGGGTCATACCTTAGTTTTAGTTGATTTAAGCTTTAATTTTTTTAATTGAACCAGTAGAAAGAAGAGTTGAGAATTCTAAGTTTGTTAGTGTTGAGGTTGCTATATAATGATTGTTGGGGCAATAGCAAGCTAAGAATCATGTATCAGAAGAAAGTACTAAAAGTGGACCTTACAATATCAGGTGTAGTCCTTCAGAATAAGTTTAGTGTTTATGAGTATTGTTATATCTCAGGCTCTAGAGTGAAGTGGTTTTAGTTCAATTTAAATTTTATTAAGTGGTTCACAGAATTCGAATAACGACTTTAATTTAAAGGGAAGATGGTAGAACAAGTAACCAAGTCTGGTTTCTAAATTTTTAGTAGTAATGTTAATATATGTAGAAAGCCAGTGGGAAGGGATGATGCCCAACTCGTCCTTACGTCAATGCAAAGTTTTACACTTTAGCTATCACGATATCTACTCATGCCTTACATGTCAGCTCTATGATCATAGCTCATATTCGTGCACATGATCGAAAATCATGTATGCTTACCATTCCTAGTATAAGGAGTCCTAGTTCAGTCAGTGTTATAAATTATGTTCCATGAATACGAAAACTCCAAACTTAGGTCATGTAGCTCATGACTCATGTACTCATGCTTTACAGTACGCCTAGTTCCCATGACTCATGCTACACTCATAATGATCCGCTAAACTCAGATTATGTCATGTATACCCTCAATTTAGATCTCTTGATAAATTTATGATGATGATATTCTATCACTCGGGTCTCAGTTGAGTGTTATGCTTTAGGTACTCATGTTTTAACCCTTTAGTGAACTCTCCTTATAAAATAATGCAGTGATGAATGATGCTTAGATGGGAGAGAGTGAATTTTTTATGATAAAAAAAGATTTTTGCATGCTTGTTTTACACGAGGCTGTAGTTATGAAAATAGGCCTGAATGTCAAGTTAGTATGCTAAGTAAATGGCTAGAAAGAAGTTGTATTTAGTTATTAAAGGTAGAAAAATCAGAATTTTTCATGAGATAAGAAGTTGAGAAAATACCGAGTATGCATGTCTTTTCAGATCCTCGATTTATGTTAGTATCCATCACGTAGTTATCAGAACCCAGCATTTAGTTCCAGTATAAGTCTTAATTACAGTCTTAGTTACCATTTTAGTTACAGTCTCAGTCCCAGTCCCAGTCTAGTAATCAAATTAGAAACTCAGTTTAGTTTAAATTTGCTTGACCATAGCATACAGTTATCAGTTATCAGTATTTTAGTACCTCAGTTTACAGACTATTTCAGAATCATGTTATACTCTTGGTCTTGCTTTCTCAGATAATACAGTCTTCACGAATTTATGCTCAATTATCTCATGTTGCTCAGTCAGTCCTTACTTTATATGTGTAATACTCTACAGTTTTAGTCTAGACTAAGTACAGTTCAATCCTGCATGACCAGTATTCAGCTATCTTCCATTTAGTTAATCAGATAAGTTAGTATATTTATTCATTCGTGCTCAATGCCCATGTAAATATTTTCAGCAACCTCAAGTGAAATATAGTGTTGAAGTAGAAATTCCAGTTGAGGGAATAGTTGAGAAGCGTGGCTAAGATTGCAAGTTAGTAGTTGTAGTGCTTAAGGCTTAGTAATGCTATCTTAGATGATGTTTCGTAGGCCCTTCTCCATGTTACAAAATTGTAGCCTTGTGGTGATTTCTTAGTCAGATGTCTTATTCAGACTATGACAAGATTTTATTGCTCCCTAAAGTCAGTAGAATTTTATAGAAAGATGTCAAGAAATGCTCCAGTTGAGTATAAGTTTTTAGTATGAGTTAGTCCATAAAGTCAGTAATTTAGTTTAGCAGTCAGGTGGACAAGCTCATATGGTTTCTCATCTTTCCACCCAGTCATCCTATTTGAAGTCTTATGAATATGACCATTCCAGAATAGAGCACTCTGGTAGTTACAAGTTTAGCTCAGTTCATGTATCATGCCTCAGTTTTAGATCCCAGATATTTAGTCATGATTCAGTTCGTAGGTGCCCCATGTATCGTCTCAGTTTTTCCTCAGTATCTCAGCCAAGTCAGCATTCTTCGGGAGACATAATGTCCTAATAGGAAGATGCACTATAACCCCCAAGGTTTCATGTCCTAAACCTTCCATTTTCTCGTCATATAACAAGATTTAGTTGGAGTAATGAGTACTCATAAGTTGACTCTCTCGTTCAAATCTCAGCCGTGTAAACATTCCCATGTCATGTATCCAAGGAATCAGCTCAGTTCACGATATTCAGTTCATGTATCATGTTTTAGACTCAGTTATGTTCTCATGTTCCCATTCATGCATGTTCAATAAATGATCTCAGGTTCATCCGTATTTTCAGCTTAAGGTAACAGTCTTTGTTAGATTGGCTTAGGTCCATGTTCAGTTACAGTTATGAACTTGGTATCCATTACCATTGTATATTCAGTCATGCATTCACGAATCAATTTAGTCATGTACTCATGCATCAGATATGCATACTTAGTATGAAAACTCAGCTTATCAGTACTTTCAATCATGTATTCCATGTGTCAGATATGCATGTTCAGTGTATAAACTCAGTCCATCAGTATTTCTCAGCATAATCAATCTCATTCGAGGATAAATGCTCCCAAGGAGGAGATATTATAAGACCTCGCAAAATTCTAAGCTTAACTCAGTCCGTTAAAGCTTGAAAAGAGGTCCCAGACTTAGAAATATCAGCAAAGTATTTATAATTAGAAGTATTTTAGCCTTCGTAAGTTAGCGATCCTATTTCACGACCCTTATGACCTTAAAATATTATTTTTAGGTTGATTCATGATCAGGAATGTCATTAGGCCACTTCGGGTGAGTTCGGATTTTTTGAACCTTGTTTGAACCATGTTCAGGTGACCAAAATAGTGGGTCAACGCGATCTCAACATGTCGCGTCGCCCATCGCGTCGACAGATAATTTTTTCTCAGCTTTCAGTTCAATTCCAATGAACCAACGCAAACTCGACATGGCTCATTAGTCATCGCATTGATTCCATCGATGCGGCGCATCGGTCCACGCATCACTGGGTGCAATTATTTCCCTTTAAATTCCGTGTCAAGAAGGGTATTTAGGTCAATTTCCCCAATCCTATTTAGCCCCCAAAATACGTAATTAAGCCTTTCTAAAAGAAAATTTGACTAATTATTCTCAAATACTCTCAAAAACAAAATCCTAGGGCATCAAATTTCAAATTCAAGATTCAAGAACGCACCATCAATCTTCACGAATGCAAACATTAAGGTATGTTAGGTGTTCATCCAAGGGTTTTCTTCCACCCTTGGAGTTCAAGAACCTCTTTTAAAACTTCAAGTTTGTTGATTTTATGAATTCCATGTTAGGCTTGAATGTATTCATAATTATGATGTTAATTAGGTTTCTAATTCATGATTTATTACAAGATTCATATGAATTTATTTTTACATATGTGTAGTATTATGTGAATTCATGTTAAAGCCCTTGAATTTGTGAGTTGGGATTGGAAATTATGATTATATGTTTATTAGTATTATGTGCATAGATTATGTTCCTCAAGTGTTTGATAAATTGCTCATGTGGATTAAATGGGGAAATCATGACATACTAGCATATGTGCAAGCTTATCTCTTACAAGTGTTTGATAAAATATCTCTATGAATGAGTTATGAACATTGTAATGCTTTTCAAGATCATGCTATGCTTTACTTTTTATGTTATCAAGTCCTGAGGGTATCTAATACCTGACAATCTAGCTGTTTACCTAGAGTTTACAGTAGTTACAGAATAGTCTTAGTAGCGTCACAAATAGTAGTACTCAGTAATCATTCACAGTCTCAATTCAGTATTCAGTTCAGAACTTAGTAGTATTCTGTCAGTCAGCGGGACCCATTAAACTCAGTTCAGTTCAGATAGATAACACGATCAGTAATAGTTCAGTCTAGCCTAGTATAGTTTAGAAATTAGTTCCGTGTCTATTCAGTTGGGAGTAGGATTTAGCACCCAGTGAACCCAAGGATGGGGACTCACTTGCAGTAGAGGGTGTGATCCTTAAAAGCAGTCCTTGCATTCTAGAACTATGTATCCAGAATTGGTTGAGGCATTAACCTGCCAGTTGATGACTGATTAGGTATTCCACCTACTAGATGAGGGTACCACCATTCTCTTTCAGAGCACCTACCAGATGAGGGTGACTCAGCACTTGTCTTTACCCGTGGCACGGTAATGAACCCTTCCAACTGGGGTTACAGGTTAGACCCCAAATTAGTTTCAGAGAAGGGGCATGTCGATTAGATGATTATCTCCCATAGTTTCAGTTTTAGTCTCAGTATAGAACTCAGTTCAGTTCTACAAAATTAAGACTGTCAGACACAGTCACACAGCTTAATATAGAACTCAGTTCAGTTCTACAAAATTGGGACTATCAGAAATAATCACCTAGTTATCAGTAATATAGTTATCAGTTATTCAGTTATCAAAACTCAGTATCTAATGTCACTATGATCTTAGACACAGTACATGTAGATAGGTGCACAGTATTGCATAATCACTGTTTCATTAGTTTCAGTTATACATGTACTCCCATTTAGTTGTGTTCATACTATTCATCCAGTTATTGTTCATGTATATGAACCCTTGCATATCAACCTACCTTACTTAGCATACCGGTACATTCCACGTACTGATGCATACTCTTTCTTTGTGCTATGATGTCTCATATCATAGGTTCAGACGCTTAGGTTCCTGACCGCGCATAGACAGATTCTGTTATCAGCGGCAGGTTCAGTAATGAGTCATTATCTATTGAGGGCATGCTTTTATTTCAGTTATCATTTATCAGTAGGTCAGTAGTTTGAGTTAGTTGGTGGCTTGTCCTATCAACTCTACATTCAGATAGTTTAGTTAGAGGCTTTTCAGACTAGACTAGTTTAGATAGTATTCAGATTTCAGATGTTATTATTTACCAGTATTTCAGAATTTGAACCTTATGGCATTTCAACCTATTTTTCACATTTATTGCAGTATTATTATTATGTGCTTACAATAGATATCAGTCATGTTTTAGCTTGTGGTTCTTTAGGGTCGTAAGCACCGTGTAGCGTTTGGGGTACAGACTCGAGTGTTACAGGGGTTTAGTTTGAGTAAATTTTTTAACAAGAATGCTTGTATACTATTACAAGAGCAAGGTATCAAAGAGTGTAACCAATGGAGTGAAGCCTTAGGGTTATGCAATGCTAGGTGGGATTCATGCATGGGTTGTCAATGATTCACCAAGTTTAGTCAAGGGTTTTGGGTAGGCTAGATTTAGGGGTATTTATGTTAATGTTTCAATAAAACACCAAATCTCACAAGTGGATTATTTTGAACACCTCATAAGTGTATCAAATCTAACAATCTACTACCTCAATTAATATCTATATTTCTTAGACATGTTATTAAATGAGCTAACTGAAGTTATTGTTCATAATTGTTCCTCACCCATATCTTCTCTTGCAAGGATAATATAGGTTTAAGGGTAATTGGGGTTTGTAGCCCCCCAATTCTTAATTGGATATGGAAAAAAAATAAAAACCCATCACCAATAACTATTAATTGGAGCATCATGTGAACTTTGACCAAAAAAAGAGGAAAAGAACTTCCTCTGCCACAACCTAAACCCTAAACCTCTATTCCCGCCAAACTGGCACCACCATCACCAGCATGGCTGGACTAGTGGCTGACCAATCCCATGGGTTTGGTCAACAAACATCTATTATCTCATTTATTACCTCTCCAATTAAATTTCCTAAATTATATCACCTGTATGCTCCTAAGAATTCTATTTCCCATGCACGTACTAATGATTCTAATGATGATAATATTGCACAAAGTCCTAAGTTGTCCTAAGAACATACTGGTTCAACTTGTGAGAAGATTGAGGAAGTAAATAAAGTGAAGTTTGTTGATCTTCTAAAACCAAGGAATGTATAAATGCAAGGTACAAAAGTTGATACTGTTGCTTTAGAAATGAAACCTGTAGTATATAATAATGGAGTTCCACGAGCAACTTGGATAGAAAAGGAAGTACAAAAGATGAACGTCTTGAAGAATTTAAAATTAGTAATTATTGGGAAATTCTCATATGATAGACAGAATTGGAAGATTTGAGAGTGCAAATTCCAAGACAATGTAAAATTAAAGGTGAATACAAAATTGGACTACTCCAGAATAGACATATTTTGATTTGATTTATTCTAATGGAGGACTTTAGCAATCTGATATCAAAAAATATTTATTATATCATTTCTAAAGATGGAATGGCATATCAAATGCGACCCCTCATATATGATTCTAACTTCAAGCCTAAAGAAGAAACAACTTGAGCCCTGGCATTAGTTTCTTTTCCTGATCTATTACCTACTTTTTTTTGGAAAGGAATCTTTATTTTCATTAGTCTTTACAATTAGAAAACCCATTCATTTGAACATGGCGACAATTAATAAAACTCGACCTAGTTGTGCAAGAGTTAAAGTCCAAGTGGATCTTGCTGTGAAATTGCCAAAGTTTGTTGAAATAGAAGTGGTAAACAAGAATACTAAAGAGACTAGAGTTCAAACCATAAAGATTCAATATGATATGCCACCTAAGTATTTTCATACATGCAAACTACAAGGACATGATGAATATGATTGTAGAAGTTTGCATCCAAAATTGAGACCTAAACGAATGGAGTATGAACCAAACGAGGTAGACAAGGTTCATAGTGAGGAGAGAAGAAGGACACCAGTGAAAATGAGATATATTAATGGAAAAGTGGTTTATGTAAAATAGAATCCAACTAAGAGATTATTTAAAATAGATAAAGGGGTAATGAGTGCAGCAGCAGAACCTCAAGAGCGTAAGGAAGTAAGTACTATAATCTTTTTGGGGTGTTGAGGGATGGTGAAAAGGAGTGCAATAATTTGTAGGAAAACATAGAAAAGAATGCAACTTTATCATTACAATACTAGGAAGATCAAAAGGACAAAGCAATAGATACAAGTTATCAAAAATAGATGAAACAGAATCAAAATAGAGGGCCACATAATGTGAATAAGTAGCAACAACAAACAGAAAGTAACAATATGTAGGGTGAAAGTAATGACAAAGCTAAATCAAATTTGGAAGATGGTTCAACAAATCAAAGCAAAACTAGGAATATTTTTACAATAATGTAGAGAATTGTAATTGCAATCAAGAAGAAAAATCTAGCGGTAGAACAATAGTGATAGATGAGATTAGTGTTGAAAAGATAAATTCTTCTGCATATTATAGTGGTGATGCCCAGAAAGATGATGGATTGAGTTTGACTATCACTTGTAAAAACAATAAAGCCAGTGAAAGAATTTCTAAGAATACTTTACAGATGGAAAAATTAATAGATCAAGAGGAGCAACTCATCAACGCCATATATCATGAGCCCTTGAAAGAAGATACCACCTTAGAAGTAGTAGATAATTTTGAGTCCACTAGAAGATACCCACCTGTAAGTGAAAAAAATGTCAGAATCCACATCAACAGAAGAAGTGTAAGAATTGGTTATTTTACCAATTCCAATTCTGGAAAATAGGAGCACCATCTGTTAAGAAATTACATGACCTAGTATCCCATAAATGTAATGAGAAGAGTGAAGGGGAAAGAATATCCAGTAGTAAAGAATGCAGTAAAGAATATAAAGAGGAAGGGAAAAATTCTCAAAGTTTTAAAGAAGTTACAAGGATATATGGATTATCACCAACAAAATAGCCATATACAAGGAGAATTAGAGATAAATTAGAGGTGCAACAAATTAAGAGGGTATTGCCTAAATGGGGAGCTAAATCATCTAATAAATAAATATAAAAATATTGTTTTTGGAACATAAGGTCTGTGAGGATTAGTCATGCTTTTCATAGGGTTTAAATGCTTCACAAGCATAAAAAAATCAGTTTTATAGCCTTAATAGAACCATTTCAGGAGACTAGTCAGCTTCCGAAATATAAAACAAAATTATGGATGGAATATGCTAATTGTAATATAAATGGAAAGATATGGATGTTTGATTAAAACAACATCGAAGTAAAGGTTATTGCAGATTCTGAACAACATATCACTATTAAATTGAAGATCATTAATGACAGTCAGGAAATGGTGATCACCTCTGTATATGGAAAATGTGTTTCAAATCAAAAATGGACTTGTGGAGTCATATATATGATGTACATAATAACTTGACATTGCCTTGGATTATGCGAGGGGATTTTAATGTTATTACTAATACTAAAGAGAAAATTGGAGGGCTTTCAGTATATCAATAAGAATATGAAGATTTTGCCTTTTGTATTAATTCTTGTGAATTATTAGATATGAACTTTAACGGTAGTACCTTCACATGGTGGAATGGAAGAGTTGATGTAGAATATATATTCAAGAGACTTAATAGATGCTTATTAACTAATATTTTCTGATATGGCTGGTAAGGTTGAGTTAGAACATCTACCCAAGACCAAATCAGATCATGCCCATTTTATTAACTAATGGAGGTCTAGAAGAGCATATTAATAGAATTTTTAGATTTTTAAAGATCTGGGTAGATACTAAAGGCTTCTAGAAAGTAGTTCAAAATTCTTGGGAATTTGTTGCTCATGTGGATGTTTTCATAAATTTGAAATTAAAAATAAAGATGTCAAAAATAGCCTTGACTAAATGGAGTAAAGAGAAGTTAGGGGACATTTTTAAGAAGCTAACAATTAGGGAATATATTGTGAAGATAAAAGAAGAGTTGTTTGAAAAATTCCCTATTCGTACTAATAGGGTTGTTTTAAGGTAAGCCCGAAATAAGTTGATCAAATATTTAAAGATGGAGGAGGATTATTGGAGGCAAAAGGCTAGTATACAATAGTTTTCTAAAGGAGATCATAATACCAAGTTTTTTCATAGTCTTGTCAGAGGTAGGAGAAATAGATTAAATATTCAGAGGATTAAAAAAGCTAATGAAGAATGGGCAGAAGGAAGAGACTAGGTAGCAACTAAAGTAATAAATTTTTTCAAGGAGTCGTTTACTTATTATTTATATAAAGGTCAATTTTATTTATGTGAAGAAATCCCTTAAATAGTAATCGAGGGAGAAAATAGATGCCTAAATAATATCTGTTCTTAAGAAAAGATAAATTAAAGGTGTTGTTTTCTTAGTTAAATGGTGACAATGCTTGTGGTCTTGATGGTTCCAATGGGTTATTCTTTAAACGGTGTTGGGAATTCATAGTAAAAGATGTGTGTACAGTGATTAATGCCTTCTTTCAAGGTCATACTCTTCCTAAATCAATTACCCATACAAATTTGGTCCTTATTCCTAAATAACAAGTGATACAATCATTTGCAGATTTAAGACCCATAAGTCTTAGTAATTTTCTCAATAAGATTATTTCAAGAATATTGCATGATAGGCTGAAGAATTTATTACCAAGGCTTATTTCCCTAAATTAGTCTGGTTTTTTGAAAGCAAGGAGAATTTTTGAAAATATTTTATTGGCACAAGAAATCATTACTGATATCAAAAAAAGGGGTAAGCCTGCTTATGTGGTTATTAAACTTGATATGGCTAAGGCTTCTGACAGAGTTGAATGGTGTTTCTTGATTAAGGTTTCGAAATAAATGGGTTTTGATAAAAGAGTAGCTGATAAAATTTAGAGATTGCTTTCGAATAATTTATATTCTGTCTTAATTAATGGACAAGCTCATGGTTTCTTTCATTTTACTATAGGGGTGAATCAGGGTGATCCTTTATCACCTACACTTTTTATTCTGGCTGCTGAAGTGTTATCTTAAAACTTAAATAAATTATTTAATAACAAGGAGTTTAAGGGTTTTCGAATGCCTAAATGGAGTGAACATATTAATCATCTATCATATGCAGATGATACCATCATCTTCACCTCTACAGATAAGAAAAACATGCAACTAGTTATGAATACTCTTTATGATTATGAATTATAATCAGGACAAAAGATTAACAAAGAAAAGAGCTTCTTCTATGTCTATAATAAGACTGCTGGAAGTATTGTTCAAGGGATTAAAACTGTTACTGAGTTTAATAAAGGTAAGTTTTCTCTTACTTACCTTGGCTGCGGTATTGGCCATGATAGGAAAAAGGAAAGTTTATTTTTAGAAATTACTTAAGAAAGTTTAGAATAAGTTGCAGGATTGGAAAGGTAAACCTCTATCTTTTAGAGGTAAATATGTTCTTATAATGAATGTGTTATAGAGCATTCCTATTTACCTTCTATCTATTATTTCTCCTCCAAAGTGTATCATACATGATCTACATTGTGTTTTTGCTAGATTTATGTGGAATTACATAGAAATAGGTAGGAATAAGCATTGGGTTGCATGGAATGATATGTATCTACCAAAAGAAGAAGGTGGTCTGGGGTTTAGATCTCTTTTTGATGTATCAAAGGTTCTGTTTTCAAAGTTATGGTGGATTTTCAGAACCAAAAAATCCATGTGGACAAATTTCTTATGGAATAAGTATTATAAAAGGCATAGACCTCAATTGGTAGAATGGAGAGAGGGGTCCCAAACCTGGAAATTCATGTTGGAAGCTAGAGATTATATTGATCAAGAAATTTGGTGGGAATAGGAGTTGATTAGACAAAGAGCTGAGGAAAAGAAAGTATATAGGTTAATGTGGATTAAAGTAATTCCCTTTAAAATTAACTTTTTCTTATGGAGGTTATGCAAGCAGAGACTTCCTTATGGGGAGAGTAATAGAAGAATTGGTATCTATGATGATGTGATCTGCTGCTGCTTTAATGAGCAAGTTATAAGAACCTGGGAATATTTATTTCTAACGTGTGATAAAGCTACTAGGTTGTGGCAGTTATCTTCTTCTATTACACATGTAAGAGGTCCTTTTGTACAGCTAATGGTCAATATACAGATGGTGGAATGTTGACTATAATACTAAGGTGAAACCTTTGTATCAAGCTATGCCTATCTTCATTCTTTGGCAGATTTAGAAAGCTAGTAATATAATCACTCATGGAGTTAAATATTCTTATTGAAAGATGGAGATGGAAGTTAATAGTAATATTTCTATGTTTGCCAGAATCAGATTCGCCTTGTTAACCCACTTGCCAACCACATGTCCTAAAATCATTCAGTTTTTAGAACAATACTTACCTAGGATTGAGGATCAAGTAGTAAAATGGTCAGCACTAGGTGAAGGAGACTACAAGTGTAATACAGATGGTTCATCAAAATGGGAGATTGGGAGCAACTTTTGTTACTTTTATGTTCAAAATTAGGAAGGTAACTTGGTTTATGAAAAAATAAGAAAGATTGATCATGGTCTAAGTAGTTGAGCTAAGTCATGGAATTAAGGATAGGATTGGAATACTTCCTGAACAATCACTACACCCCGTTGGTGATTGAATAGATTCTATGATTTTGAAAAAAGTCTTAGATGATGTGTGGGAGGTGCCTTGGGATATTTCAATGGAGATAAAGAAAATGAGGATATTAATAGTGAATATATTGGTGGAGGTGACACACACATTAAGAGAAAGCAACATGCTCACAGATTTTTAACTAACTACATTCACTGTTTTGCAGGTACACAGTGTAACAGCCAGCTTATTATTTTCTTTTAATGAAGGGTTAATTGGTAATTATAATCGATTATTAATGGCAATTAAGGGAATTAAAAATGGACAAGACAAAAGCCTTTTTCAATTTCATCTAATAACGTTATAAGTTTACTACTAGGGCTTTTCTAATCCTATTATTTTGGAGAGCAGCAGAAAGCTGCATAGGAAAGAAAAAAAACAGAAAGCAACTAAAGAAATTATTCAATCCCTATTTTTATTTTGAACTGGAAAGAAATAACTTTGAAAAGAGTTTTTGGTTGTTCATGCACAGTGATAGAAAGCTCGTATAGTAGCAAGTTCATAGTTAGGTATGAAATCTTATTGTTATTGTATACTTTACATAGAGGTTGATGATTCTTGTTTAATAAGTGTTATTAACTATGGCTTAAAAAAAAGAATAATAGCTCCTTCTTCTTCTTCTTTATAGATTTACATGTATTCAATAGCATGAGTTGGTAGGAACTAACCATTAGAGCAATAGAATCCTTCCTATATATACCCCTCTTTATATGTGAATTGAAAAATCAGAACTTATAGTAGACTAAATATAAAAATACTATTAAATCTTTTGTGATAAATCAAAAACATTTTTTTGACCTTTTCCTTATTGTTCTACCACAAAGTTTGATTGTATTGGACATAAGATAAAACACAATGTTCCACTTCAAAGGACTGCCAAAATGTTCTTTTGACTATTTTCAAAACTTTAAGCACTACATTATTGTAATAGTCATGACCAACCCTGTAGTGATGGTTAGTAGGCCTAATGGATGATGATTAATATTGTTTAATCATTTTATAGCTTGATAAATACAATTTTCTCCTTAATTTGTTCACTTTCTAAAGATAAAGTTAATTTGTAACATGAAGATGACTAGGCAAATCTCCTTAATGTACAAATGTACAGTTTTTGAGTGTCAGAAGAAAGAAAGAGATAAACATAAGATGCTTGGATAGTTATAGTAGAGATATTTAGAATTGATCCTGGAAAGTATAATTGATATTATTATTTGATACTTTGTTTAGATTGATCCTATTGGTCGTTATTCAGTTGATGTTCTATACACTACAAAGTTAGAGAAACTGTCGTTATCAAGGTAAGTGAGACTTTAAGCTTTGATGCTTGCTTTTTAAATTTGCTTTATAAAAATTATATTTTTCTACCTTGTCCATGTGTTGGGACAAGCGTGAACTCGGTAGAATGCGTGGCCTTTAAAAAGTTACGGATATTTATTTTATGAAGTGTATTGATAATCAGTTAGAGGTGAAACGTGAGGTGAGGTTGGCGCATTGAATATATTTTCTTCGCTGCCATTATAGTCTCTAGGGGCATACATAGCTATTGTAATATGTTAGGAGCATTACTTATGCTGCCATAATATGTTAGGGGCTTGTACATGCTGCCGTAGTAGACTTTTGGGGCATTATATATGCTGTCGTGGACTTGTCTGAGGGCTAGGCCGATCACCTTCACCACCATTTATGACAAGTCGTGAGAGTGGATTGAGTCGAGATATAGAGTGAAATTTTTGAACTTACTTTTGGATCTTATTAACATTACCTTATGAGAGATATTATGTACATATTATTTGTGTATCTTGTATTTTCTAACACTTGTTCCAGGGGTATCAAAGTAGCGGGTCGAGGATCTTACTGGGTTATATTTACATATAGCTCACTCCTTACATGCATATCTGCAGATACGGTTGTGGAGAGAGACTTGTGGCTGACGGTTTTTACTTATGGATTCTGTTGCTGAGGTGAACCTTTGCATTATTCGTAGAGGTTTTCATCCAGCTTTAGTCATTTTTAGATTGTATTTCTTTTTGTTGGGTTTGTATGCCCGAACGCTAAACTCATGTAACTTGTTTAGATGCTCCATGGACTAGTGTGGGGTTTGGGTTAGAGATTTGTTATCTAAACTACCGTTGTTTTTGTAAATCATTATACGATATTTTGTTGGATAATTACCTTGTGATAATGGTTATATCATGCATTTGGAGTTGCTTATTTTTTTTTTATTTCAGTGTCTATAAACATTGTGAGTATATGGGGAATTGGTTCTCCCGATAAGTGTTGATAGCGGGAGCCAGTCACGCCCATGAGGTTTTTACGACGTGACAAAGTTGGTATCAGAGCTTAGGCTTTAGATCCCGGGTCATGGAGCAGTGTTTAGTAGATTCTTGGTCATGGGTATGTAGGCGCCCATACTTATGAACTTGAGTCTATGGAACATTTAGGAAGTTTCTCTTTTTTATTCATTATTCTTTCATTGAGTTGAATTAATTCTAACCTTTAAATATTGTTTCATAGATGGTTAAGAGATGTGGTTCTTCCTCCACTAATCGATCTAATGCACCTGCTGGACATGGTGCTAGACAGGATCCTATGCATGGGGGTGGTTGAGTTGGGTCTTATCCAACTAGGCCTCGAACAAGGATGCAGACAGGTGCTCAGACTGGAGTTGGGAATGGGGGCCATCCCCAAGTTGTGGCTTCTCAGCAAGCGCAATACCATGTTGATCGAGATACTCTAGCTGCAGTGCCAGTTGTTGCACCTACTGTTACATTATCGGTAGATGTGGTGGTAAGAATATTAAATGTACTTGAGGAATTGGTGCCTAATTAGGGTCATACTTCATCTCCTTAGACTACTTTGCAGATGCACGAAAAAGTTCAGTTGAATATTGCAACCTCTCAGGCACCTTTACCAGTTGATTATTCGGCTGCAGATGGAGGGCAACCTAAGGATCTGAAGAATTTCATGGATCTTAAGCCATCGGAGTTTGATGCTACACCATCATCTGTAGAGCCTCAAAAGTTTTTAGATTGCTGGGAGAAGATACTGACTACCTTTGGAGTGAAGGATACTCGTGGTGTAGAATTTACCACTTTTCTATTCTTAGGGTTGCCCGAGGCTTGGTGGACTTCTGTTTTGAGGGGAAGACAATCAATACTACCACCAATCACTTGGTCTAAGTTTTTAGCTTTGTTCTTGGACAAATTTATTTCCTTGAGCAAACAAGATGACATGAGATGCCAGTTTATTGAGTTACGACAGGGATCTATGGCAATCATTGAGTACGAAGCTAAGATTACTAAGTTGTCCAGGTATGTCCCATCTTTAGTTGCAGATCAGAGGAAGAAAGTAAGATGATTTATGGATGGACTTGAGGCTCGTTATCGTGGTACAGTGATACGCTATGTACGTAATGGATCTTATTCAGATGTTTTTGACACTGATCTCCATTCTGAGTCCTATTATGAGATGGAAAGGATTAATCGAGAAAACAAAAAGGAACATAACTCAGGTGGATTTAGTGGTGCTACTTCTAGAAACAAGAGTGGTTTTGATTATGGACATTCTAGGCCTACACAGCCAGAGTCAGTGGGCTAATCTTTAGGGAATAGTTATCTAGCTAGACAAGGGCAGCAACAATAGACACAGAGGAATGGTAGCGGTTTCTTTCAGTTTGGCTAGCATTTGAAATGTTCTAATTATGCCAAGAATCATAGCGGACGTTGTTTTGGAGTTGGCGGTCCTTGTTATACTTGTGGTGAAAGAGGGCATATTGCTAAGTTTTGTCATAAGGGAAATTCTGGTTTTAGTCAAACTACTGCTCAGATACAGAGAGATGTTGTAGGAACTCATGCTCACACCCATCTAGCTAGGAATACTCCACAAGGTGCTCGTGGACAGGGTCGATAGGGTACTCAGGGTTCGTAGGCAGCAGGTGCACCATCGAGATTCTTTGCTATGGCTAGACAGGACATTGAGGCATCAAATGCAGTAGTCACAGGTATTATCACTGTAAATTCTCACGAGGCTTATTCTTTTATTGATCCCGATTCTACGTATTCATATGTGTCCCCATCTTTTGCTTTATTCTTAGAGAGATGGATTGAGACTCTTGTTAAGCCATATGTCATTATGACGCCAGTAGGGGAGACCTTATCTGTGGATAGAGTTTATAGAGATTATGTGATATCCGTTCAGGGTAAGGACACCATAGTTGATCTACCTGTGTTGCCAATGACTAATTTTGATGTAATTATGGGTATGAATTGGTTGGCATCATGTTACACTTTGGTTGATTGTTATACTAAGCTTATATGTTTTGATATTCCTGGAGAAACACATTTTGTGTGGAAAGGTATGAATCTTGTGACTCAGGGAAAGATAATATCCTATGTAAAAGCCCGTCGAATGATTAACCGTGGGTGTTTGGGTTTTATCACTATCGTTCATGACACTCAAGCAGAGGAAGTTTCTATAAATAATGTTCCCATTATTTGGGAGTTTATTGATGTGTTTCCAAATGATTTGCCCGGGTTACCTCCGATGAGAGAAATTAAGTTCAGCATTGATTTAGTGCCAGGGACTCAACCTATCTCTATTCTACCATACCGTATGGCTCCTACTGAGTTGATGGAGTTGAAGGTTCAACTTTAAGAATTGCTTGATAAGGGATTCATCAGGCCTAGTATGTCACCTTGGGGTACACCTATGTTATTTGTGAAAAAGAAAGATGGCACAATGAGAATATGCATTGACTATAGGCAGTTAAATAAGGTGACAATCAAGAATAAGTATCCCTTGCCTCGAATTGATGATCTATTCAATCAGTTACAGGGTGCTACCCACTTTTATAAGATTGACTTGAGATCGGGTTATCATCAGCTGAGAGTCAAGGCCGAAGATATTACTAAGATAACTTTTTGGACCAGGTATGGACATTTTGAATTCTTAGTGATGTCTTTTGGACTGACTAATGCACCTGCAGCATTTATGGACCTCATAAACAGGGTATTTAAGCCGTATTTAGATTAATTTGTTATTGTGTTCAATGATGATATTTTGGTTTACTCGCGGAGTGAGGTAGAACATAAATAACACTTGAGGGTTGTGCTGTAGACACTTAGAGAACACATGCAGTATACCAAGTTCTCAAAGTGTGAGTTTTGGTTGGGCATAGTTTCCTTTTTGGGGCATGTGGTTTTAAGAGATGGGATTTATGTTGATCCAAATAAGATTGAAGCAGTTTGAGATTGGCCTCGACCTAGTACTATTATAGAGATACGTAGTTTCTTGGGTTAGCTAAATATTATAGGAGGTTTGTAGAGGGCTTCTCAAAGGTAGCTGCTCTATTGAAGCGATTAACTCAAAAGGGTGTCATTTTTCAATGGTCGGGTGAATGTGAAGAAAGTATTCAGAAATTAAAGACGGCATTGCTTTCGGCTCCAATTTTGACCTTACCCACAACAGAGGGTGGTTTCACTATTTATTGTGATGCATCTCAAATTAGGTTAGGTTGTGTTTTAATGCAGAATGGTAAAGTGGTGGCATATGCTTCTAGACAGCTAAAGGTCCATGAGAAAAATTATTCGACTCACGACTTGGATTGGCCGCGGTCATATTTGCACTCAAGATCTGGCATCATTATCTTTATGGTGAGCCGTGTGAAATCTATACTGATCACAAGAGTCTGCAGTACTTATTCAAACAAAGAGATCTGAATCTGAGACAACGACGGTGGTTAGAGTTACTTACAGATTATGATCTCACTATCTTGTACCATCTTGGGAAGGGTAATTTGGTAGCAGACGCTTTGAGTAGGAAGTCTATGGGCAGCTTGGCCCGATTTGTTGCCGAAAAGTGACCTTTGGTTATGGATATTCAGTCTTTAGCCAATCATGGAGTTCAAATTAATCACACGGTGCCTGGAAAATTACTTGCAATTATGGTGGTTCAGTCATCCTTAGCTGAGCAAGTTAAGACTTGCCAATATAATGATCCCTACCTTATTGGGATTCGGGATCGAGTGTTGAATAACGGTGTTAAGTTTTTTTCTATTGATGGTGAAGGTGTGCTATGTCATCATAGAAGATTGTGTGTTCCCGTTGTGGGTGATGTGCGACAACTAATTCTTGATGAGGCTCATAGCTCATGACATTCCATCCACCCTAGTGCTACGAAAATGTATCAAGACCTGCGTGGATTGTACTAGTGGAAAGGTATGAAAGTTGTTATTTTGAAACATGTGACTAGTTGTTTAAATTCTCAGCAGGTTAAATATGAACATCAAAAACCTGGTGGAGTGATGTAAAATTAATTATTCCGGAGTGGAAGTAGGAAAGGATCACGATGGATTTCATTGTCGGGTTGCCAAATACTTTCAGAAAGCATGACTCTGTTTGGTTGATAGTGGATAAACTTACAAAATTTTCCCATTTCATACCAGTTCGGGTTACTTATAGTGCGAAGTAGTTGGCAGAAATTTACCTTTGGGAGATAGTTTGGCTTCATGGTGTGCCTATCTCAATCAAATTCCCTATGCAGGATTAGGTTAGATGTAATATTTAAACTTGACTTTGAATATTTAGATAAATTATGAAATAGTCCAGCAAATTCTATTAAAAAGGAATGATATAAACAAAAATATTCATTAAAAGAAAGATATTCCTTTAGAGAAAAATGGTGCAATGATATAAAAAGATTAAGATGTAATATTGAATTTTTTAAATGATTCAAAATTATAGGAAAATTAGATGATCAAAAGGATTTGTTAAACATGATTGTTAATAAATGGTATACTACTAGTAATAAAATTGTGGAATCATTAATTCCTCTATTAGAAGAAATTAGTCTACCAATAGAAGGTAGAGTTTTTAATGCCTCACCTTTTAAATTAGATATAGTAGATACTAAAGGTGATCCTACAAATAAGGACATAAATAATATACTTCAACAAAATAACTGTGCAAATTAATTATCACATGAAGTATCTAAACGAATTCTTGAAGCTGGGAGTAAATTAACCTTTAAAGATAAACCTAGTTTTTCTTATCCATATAAAAGGTTGAAAACTCACCCAACCATTTGAGGGATGGATCGGGATAATGAGGAGCAAAATAATAGTTTAAAATAATTACTATTTTAAAAGTAGTTTAAACTTTAAAATTAAATTTAGAATAACAAAATAAAAGAAAATTAAAATTACTTAAAGCAGTAGAGAAATAGAGAAATTTATACTTACAAAAACTTTTTATTGATATAGGAAAATGAGAGAGCTTTACAAAGAGAGATGTGAAATATCGGATATGATAGAGAGATTTCTAAGTCGGGAAAGTTCTGACTGCTCTCTGCTATTACAAGTTGAAAGCCTTAAATAGGCTAGTGCTAACGAATATTTAACAAACACTATCTATCTAACATTTGTCCATACACTAATATAAGCTATTTATTTTATTCCTATCTAGGAGTAGCTGATGACTATTCACTTGTTCTGCACGTGTCTCGGACTATCTTTCATCCTTATCTTGAACTTGTCTTTTGATGATTTTTAGAAGATTTTGGCCTTTTCTTCCTTGAAGATTGATGCTATTTGTCTTCTAGTTGCCGTTTTGTTTGTGGGGTCCATTAACATGGATGAAAAGGTAGATGGAAGTAGGAAGTAATTTTCATGTCTTCTATTGAGGATTTGCAAGGAAGCAATTAACATAGATTTTTTACCGGTCTTCCTTGATCTTAGAATCAGTTTGATTCGTTTAGATTATCGTGGATAGAAGACAAAGGCTGCTCACTTTTTTCCAGTAAGAACTAACTTCTCAGCTCAGGATTATGCCAAGTTTTACCTCTAAGATATTGTGAAGTTGCATGGGGTAATAGCTTCTATCATCTCTGATCGTGGTATGTAATTTTCATCACACTTTTGGCAGTTGTTTTAGAAAGGTTTAGAGACCAAAGCGAGTCTGTGTACCGCTTTTCACCTGCAGTTAGATGGGAAAGTAAAAAAAACTATTCAAATATTGGAGGATATGCTTCAAGATTATGTGATTAACTATGGTGGTAGTTGGGTTGAGCACTTACCTCTTATAGAGTTTGCTTACAATAATAGCTACCACTCTAGCATTGAGATAGCTCCATTTGAAGAATTGTATGTTAGGAGGTTTAGGTCTCTCATTGGGTGGTTCGAGGTTAGTGAGGCAAAAATATTTGGCCCATATTTTGTTCACCAAGCTATGGAGAAGGTTAAAGTCATTTAGGATAGGCTTAAGGATACCCAAAGTCATCAAAGCCCTATGAAGATATAAGGCGTAGGGACTTAGAGTTTGAGGTTAGAGATAAGGTATTCTTGAAGGTATCTCCCATGAAGGGAGTGATGCATTTTGGGATAAAGAAGAAGCTCAGTCCTTAATATATAGGTCCTTATGTGATTTTGAGGAGGGTTGGCAATATCTCATATGAGTTGGAGTTTCCTTCTAGATTGAGCTTCATTCACCTGATGTATCATGTCACTATGTTGAGGAAGTGTATTGGCGATCCCTCGCAGGTTGTGTCTATTAAGGATATTGCTATTTTGAATTCCCCATATTATGAGGAGATCTCGGTTGAGATCCTAAATTATCAGGTTGGTCGGTTGTGGACCAAGGATATGGCCTCAGTAAAGGTTCTATGGAGGAACCATAAGGTGGAAGAGGCGACATGGGAAGCTGAAGAGGACATGAAGTCCAAGTTTCCCCTCCTATTCCCCGTTTAAAAAATTCATGCTCATGATATGTGTTGATTCTTAACTTCTTTGTTTATTGACTTTGTTAAAGTTAAAAAGATGAATTCCTTAGTGTTCCGTTTTCTATCTTAAAGGTAAGAATAGATACATTTGGGGGATTAATCATGCTTATACTGCCTTGTTCCATCATTCGAGGACAAATGATCCAAGTGGGGTAGAATTAAAACACCATGGGTTCTGGCCCTTGCAAATTCCTTGGGTCTTGAGATTTTTTATCATCATACGACTCACCATACTAGTCATATAGTGTGGGTAAGGGTCAAGTGACCTTATTCGTAGGGTGTCCAGTGAGTGGTGGTTGAGTTTCTGTTATGGGCACGACTTGCTGAGTACGAGCCATATGTTCATGATATGAGGGGCATAGTGTCGAATTGTATACTATTTAGTGTCTAGCCTTGAGTTAGGCTATGAAGTCGTATGTCAGACAGAATATGGTGTCCAACTTTTTAATCAAGATACGAGTAGAGGGTACCACTCGTATGATGTGGGTACGAGTTGAGGGGTCCTCTATACCTTTCTACGTCCTTTTTACAGTTAATTTGGGGTTATTTTAGACATTTCCCCCTAATAAATACTTTATACCCCATGACATAAAAAACCTTTAGAGGCTTTCTAACCTATTATTCACAATTAAACACTCTCTAAATACTCTCAAATCTCTCTCAAGCTCTTAGTTCAAGAAAGGCTAGGGTTTTCTTCAAGGCAATCCATTAAGGCTCAAACTGGTGGTTTCTCTCTGTATTCCTTGTTGTCTAAGTCATGTTATTCCTCCCTCATTGTAAGTTCAACTAAAGCATATTTTTAATGAATTATTTCCATGGCATTATTGTGGTATTGTTTTGGATTTTGAAGTATATATATTAGGTTTTTTGGTTGTTCTTGGTTTGATAGTGTTTTCCCATACTTTACTTATGGTTTTTATGTTTTATTATGATTTCAATATGTGGTTGCATAGGAATGGTCAATTAATACTTGGTCTTGTCTTTGGAAACTATATGCCCTCAACATGTTTGTTAAAATGCCAATGAGAATGCTTTTAACACATAGTTTGACTATTATTGAAATCTTTGCATTGCATAAAAGGTAATGGAACCTAAATTGGTTCAAATGGTTTTAAATGGATTGGAAAGGCCTTGGAAGCCATGGTATTGGTTAAACGGAAACTTTGGAGTCAAATTGGTTTAATGGCTTTGGTATGGCATAAATGGATAGACTTGTAAGCTCTAGCTTTGGTATGACGATATCAATGGGTAATGCTTAATAAATAAGACTCCTTGGTAAATGGTTGATTATGTATGAATGGTTTTAATATGGGATTAAAGGAGATGTGTTAGCAAAGCTGTGGAAGGTGGTGGTCCTGGAGGGACTAAATCTGGAAACTCATGTTTGCCAATGTGAGGCTGGTCTTGGTGACCATATGTATCATGTCACACTTATATTTTGGGAGATGTATGAGTAATCTCAAGTTTTTCTCTGTCTCGTGAGGCTAACACGTGCCGGGCCCCTTTTAGCAGGGGGAGCTGAACCCATATATCCCATAAGTACATTTAGCACGGCAAAACTCCAAAATCCCAGGTTATAGAATTAAATGCATGCTAAACCCGGTTCTCTTTCTTGATATGGTATATATATTTATGTATGTGATTGGATATGGTTATTTATTTTGGTTTTAATAATGGCATTATTTTATCCTTACCCCTGAGTACATGCTAGCGTTCACCTGCTAAATCATCTTTGGGCTCTGTATCCCCACGCGATGCAGGAATCGACCATATTACTTCTCTTACTCAGTGATCTTGGATTCGGAAACATCTTTGTATTGGACTGAAGTGATGATCTTTCATACTCCGGAAGGCTCTATTTCATGCCATTGACTTCTTTTCATATTTTTGTTTTTTTCTTAGGCTTTGGTTTTTTATATGGTCGGGGGAATATCCTGACTGGATGTTTTTAGATTTTCATAGACTTTGTGTGACTACTATGGGCATGGACGGTGTCGGTAATGGTGTCAACCTTGGCATTGGTACTGGTATTGGGGCTAACACTTATTGGATGCTTGGTTGGATGTTTGGATAGTTATGGTTATGAACCTTATTAAATGACTTTCAATTATAATAATTCTATCTTTTTATATGTTTGAAATTCATCCTACATAGGGTACAGGGCGGTTATGGTTGGGTATTGGGGGCGGTCTCCGATCTGGGTCGGACTTGAGATGCCCGACATGACTAGGCCCTACAACTGAGATTGGAACTTAAGGGTCAACTTATGAGTACCCACTACTCCAAATTGGATTCGTTACGTGAAGAGAAATTAGACTCTGTGACCTGACTCCCTGTGACACCCCGAAATCTAATTTTCCAAGACGCCACATAGTTCTCTGAACTACAAGTAGTCTTGAGCTTACCCTGGTTGCCTTCTACTAAATCTGGATTCTCAAAATAGGGGAATATAAATGTAAAATCATAATAAATATAGAAAACTATGTAAATTATCTAAGTATATTCGAAGATACTAATCTCATCAGTCTGATGAAGTAAATACTGAAAATTTGAATACTGTAATTAAAATCTAAAACAGAATCTAGTAGTCTGACAAGCCTCTACTGACTGAAAATAGAGAGTCACTAGGACAAGCCCCAGCTGACTCAAACTACCTGAAATGAATGCTAAACAATCTACTAATGAACTGAAGATCTGAATAGATAAGTCTCCGAACTATGAGGACTCATCAACTGAACAGATGTAGATGAGATGCTCGAAAATCACTCATGCTGCTAAAATTGAGCACTTGAACCTACATTATGAGACAATGTAGCACGTAGATGTATATGTAGATTAGTACTTTGGGAATGTACTGAGCATATAAGGGTGAATGCAATAAGTAAACAATATCATCACAGTTTATAAAATCATGCATGCTAAATGTAAATGACTCGCACAGGCTTGAGTAATCAGAAAACTGAATATCATAAATCATGAACAACAAAGCCTATAATATAACTCTTGTGAGCCATTACATTCAGTTTCAAAATCTATTTTTCTGAAACTTCTACGTTATCTAGTCAACTGTAAGGGAAATACTTTATCTTAAGACTTTAAGACTCTTAAAACCCATAGCTACCAAAACATATGCTTTTATCATAAGTCTTTAAACCAATACACTGTTTTAAGAGTAGGGAACTTCTTTTGGGAGGTTGTTCTAACTGAAAAAAAATATGTGAGCATTCATGGTGTCCAATGTCTTACCCACTTTGGGGAGAGTTGTTCTACCCTTGCCATCGTAATAAAACTTCTTATCTTAAGTGATCACTATCTTAGTCATCCACGTAAAAGTGGGAATAATCTTAATCCTACGGGGGCACATAGTTCTGGGGCATGAAACCTTGGTAACATACCCATCTTGATGCTAAATACTACTAATCTTGGGCATATTTATATGCTCAAAGCACCAATATGCACCTAGATTTGGACTTAGTTCAAGAACTTTTGTATGAATTCTTAAGTATAATTCAACTTTTATTCTGTTTTGTGCCTAATGGATATGATTAGTACTTTCAGGTTCGAAATCATGAAGAATTGTGCATAATTGGATACAACGAGGATATGGAAGTGGTGAAGGAATGTAAGGGACTGAAGTTAGGCTGAAAAAAGGAAGCTGGAAAGTAGGAATCCTCATTTGAAGACACTCCGCATCGCGAGGATCAACAAAATAGCAATGGTCAAATTCCAGTAAAGGTTCGAGAAAATACCGCGTTGTGGAGAAGTTTTGTTTATCAGATTTGGCAACCTGAAGGGTTAGCGCATTGCGGAGGATAATTATTTCGCAATTGTCCCAATCCAGTGGCTTTCTGCGATAGTGGCGCGTCACAGTGAGGGTACATTTTACAATTGTCAGGGACTACTTGAGCTCCACGATTTAATAGATTTTAATGGAAAATAGCAATCGAAGTTATGGCACGACGCACCGGGTTGATAAATAGGGAATATTTTAAGTGTTTTATCCCAACTATAAAAGGAAAAATCCAAGATAATGTGGGGGACTTTTATCAAGCAGAGTAGCGGCGGAAAAATAGAAATTTATCCATTTTAGGGTTCTTAAACATTCTTTTGAATTTCTTTATTTGAAGGATTGATTTGGGGTATGATTTTTTACTTATTTTGGATGATGAATTCAAACATGAGTAGCTAAACACCCTATTTCTGGGGTTGAGGCTAAGAACATGAGTACTCTTTAATATTCTTATTCATAGTTTCTTTTTGGATTATCATATGGGTTGTTCCTAATTTCTTGAGCTTACTATTTTAATGATTGGACACAATTAGAATAAATTTATATTTCTATGTGAATCCGGGAGGAGAATCATAGGATAGAACAAAGAAATTAGGGAGCCAGGTTCTTATTCTTTTATAAAATAAGGGATTTGAATTAGCATTTAGGATAGGGATATACCTAGAAGCCTTGCTTGGTTTACTTGCAAGGAGAAAACTTCATGAATCTAGAAGATTTGTTGTAACTCCGCGGGAGTTGAAGTTACAACATTCAATAGATAGAATATTTGAGGTTGGGAGACCAATATAGTGGCATAACCTTTGCGAACCATCAACCCGATAACCAATTAGACTATGAAAAGAATAGAGAATTGTATGATTGTTCAAAATACCTCAACCCTAGAATCGTCTCATTATTGATTACAACCATTACTTACTTTGCTTTAGTCATCATTAATTATTTCTTGTTCAGTAATTTATATTTTATTTACAGAATTGTCTTAATCTTAATACAATCAAACACTTAATACTCAATGTCTTGAACTAAATCTTTAATAAATTTCTAGTTTATTAATCCTCAAGGGAATGATATCTGACTGTCTGAGTCATTATATTACTTGCATGATCATGTACACTTGCATGTACATAGACACGCAACAAGTTTTTGGCATCGTTGCCGGGGATCAAATAAAATTAGTAAATTACTTTAATTTTTGGTTTTTGATCATAAGTTTAAGTGTTAAGAACTTGATCTTAGCAACTGAATTTTTACATATTTAGCTGAACATTGGACTGGCGAGGGACAAAGAGTTAGTAGAGTCTTTTGTAGAACCAGAAGTGATTTTTCATCAGATACGAAGAGCTCAATACTACACTCAACAGGTATCGATGGAGGAAATAGATGATCCTATAGGTACTGATCCAAATATTGGAAATGTTCTAGCTTCTTCTATTCCAGCTATTCCTGTTATCCAGTCGAAAGATCTATTCGAGAAGTGGCAATCCCACTTATGCACCTTGTGACTAACAGTATTCTGAAGCCTGAGCCAAGAGGTCGATAGGAATTAAAATAAAATATGGTGCAATTATGGAGATTTGTGGGAGAATTTTAGGGACTTTCACATAAGGATCCGCAGCAGCACTTACAAACCTTCCTGGAGATAAGGAACTCATATATTCCTGAAGATGTGAATGCTGATTATGTCAGATTGACACTCTTTCCCTTTTCTCTACTGGGGAAAGTAAAGAAATGGCTATTTGCTAAACCACACCAATCCATCACTACATGGGAAGAATATGCTCGAAGATTTCTCATTTGATTTTTTCCATCTCAGAAAACTGCACGATTAAGGAGTGAGATATTGAGTTTCAAACAGAAAGATGGAGAAAATCTCTACCAAGCTTCAGAGAGATTCAAGGGCATGCTTAGAAGTTGTCCTCATCACCATCAATCAAATGATGTTTTGGTGCATACATTTATAAAAGGTCTTGAGTCTAATACAAAGATTCTCTTGGATTCAACAGCAGGGGGTCAAAATTTGGAGAAAGCATATGAAGAATTGTATACCTTGCTAAATCAAATTGCACAAAGAAATCTTGATTGGCATGCAGACTCAAGGAATGCTCCCAAGAAGGTTGCAGGGGTTTTAGAGGTTGATCAGTTCACTTTATTACAAGCACAAATTGCAGTAATGCCGAACAATATGACTACTCAGCTTAACAACTTAAAGTTGGATACAACGCAACCACCAGCCACAACAAATGTAGTTCAATAGGTATATTCATGGTGTGAAGTTTGTGGAAGCAGTGAGCATAAAGCAGATGCATGTTCTGTTAATCTAGATTCAGTCAACTATGTGGGGTATGTAAATCATCAGGGTCAACAGAATTTTGGCAATACATATAATCCAAATTGGAGGAACCACCCTAATTTCTCATGGGGTGGAAATCAGGCACGAAATACAAATTAGTATAAGGGACCAGTGCAACCAAATCCACTGCCAGTTTAGAATGATTAGGCGACTGCCTTGAATAGTAATATGGAGGAGATGCTTAAGTAGTTGATGGCTCAATAAGCACAGTTTGCAGTGGACATAAAGGCTCAACAGGCACAGTATGCAGCTGAGTTGAAGAGTCAATAATTACTCACAAAAAATCTGAAGTTGTAGGTAGGTCAAATCATGGGATCGCAGAATACAAAGCTAAAAGGAGCATTTCCTAGAAACAATAAGGCTAATCCTATACAAGTGAATTACGGTTACAGTAAAAAATGGGCTGTAAACAAAGGAGATGGTTCAGAAGTAGGATAATCCCATGGTCACTAATGATAGTTTCCAAGAGAATGCAGAAGTAAAAGAAAAAAAAAGAGGCTAGTGAAGAGATTCGTGTAGAGAAGAAGACTATCCCCTTACCTTTTCCTCAAAGGGCAAGAAAGAATCAAGAGGAAGCCAATTTTAAGAAGTTTGTAGATCTTCTGAAACAAGTTCAAGTAAACCTTCCTCTTGTTGACATTCTACAGAGTGTGCCAAAATATGCAAAATACTTAAAGGATATTGTTGCCAATAAGAATAGATTGACTGAATATGCTATAGTTGTACTTACTCAATAGTGCACGTCAAAAATTCAAAATAAATTGCCCACAAAATTGAAGGATCCGGGGAGTTTCACATTGTAGATTTCCCTTGGTCAACATATTTATATACGTGGATTGTGTGACTTATGGGCTAGCATAAATCTAATGCCCATGTTATAGTACCGAAAGATGGGTTTGGAAGCCCCCGACCCATAACTATTGTGTTGCAGTTGGCAGATAGGTCACTTGCTAGACCAGATGGTATTATTAAAAATGTACTGGTGTAAGTGGGATCTTTGATCTTTCATGTGGATTTTGTGCTTCTTGAGTTTGAGGTTGATCTAGTTATTTCATTTATTTTGGAACGATCCTTTTTAGCAATAGGGCAGTCACTCATTGATGTGGCAGCTAGAAAAATGACAATGCGAGCACACAATAAAGTAGAGGTTTTTGATATGTATAGAGCATTGAAATAGCCAGCCATATATGAGGAGTTGTCCTCAATATCGGTTATTGATCTTAATTTAGATTGGCAGTTGATTTTGTCTGATGATCCATTAGAGCAAGCTTTAATGGATTATGATCTGCATAGGGATTCAGAAGCATTGGAATTGGTCCAGGTTATGAATTTGGCTATAATTGAGACAAATAAAGTGTTGATCGAGCCTTTGAATAGACCAATTGGTCCACCACCCAGGCTTTCAGTTGAAAAGATCCTAACTTGGAGCTTAAGGTTCTTCCTCCTTACTTACAATATGTTTTTCTTGGTGATCAAGATACCTTGCCTGTTATTTTATTTGCAGGATTATCCGATGTACAGGTAAAGAAAGCTGTAGCATTTCTCAAAAAAAGAAAGAAAGCAATTGGCTGGAAGATGTCTGACATTTTAGGAATCAATCCAATATTTTGCATGCACAATATTTATATGGAAGAGGGGTACAAACCTAGAGTACAACAATAAAGGAGATTGAATCCTATGATAAATGAGGTGGTTCGAAAAGAGGTGATCACGTAGTTAGATAGTGGTATTGTCTACCTAATTTCTGATAGCAAATGGGTTAGTCCGATGCACTGTATACCAAAAAAGAGGGGAATGCCAGTAGTGATGAATGATGATAATGAGTTGGTTCCCACAGGTACAGTTACCGAATGGAGAATATGTATAGATTATCAAATATTGAATGAAGCAACTCGTAAAGATCACTACCCAATTTCTTTCATTGACCAAATGCTGGATAGATTGGCAGGAAAGAGTATTATTGTTTTTTGGATGGGTACTTAGGCTATAATCAGATAAGCATAGCACCTGAAGACCAAGAAAAGATCATATTCACTTGTCCATACGGTACATATGCTTTCAGATGCATGCCCTTCGAATTATGCAATGCACCTGCTATATTTCAAAGGTGTATGATGGAGATATTCTCAGACATGGTGAAGGAATTTGTAGAGGTATTCATGGATGATTTCTCTGTGTATAGGAATTCATTTGAAAAATGTTTGCAAAATCTTGACAAAGTTCTAGCTCGGTGCAAAGAAACAAACTTGGTATTGAATTGGGAAAAATGCTATTTTATTATTAAGAAGGGAATTTTCTTAGGCCATAAAGTGTCATGCAAAGGGCTGGAAGTTAACAAAGCAAAGGTTGAAGTAATTGAAAAGTTGCCTCATTTAGTTACAGTTAAAGGCGTGTGAAGTTTTTTGGGACATGCTGGGTTCTATAGATGATTCATTCAAGATTTCTCAAAGATCACGTCCCATGTGCAAATTGTTAGAGAAAGAAGCTAAGTTCGAGTTTGGAGCTGGTTGTTATAAAGCTTTTAAAAAGCTTAAGAAGAAATTGATGGAAGCACCTATTTTGATCGCACCAGATTAGGAGTTACATTTTGGGCTAATGTGTGATGCTAGTGATATTATAGTGGGAGCAGTGTTGGGTTAGAGAAAAGAGAAGGTATTTTGATCAATCTACTATGCTATCAAGGTAATGAATGATGCTCAAGTTAACTACACAGTTACAGAGAAAGAGATATTGGTTGTGGTATATGCATTCGATAAGTTTGAATCTTACTTAATTGGTACCAAGGTCATTGTTCATATAGATCATGCTGCCATTAAGTATCTCTTGAACAAAATGAATGTAAAGCCATGACTAATTAAGTTGATTTTGATACTTCAAGAATTTGATCTTGAGGTGCGTGATAGAAAGGGAGCTAAAAATCAAGTTGCTGATCTCTTGTCATGGCTAAAAAATTAAAACCATATTGTGGATGACTTTCAGAGTGTCAAGGAAGACTTTCTTGATGAGAAGTTGTTATTAGAAGCAGTTGAGTTCCCATGGTATGCTGACATTGTAAACCTAATAGTTTGTAAGGTGTATCCTCCCAAAACCACTCACAACAAAGGGAGAAATTACTCCATGATTCTCATGCTTACATTTAGCATGAACCGTACCTTTTCAAGTAGGATCTAGATGGAGTGATTCGTAGGTGTATCCCAGAGGCTAAATTTTTAAAGGTGTTATAAGATTGCCACTCATCTCTATATTGTGAACATCATGGTGGTGAGAGGACTGTGAGGAAAGTGTTGCAATCAGGTTTTTTCTGGCCGACTTTGTTTAGAGATGCAGTGGTGTTTGTAAGGAGTTGTGATCAATTCCAAAGGTTGGGTACTATAACCAGGCATCATGAGATTCTCCTGAATAATATTTTAGAAGTAGAAGTCTTTGATGTTTAGGGGATTGATTTCATGGGCCTCTTCTCACCTTCGAAAGGTAATTCGTACATTCTTCTTGTAGTTGACTACGTCTCTAAATGGGTGGAAGCTATGGAAAGTCTGACTAATGATGCAAGAGTGGTGCTGAAGTTTGTGAAGAAGAACATATTTTCTAGATTTAGTACGCCAAGAGTAATAATTAGTGATGGAAGTACACACTTTATCAACAAATGGTTCAATAATCTTCTTGCTAAATATGGAGTTTGGCACAAGGTGGCCACTGCATACCGTCCTCAAATGAGTGGACAAGTAGAGGTATCCAATCGGGTGATTAAGCAAATACTTTAGAAAGCTGTGAATGGGAAGAGAAAATATTAGGCGGAGAAGCTGGATGATGCACTGTGGGCATATCGAACAACATACAAAATGCCCATTGGGACATCTCCATATCATTTAGTGTATGGTAAGGCGTGTCATCTTCCTGTAGAGTTAGAACACCAAGCATATTGGGTTGTGAAGAAGCTGAATTTTGAAATGACTGTTGCGGGAGAAAGAAGGTTATTACAACTGAATGAGATTGATGAGTTTAGACTCCATGCCTATCAAAATGCTAATCTTTACAAGGAAAAGACCAAACATTGGCATGACAGGCACATTCAAGTTAGGGAATTTGAACCCGGACAAATAGTGTTGTTGTTTAATTCATGACTTCAATTGTTTTCGGGTAAATTATGATCGAAATGGTCTGGACCTTTTGAGGTGGTGCACATGACACCCCATGGAGCAGCGGAGTTGTGGAATAAAAAGAAGACAAAGAAGTTCCTTATGAATGGACAGCGTGTAAAGTATTATTGGGCGGATCATTCGGACAAGTAAAAGGAATCTATCACTTTCGCTGATGAGTGGTGATGAGTTGAGTCATACCACGACCTAAAATAAGGCGCTATGTGGGAGGAAACCCACACATATATTGTAATAGGTAGTTTAATTTTTGGCTTGTAAAATAAATAAGAAAAGAAAAATACAAGAAAATGAGTCGTGCCACGATTAAAACTAAGGCGCTGAGTGGAAGGCAACCCATTTTTACTTATAATTTTTGTTGTTTTTGTTTGAGATTGTAGGGAATTTCAAAGTGAAATGAGAATATTACCACATTTGAAAAAAGCAATCAGGTTTGAAAAATAATTTGTGTAAGTGGCAATTTACTCAGGTAAGGAAAGAGTGAGAATTACATAAGAAATCTGAGTTTGAAGAACAGCGCAACGTAGAACTGGTTATTTTGACAAGTGTCAAATTCCAGTAAAGATATGTAAATTTCACCGCGATGCGAAGAAGTGTAAATTGAGAATTGTCAAATTCCAGTGGATTATTGTAATTTCCAGCGCGATGCAAAACTTGGACAATTATCAATTTATAGTGAGTGGACGCGAATCTTAGCACGTCGCGGTTGGCAGTTAAATGGCAATTGGCCTTATCAAGTAAGTCTATGTGATCCTACCGGGTCGTGGAGTGGGCTTAAATCGGACATAAACTTTTCATTAACCCTAACCTAACCTGCCCCTCTATAAATATAACCTCATAAACCCTAAACCCATTTATTTCAACATCAATGTCGCCCTCTCACTCTCTTTTCTATAAACGTCTCCAATTTTTCACTTTCTCTTATCCTTCTCTCAATTATTGAGGCATAATGGAATCATAATAAAGCAAGGGCAAGGCAAAGGCAGGACCTTCTACCCCTACAAAGAAGACAAACAGACCATCTGAAGGGAAATTAACTAGAGTGCCTAGGGCCCCTCCACTTCAGCGGGAGCAGGTTCAAAAACTTGGCTTTAAGGCTGTACGCAAGAATGGGAAGCAGTGGTATACTTAGCATACTAATGCTAAGTATATTCTGGAGGTTTATATTGATCGGTCTAGCTTGATAAGAGAGTGTCCATCTATGGTATGGAGAATCGAGACACTCAATATGAATTTTATTTTTCATCAGCCAACTGAGTGCAACTTGCATCTTGTTAGAGAATTCTATGACAATTGGGACCCTAGCCATCCTGAACATTTGTTGAAGGCTCGAGGGAAGGTGATTCGATTCACAGCTGCTAATGTTAATAAGTTGTTGGGTATCCCAGAGATGAACCCCAATTTCTTGCGACAGTTTATTATTTCTCCTCCTGATGCACACATCAGCCATTTGTTGTGTGGCCATCGATCTTCAGCCCATTGGATGAGTCATCGAGTTACAATTTTGAATTCTTCTTTCCCCTACACTCAGATGAATAAGGAAGCAAAAATGTGGGGTCGTATTGTGTATTCCTGCTTGATTCAAGAAAAACATATGATTGAGGTAACTAGGGATAGGGTATGTTTGATTTATGATCTAATGTGTGCTGATATGGAGATTAATGTGGGGAGTGTAATTTTTTCTGCGATGAAGAAGACACGTACCCAGGTGGGTCAGAACTTTGGATTTAGAGGTTTGGTAACTAGATTTTTAAGAAGGAATAGGGTGGATGAAGAGGAGCTTGACTATAAACTTGAGGTGATCACTCGCCTATGGATATAACTATTGCAAGAAGCACATCTAGGGCATCTGGCCCAATTTTGACTATGATAAATCGGCAGACAAAGACTGATAAGGTACTGGGTAGGCTGCATGGTCTCATGATGATGATGTCGAGGACAGAAGGCAGACCCACTACACCAGAGGAGCTCCATGCTATAGAGCTTGACTATCCACTTAGTCATCATGCTAGGACTATGTTGAGGATTGGCCCAGATTTTGTGGAGCCTGTTAATAATGATGTACCCACAGATGAAGAACACAGGTATTGGGATTCCGACATGGAGTCTGATGAAGAGGAGTAATCTGATAATGATGGACCTGCTGATGATTATGATTATATGGATGTGGCTCCTGAGGACATGTCTGCTATAGTCCAGTTTGAGTGATTAGGAAGTATACTGCCACCCTACCATAAGATTAATTAGAAACACTAGGGCAGTGCTTTATTTTAAGTGTGGGGTGGTGGATTCGTGTTCTCTTGCATCTTTATTTTTTTTAGTTATTCGATTGAACACTGTTATTTTTTTGTTTTGCTGTATTGGTTTGAAGTACTAACTATTTGGAACACTGGTCTATAATAGTTAGTAACTTTGATTTTGTGGATTGCAATTTGTCCTCTTTGACATTTATCGCTTATTGCTTCAGTTTAAAGAATTATTTTATTGTTATATTCGCCCTCATTGGCAAGTTCAGTTTTAAGTAGTTACGTTTTCCTTTGCCCTCTTTGATAATTAGGAATAAATGGTCATAGTTAGTTGCCATCCCCTATGATATATGGATGACGACCGTCTTAAGGGTAGTGGTCGTACGAAGTAAAGAAATTTAGGAGAACCTAATCACTATCTTAGAGGAGTGTGTGAAACAGGCCATCTTTGTAGTAATTGAAACTAATTTAGTATCAATTAGCATAAGAGTGTTTTTATTTTAAGTACTGAGGATTCAATCTCGATAAATAAAATTTGATGTGTTGTCTTAATTTTGAATTCAATAAAGAATATGATTAGGAACCTTTGGCTAATTTCGTGCATGCACAGTGAGTGTGAGGATTAGTATATATTCTACATGAATAGAAATGACTAGAATTTGCCCGGTGTGTCTACAAAGCAAAATAAAGGGTGTTGGGTACAGAAAGTGATGTAGGCATTTCTTTGACATCCTTGTTTCTAACATTAATATCCCTCCCTTGATGCATAGTCTTAGTCAACCCCGTTAAGCCTTTAGCCTCTTTCTTTGGTAGCTTGTTATAAAACCTTATCCCTTCTTTGCTGAATCGTAATTTGATCTAATAAGCTCCTGAGTGTTTTTAATATAAGACTAAGAGAAGATTAAGAGCAAAAATGAGGAAAGAAAGCAATCATTTGATGCCCCCAAAGTAGTTATTATTGATGTTTAATGATGCTGGGTTAATTGGGAGTTAGTAAACAAAAATGTTATAATGAACCAGTTTTGGCCCTACTCCAGTTGGATAATGTGTACCTTAATGAAGGCCTTTTCACTTAAGTTAAGGGTGGCTATAATAGGGGTGCGTAATATGAATATGGAAGGAATGACTAATACTCCCAACCTAGTTTGAGAAAATAAGTTAATTGAAAAATCTGTTGACAAATGAAAGTATGGGGAGAAATAGAAGGATAAATTGGTGTTGGAAAACAGAGTTAATTGATAGTTTTTGTATTTAAACACTTAGGAGCAATAGTCACTATTTATGTAAATAGTATCTACCTGTCCCTAAGCCTTTATTACAACCCAAAAAATACCTAGTTGATCCTTCACCCAAACATCTGACTATTAGTGGAGTAGAACACTAAGGGCGATCTTATGGTTCGTTCACTAGCATGTACAAATTCTTTGTTGATAATGACCGATTTGATGTTGATACTCCCCTATTTTTGCATAGATATCATTGTGAGTTAATATGGGGAAATTTTCTTGAGTGAGGATGCAGGTGAATAAAGGCCAAATTACTTATTGTGTTTCTTTCATTGAGTTTTCCAACATGTTAGAAATTCATTTTTGAGATAGAAAAATTTGTACTAAATTGTCTTATGTATTAACAACTGTTTTGACAAGATGATGTAAGAATTCGTTATTGCAAAGTGTAAGTGCCCATGGCCATATAACTTTAATATTGTAATGAAAAGAGGAAGTAATTATGTTTTTGAATTCATGTGGTTGAGGACGAACAAGGTTTTAAGTGTGAGGTGGTGATCTTGGGATATTTATATGGTCAAAGCACCAATATGCACCTAGATTTGGACTTAGTTCAAGAACTTTTGTATGAATTCTAAGTATAATTCAGCTTTTATTCAGTTTTGTGCCTAATGGATATGATTAGTACTTTTATGTTCAAAATCATGAAGAATTGTGCATAATTGGATACAACAAGGACATGGAAGTGGTGAAGGAATGTAAGGGACTGAAGTTAAGCTGAAAAAGGAAAGATGGAAAGTAGGAATCCTCATTTGAAGACACTCCACGTCGCGAGGATCAACAAAATAGTAATGGTTAAATTCCAGTGAAGGTTCGTGAAACTACCGCATCGCAGAGAAGTTTCATTTATCAGATTTGGCGACCTGAAGGTTTAGCACGTCACTGAGGATTATTATTTCGCAATTGTCCCGATCCAGTGGCTCATCGAGATAGTGGCGCATCGCGGTGAGGGTGCATTTTACAATTTTCAGGGAATACTTGAGCTCCGCGATTTACTAAATTTTAAGGGAAAATAGCAATCGAAGTCATGGCACGACGTGCCGGGTGGATAAATCGGGAATATTTTAAATGTTTTGTCCCATCTATATAAGGAAAAATCCAAGCTAATGTGGGGGACTTTTGTCAAGCAGAGTAGCGGCGGAAAAACAAAAATTTCTCTCTTTTAGTGTTCTTAAACATTCTTTTGAATTTCTTTATTTGAAGAATTGATTTGGGGTATGATTTGTTACTTATTTTGGATGATGAATTCAAACATGAGTAGCTAAACACCCTATTTCTGGGGTTGAGGCTAAGAACACGAGTACTCTTTAATATTCTTATTCATAGTTTCTTTTTGGATTATCATATGGGTTGTTCTATATTTGTTGAGCTTACTATTTTAATGATTAGCCACCGCCAGAATAAATTTATATTTCCATGTGAATCCGGGAGGAGAATCGTAGGATAGAACTAAGAAATTAGGGAGCAAGGTTTTTATTCTTTTATAAAATAAGGGATTTAAATTAGCATCTAGGATAGAGATATACCTAGAAGCCTTTCTTCGTTTACTTGCAAGAAGACAACTTCATGAATCTAGAAGATTTGTTGTAATTCTATGGGAGTTGTAGTTACAACATTCAATAGATAGAGGATTTGAGGTCGGGAGACCAAGATCGTGGCATAACTCTTGTGAACCATCAACCTGATAACCAATTAGACAGTGAAAAGAATAGAGAATTGTATGATTGTTCAAAATACCTCAACCCCGGAATCGTCCTCATTATTGATTACAACCATTGCTTACTTTGCTTTAGTCATCATTAATTCTTTCTTGTTCAGTAATTTATATTTTATTTACAGAATCATCTTAATATTGATACAATCAAACACTTAATACTCAATTGTCTTGAACTACATCTTGAATAAATTTCTAGTTTATTGATCCTTAAGGGAACAATATTTGATTGTCCAAGTCATTATATTACTTGCATGATCACGTACACTTGCGTGTGCATAGAGACGCAACAACTACTCTCATTCTTATGCTCAAGATCTTAGGAAATCCAGTTCAAAATAGCACGAAGGCTTACAAAAAGACCAATTATGGACTTTCTTTTCTTTAAATCTCAAGCCGTATGAATAATGTGGATTCTTTATCTTAGCTCAGGACCAAAAGGTCAAATCTTTATAAAAAATCTGAGAATAATCTTATCATAGGGTGCTCATAGCACAAACAATCTTGAAATAACAATCTTTAATTAGGGCTTAACGACCCATGCATCAAACTCACGTTAAAACATCATAATATTCATGATTGGTAATGTAAACATTTATAAATCAACTTAAAAACTAGAAATTTCTGAAATATGCATGAAAATATGAGCATAAAGATGCAACTCAACTTCTAAATCACTTGAAATCTCGTAATCTTATAAATAGCAATATTGGGTATAAAACCTAGCTTTATGTTTATTGGAAATCACATAAAATTCAGTAAGTTTGTAAATAAAATAAGTTTTGGGTACAAGGATGAAAGAATTACCCTTGTTGAAAAACCCCAATACCTCAATTGATGAACTAGATGCTAAGACTTAAATCTTGGATCCTTATTGATGCTTTGGAGATGAATTCTTAGAGTTCATGAATTGGGAATACTTAATCCTGAGTCTCCTTAGAGAACTAATGGAGAAATTGGATTTTCTTGGAAAGAAAGTTTGAGCTGTAGGGTTTTATTTTGAGAGAGAATTGATGAAACAAGCATAAAGTGCTTTGAAATATGCTTAATGATGTGTTTAACACGAACTGGGGCCTTGGGGATTGACCAAAATGCCCTTATTAAACTTAAATCAGAATTGGAAAAATGACAAAAAATCTCAATTTGCTAGGCCACCACGAAGTGCCACTATCACGGTGGCTCACCGGAAAAGGACGAGTGGGAATTGGGCATTCACCGCGATGCGCCACAATCGCGGGGCCTCTTTGGATTGCCACTTTGGCTACAAGCGCGATGAGCCAATATCGCGTAGGCTTACTGGAAATTTCCTAATGTGAAATGGGACTCCTCCACGATACTCCATGATCACAGAGTCTCACTAGAATTTAACAATTGTGATTTTACACTTCTCCGTGATGTGCTATGGGCCCAGTGTTTTTTAACTGAAATTTAAAATAGACATAACTTCTTACTCGATTATTGTATTTAGGCAAATCTTATAGCATTGGAAGATAATTTAATTTTCTACACATTGGAGGGTCTAAATTTGGAAAATTCTACAGGTATGAAAAGTCATTCTCTCTTGAAGCTAACACTTCACATTCTAGACGTCAAATTGAGTTAAGAAAAGTATGGGGTATTACACTTGCCACTTCTAAAACACACAACACTGCCGGCCTTACAAATACCTAGGTGATTTCTACCACATTCTTTGCAAAGTGGATGGGTACAACCACTGCTCACACTATCCTAAGTTTTGGAGCCTGGTGCCTTATCCCAACGGTCATTCCTGAACTTTGATACTGGCGTACTAGCTGAATATGGAGCTTGAACTAAAGACTTTGGATAAAACTGGGAACGGTTACCGTCTTCTGACTTAGGCTAAGCAAAACTAAAGCTACCCATTCTGGCTCTCTTATTCTCTTTCTTTTTTTTCTTAAGCTTCTACTCCTCAATCTGTTGAGCATGGACCATAAGCCTAGATATGTCCATCTCCTTAATTAACATCGTAGTCCTATACTCCTTGACCACACTATCAGATACCCTAGATACAAACATGCTCATTCTGGACCTATTGTCTGCCACTACATTGGGAGCATACCTGGCTAAATGAGTATACTTGAGGGAATACTCTTTCACGCTCATACTGCCTTGTTTGATATTAATAAACTCTAACACCTTGGCTTCTCTTAGCTCTAAGGGAAAGAATATATCTAGGAAGGTAGTAGAAAACTCTTTCCACTCTATAGGCTCTACATCTGTACCCCTGTCTACCTTCCACTGCTTAAACCACGTATGAGCTACACCTTGTAGCTGATAGGCAGCTAACTTATCACTCTCACTGGAAGTTACTCCCATGATGTCTATGACTTTTTAAACCTAATCAGGGAACTCCTGTGGGTCCTTTTCAGACATAAATCCTGAGAATAGGGGAGGGTTCATTAAGGTGAAGTCCTAAATCCTGGGTGCAGCAGTATTGGCCACTGGGTTGGCTGGAACAGTAGCTGGCCATTCATTTTGAGCTGTCACTAAATTGGCTAGAGTAGTGAATGCAGCTCTAAATTTTTCATGAGAGAGATGCTCGTCCAGGGATGTAAGACCCCACAAAATCCTATGTTTAACTCAGTTCTTTAAAGCTTGTTAAGGGGTCCCAAACTTAGAATGTTGTATCTAAGTATTCAGACTTAGTGTTATTTTAGCCTTCGTATATTGGCGACTCTATTTTATGACCCCCATGACCTTAAAGTAATGATTTTTTGGTTGAATCATGATCAGGAATGTCAGTAAGTATTCTCGGATAAGTTTTGGATTTTTCAGACTTCATTTGGATCACATTTGAAAGCTCAAACCAGTGGATCGATGCAATCTTGATGCGCCGCGTCGCCCACCGTATCGATGAATATTTATCTCTATCTCCCAGTGTAAATTCTAGTGAACCAACGTGGACTCAACGTGGTATGTTGTCATCACATTGATGCCAATGACACGGCGCGTAGGTCTGCATGTCGCTAGGTCAATTTTTAGTCATTAAAAAGCCGTGTCCTCAGGGGTAATTGGATCTTTTTCCCATGTCAATCAATCCCAAAACATGAAATTAAACCCATCTAACATCAAAAACTATTTATTTTTCACAAGTTTCTCTCAAGAACAAACCCTAGGAGATTTCAAATCCAATTCTAGGCTCAAGAACTTACCATTAATCTTTCATAATTTAATTATTAAGGTATGTCAAGTGTTCATTCAAGGGCCCCTTCCACTCTTGAAGTTCAAGAATCTATTTTAAAACCTCAAGCGTATTGATTGCATGAATTTTATGTTGGGTTTCATTATATTCATGATTATAATGATTAATTGGTTTTCTAATCCATGTTTCGTTACAAGTTTTATGTGTAGTTATTTGATATATGTATAGAATCATGTAAATCCATGATAAACTCTTGAAATTGTAAATGGGGATTTAAATTATGGTGCCTATATGTGGTTAGTGTCATGTGCATGGATTTTGTCCTCCAAGTGTTTGATAAATTGCTCATGTAAACAAAGAAAATGGGAAAACAATCATGTCATGTTAGCTTATTTGCAAGTTATATCATGCAAGTGTTAGATGAAATGTCTCTATGAATGAGTTATGATCAAGTGCATATGGTTATGCCTTTTAAGTTTATGCTATGATTTATTTTTTATGCTATCGAGTCCTAGGGGTATCCAATATCCGAAAACTTAGCTGTTTACCTAGAGATATAGTAGTTATAGAATAGTCTCAGTAGTGTCATAAACAGTAGCCTCAGTAATCAGTCATAGTTATAGTTTAGTATTTAGTTTATACTTCAGTAAATATAGCTAGTCAACAGTACTCTGTAGTATTCCATCAGTTAATAGAATTTAGTAGTATTCCATCAGTTAACGAAACTCAATGAACTCAGTTTAGTTTAGTTAGATAGTACGATCAGTAATAGTTCAGTCCAACCTAGTACAATTTAGAAATCAATCTAGTGTCTATTCAGTTGGGAGTAGGATTCAGCACCGAGGGAACCCAGGGATGGGGGCATTCCTGCCAGCAGAGAGTTTGACCCTTAGTATTAGTCCCTATATTATAGAACTACGTAGCCAGTGTAGGTTGAGATATCTTTCTGCAGACTAGGGTTGATATATCTCATACGAGTTTTCTTACCAGTGAGGGTTGATGAAAGAGCTTTCTAGCAGAGAGGATTAACTTATAATTTTTCTTTACCGTGGCACGGTACTGAAACCCTTCCAACTGGGTTACAGGTTGCACCCTAATAAATCTAGAAAGGTGTATGTCGGTTAGATAATTACCTCCCACAGTCTCAGTTTTAGTTTCAGTTTCAATCTCAGTATAGAACTTAGTTCAGTTCTACAGAATCATGACTGTCAGATATAGTCACTTAGTTCAATATAGAACTTAGCACAGTTCCAGAGAATCAAGACTTTTATCTACAGTCATTTAGCTATCGTTATACAATATCTATAAAATCAGATATTAGTAAATCAATAATTCAGAACTCAATATCCAGTGCTATCATTACCTCAGTTATAGTTTATGTATTTCATAAATGTACTCGCATTTAGTTATACTCATGTTATTTAGTTAGTATTGTTCATGCATATGAACCCATACATCTCAGCCTACCTCACTTAGCATACCAGTAAATTCAAAGTACTGACACATACCTTTCGTTATGCTATGATGTGTTATATCATAGGTTCAGACACACGGGCTACTAATCATTCTTAGCAGCCCGATCCATCATTAGCAGACTAGTGGTGAGTCCTTATTATTCAAGGACAGATTTATTATTACTGTATTTTCATACTCAATTTATTTTATTAGTCGGAGTTAGTTGGGGACTTTTCCCATCAACTCCTTGTTCAGACAGTAGAGGCTTTTCAGACTAGAGTATTTATAGATAGATGTTTAGTTTTGGTATGGATGTACCGTACTTAGTATTTACTTATAGTTTTGAATCGTATGGAAATTTTTCACCTAATTTCTGCATAATTATAGTATTAATATTCAGTTATTGCAGCAGGTACCAGCTATGGGTTAGCTTATGGTCCTTCGGGATTATGAGCACCATATAGCGTCCAGGGTACAGACTTGGGGCTTCACAAACTTGGTATCAAAGACTAAGGTTCAATATAGTCCTAAAAAATCTTAAAGACACATCTAGTAGAGTCTTGTTCATAGGTGTGTAGCGCACTACACCTATGGACAAGAGGATATTAGATATTTTAGGAAAAGTTTCCCTTCTTTCAGTAATCATGTCTTGCGGGTGAGCACAAGCTCGAGTTAAACTCTCTATATAATCCAAGTTTCTCTTCTGTTTATAAAATATGCCTCCAAAGAGGACTAATAGAAGAGAAATAGGAGACCAGCCAGAACCTCAGCCCATCCAGCCAGATTCCTTGGATGTACATGTCTCCCACGTTGAATTCAGAGCAGTTTTCACCACCCTAGCTTATTCTTTGGTAGCCCAGAATAAATGCCCAGCTTCTATTCCAGCCAACCCAGTGGCCAATATTGCTATAGCCAGGATTTGAGACTTCACCTGAATAAACCCTTCATCTATTATAGGGTCAAAGTCAGATGAGAACCCACAGGAACTTCTTGAGTAGATGTAAAAGCTTACAGATATTATGGGGGTGATAGCTAGTGAGAGTACCGAGTTAGGTATATACAATTGTAGGATATAGCTCACTCATGGTTCAAATAGTGGAAAGCAGAGAGGGCCACAGATGCAGGGCCCATAGGATGGGAGAAATTTGCTATTGCTTTTCTTGATAGGTTTTTCCTGCTAGAGTTGAGGGAAGCAAAGGCTTTGGAATTTATAAATTTGAAGTAGGGCAACATGATGATATAAAAGTATTCTCTTAAGTTTACTCAATTAGCTAGATACGCTCCTTATGTGGTAGCAAATAGCAGATCTAAGATGAGTAAGTTTATGTCTGGCATATCTAATAGTGTGGTCAAGGAGTATAGGACCACAATGTTGATTAAAGAGATGGAAATATCAATTCTTATGGTCCATGCTCAATAGATAGAGGAGGCTAAGAATGAAAAAAAGAAGAGAGAGAAAAAGAGAGCTAGAATAGGTAGCTTCAACTTTACCCAGCCTAAGTACAAGGGTGGTAATCATTCTCAGTTCCACCCAAAATCCTCTGTCCCAGCTCTATCCTTAGCTAGTGCTCTCTTGCTGAAATTCAGAGATAGCAATAGAGATAGGACATTAGGCCCTGAACCCCAAGGTAGTGTTTGCAATGCTCGAACAAATCCTCTCTGCCAGAAGTGTGGTAGAAACCATCAGCATATGTACAGAACTGGCAGTGATGTATGTTTTGGATATGGAAATCCAGGTCATAAAGTCAGAAAGTGTCCTCAGGTGGGTTCGCAGAGTTAGCATAATCGTCCCTCAGCTCTGTCTGATCGCCTAAATCAGTAGGGTGCCGCTTCTAGTGCCACCAGTGGGCATTGCCCAAACAGACTCTATGCACTTCAGTCCTGACAGGATCATGAAATTTCTCCTGATATGGTCACTGGTACATTACAAGTTTATCATTAGCATGCTTATGATTTTGTAGATCTAGGAGCTTCTTTGACCTTTGTAACTCCTTATATAGCTATTGACTTTAGAGTCTGTCCTGAAATTCTAGAAGAGGCTTTCTCAGTCTCTACCCTAGTGGGTAAATCTATCATAGACCCGAGGGTACAGGAACTATCCAATTATGGTATCTCAGAAAGTCACTTCAGCAGACTTAGTCAAATTAGAGATGACAAATTTTAATGTCATTCTTGGCATGGATTGGCTTTATTCCTGCTATGCTTTAGTCAACTACAGAAATAGAATTGTCGAGTTTCAGTTCTCAAATGTTCCCTTCCTAGAGTGAAGGGGTAGTATTTTAGTACTTAGGGGTCAGCTAGTTTCCTACCTTAGGGAAAGGAAAATAATATCTAAGGGATATGTCTACTATCTCATTCGAGTTCAGGACTCTAGATTAGAAACCCCTATTCTTGATTCAACATCAGTAGTATGTGAATTCCCAGACATATTTCTCGAAGATCTTCTCAGAGTTCCTCTGAAAAGGGAAATCAACTTCGAAATAGACCTTCTTTTAGATACTCAGCCCATATCTATTCTGCCATGCAGAATGACTCTAGCAGAACTTATAGAATTAAAATAATAGTTGAAAGATCTTCTATATAAGGGAATCATTAAACCTACTCAGCCCATTTCTACTCCCTCAGTAAGCATGATCATGCAGACCATCTCAGAATTGTATTACAGACTCTCAGAAACCATTAGCTATTCGTCAAATTCGGTAAGTGTAAATTTTGGCTAAGGTTAGTAGCCTTCCTCTTCCATATCATTTTTGGTGATCGCATTAGAGTTGATCCCCAAAACACCGAAGCAGTGAGAAACTAGCCTAGACCCATCTCTCCATCAGATATTTAGAGTTTCTTGGGTTTCACTGGCTATTACCGATGATTTGTTGAGGGATTTTCATCTATTGCATCCCCTATGTCTAGATTGACTCAGAAAAGGGTCAAATTTCAGTGGTCAAATTCTTATGAGAAGAGTTTTCAGGAGTTGAAGACTCAACTAACTACAGCCTCAATTTTGACTCTACCAGATAATTTAGATCGATTTGTAATGCTTCTAGGGTTGGTTTGGGGGTGTGTTCTGATACAGAGAGGTAAGGTCATAGCCTAAGCCTCTAGACAACTTAAGCCCCATGAAAAGAACTATCTAGCTCATGATCTTGAGTTAGCAACAGTAGTATTTGCCTTACAGATTTAGAGGTACTACTTGTATGGTGTGCACGTCGATGTGTTCACTGACCATAAAAGCCTACAGTATGTGTTCTCTCAAAAAGACCGAAACCTTCATTAGAGAAGGTGCTTGGAGTTATTGAAGGACTACGACATGAGCGTCCTGTATCATCTGGGTAAAGCCAATATAGTGGCTGATGCTCTAAGTAGGACGTCTATGGGTAGTGTTGCTAATGTAGAGGATGGTAAGAAGAAGTTAGCTCAGGAAGTTCATTAGCTTGCCCAACAGGGTGTCTGCTTAGTCGATTCAGCAGAAGGTAATGTATGGGTGTAGAGTAGTTTAAAATCATCTCTAGTTTTTGAGGTGAACGAAAAGCAGGATAGGAATCCCATCCTAGTTAAGTTGAAAGAATCAGTCAGAGATCAGAAGTTAGAGGTTTTCTCCTAAAGGGGAGATGGTGTATTGTATTATTAGGGTCGGCTATATGTCCGAGGTGTAGATGAACTGAGACAATAGATTCTTATAGAAGTGAATGGTGTGCGCTACTCTATTCATCTAGGGGCCATTAAGATGTACCGTGATATACAAAAGATCTACTGGTGGAGTAGGATGAAGAGAGATATTGCAAAGTTTGTAGCCAAGTGCTCAACATGTCTGCAGGTTAAGATTAAGCACCAAAAACCTAGTGGGTCTTTACAGGAGTTCAGTATTCTGATCATGGGTGTATTTATATGCCTAAGCACCATAACTTACCCATATTTTAGCAAAGTTTTGAGAACAAAGTGCCTAGTTTCTTATGTTTTTACTCTACTTTGATGTAATAGAGCTAACCTATGTGATTAGAATGATTTCAGGTGTTAATGAGGTAGATAGAGACATGATGGGACTGCAGATCGCGGATGACAAATCACACAAGAGAAAAGCAACTTGTTGGACCAAATGTGGCACCTAGAAACTATGTCCAAGACTAATTTGTCATTTATAATTAGTTTAGGGACTAAGAAGGCAATTATGAGAGAAGAGATTATTAAATGACTTGATGCTGAATTTTTAATTAGAATTCAATATTCTGTAGTATTTTGAACAAGGGAATAATTGCTTAGGGTGGAGAGAGAAAACGTTTCTCTCTTGTTTTCACTCTTTGCACACCAAGATCATCTTCTAGTTTTTGGTATGATGAATATTTCTATTGTGATTTCCATTTTATTTATGAGTAGATAAGTTTATTAGTTAGGGTTATGGAAGCCTTGTAGCATACAATCTGTTACTTTGGGTTTAGAATTCATTATGTATTGATTTGTTTACATCATACTCTCTTTGTTTATATTGAATTGTCGTGGTTGCAAACATAGAGGATGTGCCTTAAAACACAACTTGTTTGAGAGAAAAGTTGTTGTTCGGAAAAGAGAGTAGTGACAAGAAAATAGGATTTCCAATCCCTATTTCATATGTTACTGCCTTAATAGGATTAACTACTTAGACATTTCGTATTGTTTTTGTAAACAATTTTGATTCAAAAGAACTAAAGTGAATTAGTCCTTGATGGTTGATAAACACTGGGATTATGTTATTAAATACAATACGCTTCTTTGTAAGCATGATGCATATATGAATTCGTGAAGCCCATAGCTAGAAAGTATTGAAAGCTACAAGGTGGACATAACCCTAGCTTGCTATTTCTCTTAATTTGAACACTACCACACATACTTCATCTTGTTAAACTAAAACCATTAATTTATGAACTTAATCAAATCCCCCCTTTTGTTTTTCAGAAACGAATGATTAAAAGTTAAATAATATGCATACAACTTAATTAGCACCATATACCTTGTGGGATTCAACCCCAACCTAGTTGGGTTCTATATTTGACAACGACTGCTTACTCTCTCGTAAGAGAGGTGTAATTTAGGTATAGTAAATTTTTGCCCCATTGCCGGGGAATACAGTTGTCGATTAAGTTTATGTGTGTTAATTGACTGTTAGTCAAGTTTCCTTAGTTTACGTTTATTTGTTATTTTTGTTCATTATAGGCTCATTGTTTTTTATGCCATAAATCAAAAGTTCATGAGAACCATTATTACCCTTCAATCCTGTACCTCGTCTCATTGAAAGAATGGCTAATCAACAGGAAGCTGAAAGATTTGCCGTTTTGGCTAATGCTCAGTTAAATCAATAGAATGTAGATAAACTAGGTTGGGTACCTAATCTAGATGAAGAGGACCTGGGAAATGATGATTTAATTGACCTGGCTAATAGGAGGCGTGCAACGAGAGTAGTTGCACCTGTAAATCAAAATTGTCTATTCAGAGGAAGACTAGACCGCCAAGCTGTGAAGTTTGATATTGACAACGATGAGGATGATTTAGATGGAACTTGACCTACCGGGTCAATCATTCTACCACCACCAGCTCCTGGGGTAAAATTCAACATCACCAGTACTATAATCCAGCTACTAAATCTGAAAGGACTCTTTGGTGGATTACCTGGTGATTATCCAAATTTATATTTGGTAAATTTCATCAATATTTGTAAGTCGTTTGATAATCCTAGAGTGGGACCAAATGCTATTCATTTGAGATTATTCCTACTGTCTCTGTCTGGAGAGGCAACTATGTGCTTGAATGAGCTGACTCCTGATTCTATAATAAACTGGAGGCAATTGAAAGAAGCTTTCCTAGAAAGGTTCTTTCCACCCTCCAGAATGTTACAGTTGAGAGATAAGATCAATAACTTTAGGCAATTGGCTAATGAATCTTTGCATGAGACTTGGGCGAGGTTTAAAAAAAGTTGACTCAATGCCCAAACCATAAGATGACTGATGAACACTTGATGGAAATATTCTACAGAGCTTTGAACTCACTTACAAAGACAATAGTGGATAATGCCACCGGAGGAGATTTTATGGAGCTCACCTTTACTGAGGTTGCAAATATATTAGAAAGAATGACTAAGACAATTAGAGCTTGGCATATCAAAGATTTTTGTGGTAGCAAGCAATACTGGGTCTAGTGTAATATCAGTAGAGCAGTATAGGAAAGAAGAGAAGTGTGATCAATATATGGCTCATATGAAAACCTAGATGGATCTGCTCCTGAAACATTTGCTATAAGGGAATATAAAAAAGGTAAAGCTGTGGGGTCCCATGGTAAGGGAGCTGACTCAAGCATTGAGTAAGAGGCTAACTACTGGCATAACTAGGGGGGTTTCCAAACTGGCGGTCAAGGAAACCAAGGTTGGAACCATCAAGTAAATTGGAAGAATAAAAGTGACGGGAGTGGATTGTATGTACCTCCTGAAAGCCGTGATAATGCTGCCACCAATTCAGGCAAAATATCCATGGAGGACATGATGGAGAAACTGTTAAAGGGAGTTAAGGCAACCAATTCTGGGGTGACTACTATGAAGAGTGAAATATCTTCCATGAGTCAACTAGTAAATTCACACTCAATCGCTATTAAACAACTGAAGCAGCAGATGAGCAAATTATCTACAGCATTCAACCAAAGATAGAATGGGACTTACTTAATGATACAGTTTAGAATTTAAGGACTAATGGATAATGTATGGCTATTACCACTAGGAGCGGTAAGATGTTATCTAGTTCAGGATTGGGAGCATCCTCTTATACTGATGCAGTCGAAATGAATTGGGAGATGGTTGATGAATCTTCAGTTGTGCCTGTGGAGTTGAGAGATTCAAAAAAAAAAGAGTACGGAAGTGGAACAACCACCTAAGCCTTAGCATGTTAGTGATATAGAGCAAGGCATAAGAAAGAAGGTAAAAGTTGCTCCAGTTGAAATCCCAAGTCCACCACCTTTATTTCTACAATGATTCAAGAAGAAAAAAATGAAGGCAAGTTTAACAAATTCATGGCTATGTTGAAGCAATTGACAATGAACATGCCTTTAGTTGAAGCACTTGAGCAGATACCAGGATATACTAAATTTATGAAAGATCTTGTGATGAAGAAAAGAATGGTAAGTTACAAACCAGTGGATAATCTCTATCATTATAGTACTATTTCTACAAGGTCATTGGTGCAGAAGAAGGCATACTCAGGAGCATTCACCATCCCTTGTACGATTGGGTCTTTGGATTTTGCTAAGGCCTTATGTGATCTAGGAACTAGCATCAATCTGATGCCGCTAGCTATTTATAAGAAGTTGGGTTTGGGAAATCCTACACCCACAAACATGCGACTTGTAATGACGGATAAATCGGTGAAAAGGCCAGTTGGGATTCTACATAATGTACTTATAAAGGTTGTAAATTTTATATTTTCTACCGACTTTGTAATTCTTGATTGCGAAATGGACTTTAAAGTACCTATAATTTTAGGCAGGCAGTTCTTAGTAACTGGGAGAGTGTTAGTTGACCTAGAGTTGAATGAGCTGAAATTTAGGCTCAACAGGTAAGAGGTTAGTTTTGAAGTATTTAAATCCATGAAACAACAAAAAGATATGGGTGTATTTTCAATTGTTGATGTATTCTATAAAGATGAGTGAGATATACCAGTTAAGGATAGACCTGCTGTAGAGACCATAGCTTGTTTGGTTGAACTTGCAAGCAAGGATGTGAGTGACTTCAAAGTGGATGGACTTGGACTAAAGCATTTTCTTGATCCAACAAATAAGGTACAAATAGTATCATCAATGTATCTTGATGAAGTCTGAGTAGTCAAGATAATCGAGTCGTGCCGCGATATTAAATCAGGTACTGCATGGGAGGCAAACTATGATTTTATTTTTATTTTATCGTATTAAATAAAAATATAAAAATAAGAGTCGGGCCACGACCAAAACTATGGCACTTGGTGGGAGGCAACCCATCCTTCTAATCATTTTTAGTTATTTTTTATTAAGTGTAGGTGATAAAGTACTAAAGAGCTGATTGGTACCAAATTTAGTTTGGAATTGAGCCATATCAATGGTGGTAAGTTAGGAGTAACAATAACATTATAGCTAAGTTAGAGTGGTCAAATGTTAAGGCTCGAGTTATGACTTGTGTTAGAGTTGTGACCCAAATTATGTTAATCCGCCCCCAAAGTTTTGTGGTGTGACTTTATTTTTGATTTTCAAATAGGTCTATTGTGGTAGCATAGGGATCGAGCCGATAGGCCCAATCCTTGATCCCACCACTGACCTCGATGGGGGTGCGGGGGTTAATCCCCCATGGTACGGACCTTTCTCAATGCTTTATATGAAAAATAGGGTTCATGGCGTCCAAGTTTACATAGACCATGGTAGGCGTCGTCTGACATATGTTCTTACGCTATATGTTAGCCAAAAATGAGTGGCATGATGTGCGCCACGCATCTTGATGTAGGCAATAATATGTGCGATGCCAACCCAGTCGCACAGACTCACTGTTTTAAGTTGGTGATTACATATGTGCTGCACACTTGAAGTTTTGCAATAATATATGCACCGCCCAAGCCTCTGCACATGCTAACTGCCTCACTTGTGTGATTCATTATGCGTCGTACACTTTAACCTGTTGGATAACATGTTCGCCACCCACTTACCCTTATACGATAACATGTGCGACACAAAACATAACACACATGCTCACTATTTCACTTGTACGATGACCTATGCGATGCACACTTAAACATTTTCCTTCCCTTGTGTATCACACACCCTTCCAATTTCAATATATATCCATCTTTGAATTGGGTCAACCCATCTCGGATTTCATTCTTTCAATAGACTCCACACCTAAATGACCAAATTTATCCTTATTTCACCCCTAAGTTGTACAAGCTTTTCCTCTCAACATTCCCCTTGTCCTTTAAGATTCTTCTTTGCTTCATAATCTCAATAATTCTCCCTTTATTTCTTCAATCTCCCATCTTTAAGGTAAGTTTTTCTTTTCTTAATCCTTAAGTTTTGTGACTTTATGTTATAATTGTTATTGTAGTAGACACCATTGTTATAGGATTTTCAGCTTTTGCATGTGATTGAATTGTTCATGACTAGCGTAGTTTAGTTGAGAGGCCATTATTTCACAACTTACTTGATTGAACATGGTGTTGTTAAATCGTGTGAAAGTGATGGTGTTTTGTATATATTGATATGTTGAAGCTCTAATGCATAACTTTGTTCAAAAATTGTTTCATTGAAGTAAAATTGGTGGAATTGAAGTGAGTGAATTGTATTGTGACTAATGTTGGTGCACCATATCAAAGTGTATGTCGGCAAAGTCTGAGTACCCAGAAATAACACTTAATTGGTTTATACTCACCACCCCCAACTTAATTGTAGTTAGTTCATTATGTATGGATGACATGAATGATATGATGAATATAGGAAAAATGGCTCTGATAATGATCTCAATGCATGTGGTATGACTCCTAATGTGGATGAGGAGTACTACTAGCCAGGTTCTTTATCTTGTTATTTGCACTGGGGAAAGTGCTTAGCTTAAGTGTGGGGTAGCTGGTTACTTTGCTATTTGTTTTGTAAGAAAATAGTACCTTCTTTTTAGTATACTTCTGTGATAGGATTAGTATTTTGTTTATTTTTTTAGGATTAGTATTTTGTTTATTTTTTTTCTTGTTAGATGTTTGTTTGATTTAGTCATAATTAGGTGCTTTTGTCGATGTTGGATGGATGATGACCGTCTTAAGAGAAAATTAGTCATTTGTTGCATGTAAATGTTCTTGTGGATCACATGGCATTATAGCATGAGTATGTGATGGATTATTACATTTGAAACACATAGGCTCTAGTTGTGACTCTTGTTGTGATTGTTGGCTTTATTTGAATTCATTTGATTATTGGGTCGAGAATCTACACTACTCCTAACTGAGTTGACCATGTTCCATGAGTGTAAGACTGTTGTATATTACTTATTGCAACTGATGCTAGAGCTTTCCTGGTGTGTGTGCAAATCAAAATAAAGATTGTGAGTTTAGGAGATGATTTAGGCATTTCTTTGACAGCCACTGTTCATACCTTCTTTTGACCTACCTTTGTACATTATCTTAGCTATCCTCATTGATTCTTTAACTTGTTCTTTTGTTAGCCTTATATATAGCCTAAACCATTCTTCAATAGACCATAATTTGATCCAAAAGCTCCTAAGTACTTTAATGTAAAATGAATTTGAGTTAGGAGTTTTATAATAAGAGAAAAAAGGTGAAATTGATGCCCCAAAGTCTAGTTATTGGCGTGTCAAATTGATGTGGTTGGGAGTAGCAAAAATTGTTGAAAAAGTTCTAAATTTTATTCTGAATATGTTACAATTAACCTGTTTTGGCCCTGGTCCTTCTTGGACATTGTGCACCTCAACTAAGGCAAATCGCTTAAGTTGAGGGTGGCTATCACAGGGATACGTAATGTGAAATGGGTAAAAAATATATTTGAAAGGGTTGCATACTCCCACCATAGTGTTATTAATTAAGTTTGATAGGATGGGGTGAAAATAAAATACATAGATAGATAAAAGTGGTGTAAATTGGTTGTTAGAAATTGGTCTTAGTTGAATAATGTCGTGTATTAAAGCACTTAGGAAAGATAGTCACTATTTTTGGCCAAAATAGTTCCTACCCATCCTTTAGCCTATATTACATCCAGTAAAATACTTAGTTGATCCTAATCTTATCATTCTGATATTAGTGGATCATTACACTAAGGGCAAGCATATGGTCATCAGTTGTAATGTGAGAAGTCTTTGTGAGAGTGAGTGCAACTTGATTCTTGTACGCATTTTGTTAGAAATTGCATGATTGTGAGTGATTATGGGTAACTTTCTTGTTAGGACGGCACATGGTTGATGAAGGTTGGGTAATTTATATGATTTCTTCACTTAAATGGTATGCATGAATTTTCCAACTTAATGAGTCTATTCTTGAGGGTAAGTTGTCTCTAGTAATGATCCATGAATTTACGTTTTGTTCATAATTATTGTGTGAGCCTATTTGAGCATCTTGTTTTTCCTTCATGGGTGTTAAGACCTATGTATTATGCATAAATGGATAAGTTGTTTGAGGACGACCAAATCTTTAAGTGTGGGATGGTGATCTTGGGTGTATTTATATGCCTAAGCACCATAACTTACCTATATTCTAGCGAAGTTTTGACAACAAAGTGCCTAGTTTCTTATGTTTTTACTCTACTTTGATGTAATTGAGCTAACCTATATGATTAGCATGATTTTGGGTATTAATGAGGTAGATAGAGACATAATAGGACTACGGATTGTGGATGACAAATCACACAGGAGAAAAGTAGCTTGTTGGACCAAATGTGGTGCCTAGAAACTATGTCCAAGACTAATTTATCATTTATAATTAGTTTAGGGACTTAGAAGGCAATTATGAGAGAAGAGATTATTAAAAGACTTGGTGCTGAATTTTTAACCAGAATTCAATATTCTGTAGTATTTTGAACAAGGGAATAGAGAAAATGTTTTTGGTATTATGAGAGAGAAAATGTTTCTATCTTGTTTTCACTCTTTGCACACCAAGATCATCTTCTAGTTTTTGGTATGATGAATATTTCTATTGTGATTTCCATTTTATTCATGAGTAGCTGAGTTTGTTAGTTAGGGCTATGGAAGCATTGTAGCATACAATCTATTACTTTGGGTTTTGAATTCATTATGCATTGATTTGTTTACATCATACTCTCTTTTTTTATCTTGAATTCTCGTGGTTGCAAACATAGAGGATGTGCCTTAAAACACAACTTATTCGAGAGATAGGTTGTTGTTCGGAAATGAGAGTAGTGAAAAGAAAATATGATTTCCAACCCCTATTTCATATGTTAATGCCTTAACATGATAAACTACTTGGAGATTTCAGATAGTTTTTGTAAACATTTTTGATTAGAGAGAATTAAAGTGAATTAGTCCTTGATGGTTGAGAAACACTAGGATTATGTTATTAAATACAATACACTTATCTATAAGCATTGATGCATGTATGAATTCATGAAGCCCATAGTTAGAAAGTATTAAAAACTACAAGGTGGACATAAGCCTAGCTTGCTATTTCTCTTAATTTGAACACTACCATAGATACTTCATCTTATTAAACTGAAACCATTAATTTGTGAACTGAATCAATCCCCCCTTTTGTTTTATAGAAACGAATGACTAAAAGTAAACTAATATGCATATAACTTAATTAGCACTATATTCCCTATGGGATCCGACCCCAACCTAGTAGGGTTCTATATTTGACAGCAACTGCTTACTCTCTCGTAAGAGAGGTGTAATTCGGTGATATCATATTCCCACTTGGAAGTAAGAAGAAGTGATCATGGATTTTGTGATGGGTTTGCCTCGTACACGATTCAATTTGGGTCATTGTAGATAGGATGGCCAAATTAGCTAATTTTCTACCAGTCCATACCTCTGATTCAGTCGAGGACTATGCCAAGATTTATGTAAGAGAGTTGGTCAGATTACATGGAGTTCTGTTGTCCATTATCTCAAATAGAGGTACGTAGTTCACCTCTCATTTCTGGAAAGCCTTCTAAAAGGGTCTTGTTACCCAAGTCTACCTTAGTACAACTTTCCTCCCTCAGACAGATGGTCAAGTAGAAAGGACCATTCATACTTTAGAGGATATGCTACATGGATGTATGATAGACTTTAAAGGTAGTTAGGATGACCACTTACCTTTGATTGACTTTGCATATAACAACAGTTATCATTGCAATATTTAGATGGATCCATTTGAGGTACTCTATCTGAGGAGTTGTAGGTCTCTCATTGGTTGGTTTGAAGTGAGAGAGGCCACAGTGGTAGGGCCTAACTTGGTGTTTGACACCTTAGAGAAGGTTCAGCTGATCAGGGAAAGTCTTAACACAGCTTAATCCGACAGAAATCATACATAAATGTGTAGAAAAAGGATCTCAAGTTTTAGATAGGTGATTATTTATATTTGAAGATCTCTCTTATAAAAGGAGTTAAGAGGTTTGGCAAGAAGGGGAAACTCAGTCCCTAATATGTTGGTCCTTACCGAATTCTCATCCTTTTAATAAGGTAGCTTACGAGCTTGAGTTGCCTTCAAATTTAGCTTCAGTCCATCCAGTGTTCCATATCTCCTTGCAAAAGAAATGCATAGGTGACCCAACAGTTGTAGTCCCTGTAGGGAGTATAGACGTTCAGAACAACCTCTCTTATGAAGAGATTCCAATCAAAATCCTTGATTATCAGATTCACAGACTGAGGAACAAAGAGGTCCCTCTAGCCAAAGTTCTTTGATGGAATCAGTCCATTGAGGGAGCTACTTGGGAAGCAGATTCAGATATGCGGACCAAGTATCCTCACCTATTCTCCACAAACTCAGACTCAGCCCAAGGTAACAGTTTTCCCTTGAACCTACTAAATTCCATGCTCAGATTTACCTTATAGACTTGGTATCCGTCACCATTGCTTTTTTCAGTTATGTATTCATGTATCAGATATGCATGTTCAGCATGAGAAACTCAGCTTATCAGCAATTCTAGTCATGCATTAACGAATTTTGTTCAGCCATGTACTCATGCATCAGATATGTATGTTTAGTACGAAATTTTAGCATATCAGTAGTGCCAGTCAAGAAATCATGTTACAGTTGTACATTTCCTGTATCTAAATCTAGTCTATCAGTATTTTAAGTTTAGCCAGCCTTATTCGAGGATAAATATTCCCAAGGGGGAGATGTTGTAAGACCCAGCAAAATCCTAAGCTTAACTCAGTCCTTTAAAGTTTGTTAAGGGGTCCTAGACTTAGAAAATTTTAGCCAAGTATAAAGACTTAGTGTTATTTTAGCCTTTGAAGGTTTAAAACTCTATTTCATGACCCTAATGAACTTAAAGTAATGATTTTTAGGTTGAATCATGATCCAAAATGCCAGTGGGTGTTCCCGGACAAGTTTCAAATTTTTTGGACTTCTTTTGGATCACATTTGAAAGTTAAAACCAGTGGATTGATGCAATCTCGATGCACCACGTCGCTCATCGCATCAATGAATATTTTTCTCAAGATCCCTGTGCAAATTCCAGTGAACTGACGTGGACTCGATGTCGTGCATGGGCCATCACGTCGATGCTAATGATGCAGCGCGTCAGTCTGTGCATTGCTATGTCAATTTTTAGTCATTAAAAAGTCACATCCTCAAGGGTAATTGGGTGTTTTCCCTATGTCTATCATCTCCAAAACACAAAATTAAACCCTTCTAAGAGCAAAAACTATTCATTCTTCACAAGTTTCTCTCAAGAACAAACCCTAGGAGATTTTAAATTCAATTCAAGGCTCAAGAACTTACCATCAATCTTTTAGAATTTAATTGTTAAGGTTTGTCAAGTGTTCATTCAAGGGTCCATTCCACCCTTGGAGTTCAAGAATCTATTTTAGAACCTCAAGTGTATTAATTACATGAATTTCATAATGGGTTTGATTATATTCATGATTATAATGATTAACTGGATTTCTAATCCATGTTTTGTTATAAGTTTCATCTACAGTTATTTAATATATGTATAGAATTATGTAAATCCATGCTAAACTCTTGAAATTATAAATGGGGATTTGAATTATGGTGCCTATATATGGTTAGTGTCATGTGCATGAATTATGTCCTCTAAGTGTTTGATAATTGCTCATGTAAACAAAGAAAATGGGAAAACAATTAGGTCATGTTATCTTTTGTGCAAGTTATATCATGAAAGTGTTTGATAGAATGTCTCTATGAATGAGTTATGATCAAGTGCATATGGTTATGCCTTTCAAGTTTATGCTATGATTTATTTTTCATGCTATCGAGTCCTAGGGGTATCCAATACTCAAAAACTTAGCTGTTTGCCTAGAGCTATGGTAGTTACAGAATAGTCTTAGTAGTGTCACGAACAGTAGCCTCAGTAATCACTCACAGTTATAGTTTAGTACTCAGTTCAGATTTTAGTAAATCCATTTAGTTAATAGAACTCTGAAGTATTCCATTAGTTAACAGAATTCAGTAGTACTTCGTCAGTTAACGGAACTCAGTGATCTTAGTTTAGTTCAGTTAAAATGTATGATTAGTAATAGTTTAGTCCAGCCTAGTACAGTTTAGAAATTAGTCCATTGTCTATTCAGTTGGGAGTAGAATTCAACATCGAGAAAACCCAAGGATAGGGGCATTCCTCCCAGCAGAGGGTTTGGCCCTTAGTAGCAGTCCCTGCGTTACAGAACTCTGCATCCAGTATAGGTTAAGATATCTTCCTACCAGACTAGGACTGATATATCTCATACAAGTTTTCCTGCCCGCGAGGGTTGATGAAAGAGCTTTCTGTCAGAGAGGGTTAACTCACAGCTTTTCTTTAACCGTGCACGGTACTGACAACCTTCGAACTGGGGTTATAGGTTTGACCCCAATCTATCCAGAAAAGGGATATGTCGGTTAGATGATTACCTCACACAGTCTAGGTTTTAGTTTCAGTCTTGGTATAAAACTCAATCAGTTCTATAGAATCATAACTATCAGATACAGTCACTCAGTTCAATACAAAACTCAACACAGTTCCACAAAATTAGAAATGTCAACTACAATCATTCATCTATCAGTAATACAATATCAATAAACTTAGATATCAATAAATCAGTAAATCAGGACTCAGTATCAAGTGTTATCATGGCCTTAATTATAGTTTACATATTTCATGCATGTACTCTCATTCAGTTATACTCATCTTATTCAGTCAGTATTGTTCATGCATATGAACCCATGCATCTCAGCCTACCTCACTTAGCATACCAGTACATTCAAAGTACTGATGCATATCTTTCTTTGGACTATGGTGTCTTATATCATAGGTTCAGCCGTACAGGCTCCGATCAAACTTAGCAGCCTGATCCATCAGCAGCAGACTAGTGGTGAGCCCTCATTATTCGAGGATAGATTTATTATTACCATATTTTAATACTCAATTTATTTCAGTAGTCAGAGTTAGTTGGGGACTTTTCCTATCAACTCCTTGTTAAGATAGTAGAGGCTTTTCAGACTAGAGTATTTATAGACAGATATTCAGTTTTGGTATGGATGTACCGTACTCAGTATTTACTTATAGTTTTGAACCTTATGGCAAGTTTTTGCCTAATTTTTGCATAATTACAGTATTACTATTTGGTTATTTTAGCATGTACCAGTCATGGGTTAGCTTGTGGTCATTCGGGATTATGAGCACCGTATAGCATCTAGGATACAGACTCGAGGTGTTACAAACTTGGTATCAGAGACAAAGGTTCAATAGATTCCTAGGAAGTCTGAAAGCCACATCTAGTAGAGTCTTTTGCATGAGTGTGTAGCGTGCCACACTGATGGATAGGAGGCTATTAGATGTTTTAGGAAAAGTTTCCCTTCTTTCTGTAATCATATCGTGCGGGTGAGCACAAGCTCAAGTTAAAATCTCTGTCTAATCCAAGTTTCTCTTCTATTCACAGAATATGCCTCCAAATAGGACTAAAGAAAGAGAAATAGGAGACCAGCCAGCATATTAGCCCATCCATCCATATTTCCTGGATAAACATGTCTCCCACGCTGAATTCAGAGCATCTTTCACCACCCTAGCTCATTCTATGAAACCCCAGAATGAATGCCCAACTACCATTTCATTCAACCCAGTGGCCAATAATAATGCAACCAGGATTCAAGATTTCACCTGAATGAACCCTTTATATTTTATTGGGTTAAAATTAGATGAGGACCCATAGGAATTTCTTGATCAGGTATAGAAGGTTACAGATATTAAAGGGGTGACAGATAGTGAAAGTCCCAAGTTAGCTATATATCAGTTATAGTATGTGGCTCACTTATCATTCAAATAATAGAAAGCAGAGAGGGCTGTAGATGCAAGGCCCATAGAATGGGAGGAATTTGCTATTACTTTCCTGAATAGGTTCTTCTCGCTAAAGTTGAGGGAAGCGAAGGTTTTGGAATTTATAAATTTAAAGCAGGGCAACATGATGGTACAAGAGTATTCTCTTAAGTTTACTCAATTAGCCAGATACGATCCTCGTAAAGTAGTAGATAGAAGATCTAAGATAAGTAAGTTTGCGTCTGGCGTGTTTAATAGTGTGGTCAAGAAGTGTAGGACCGCAATTTTGATTAAGGTGATGGACATATCCAGGATCATGGTCCATTCTCAGTAGATAGAGAAGGCTAAGAATAAAGAGAAGGAGAGGGAGAAAAAGAGAGCTAGAATAGGTAGCTTCAACTTTACCCAACCTAAGTCAAATGGTGGTAATCATTCTCAGTTCTGCCCAAAATCCTCAGCCCTAGATTCTTCCTCAGCCAGTTCTCCTATGTTGAAATTCATAGATGGTAATAGAGATAGGGTGTCAGGCCCTAAACCTTACTATAGTACTAGTAGTGCTCGAAGAAATCCTCTCTGCTAAAAGTATGGCAGAAACCATCAGGGTGTTTACAGAGTTGGCAGTGATGTATGTTTCGGATATGGCAAGCCAGGCCACAGAGTTAGACAGTATCCTCAAGTGGGTTTGTAGAGTCAGCATAATCCTCCCTCAGCTCAGTCTGATCACTCGAATTAATAGGGTGCCGCTTCTAGTGCAACCAGTGGGCAACACCCAAACAGACTCTATGCACTTTAGTCCCAACAGGATCACGAAAGTTCTCCTGATATGGTCACTGGTACTTACAATTTATTATTTTTATGTTTATGCTTTGCTAGATCAAGGAGCTTCTTTGTCTTTTGGAACTCCTTATATAACTGTTGACTTCAGAGTTAATCCTAAAATTCTAGCAAAGCCTTTCTCAATCTCTACCCTAGTGGGTAAATCTATCATAGCCCAGCAGGTATACAAGAACTATCCGGTTATGGTATCTCAGAAAGTCACTTCAGCAGACTAAGTTGGGTTAGAGATGACCAATTTTGATATCATTCTCGGCATGGATTGGCTTCATTCCTACTATGCCTCAGTCGAATGTAGAAATAGAATTCTCCAGTTTTAGTTCCTGAATGAGCCCATCCTAGAGTGGAGGAGTAGTACTTCAGTACTTAGAGGTTAACTTGTTTCCTATGTTAGGGTAAGGAAAATGATATCTAAGGGATGTTTCTATCATCTCTTTTGAGTCCAGGACTCTAGATTAGAAACCCCTACTCTTGAGTCAGTATCAGTAGCATGTGAATTCCCAGACGTGTTTCCCAAAGATCTTCTCAGAGTTCCTCCTAAAAAGAAAATCGTCTTTGCAATAGACCTTTATCTAGATACTTAACCCATATCTATTCCTCCAAACAGAATGGTTCAGTAGAACTCAAAGAATTAAAAGAATAGTTAAAAGATCTCCTTGATAAGGGATTTATCATACCCAGTGTGTCCCCTGGGGTGCACCAATTCTAGTCGTGCGTAAGAAAGATGGTTCTCTCAAAATATGTATAGACTACCATCAGCTAAATAAAGTCATAGTCAAGAAAAACTATCCACTTCCTAGAATTGATGACTTGTTTGAACAACTTTAGGGTGTCAATTACTTTTCTAAGATAGACCTCAAATTATGCTATCATCATCTCAGATTCAGAGACTTTGACATTCCGAATATAGCTTTCAGAACTTAGTATGATCACTTCAAATTCTTAGTCATGTCTTTTGTTCTTACTAATGCCCCAACAGATTTCATGGACTTGATGAACCATGTGTTCAAGCAGTACTTGGACATGTTCATTATAGTCTTCATAGAAGAAATCCTTGTCTACTCTCGTAGTGAGCATGATCATGCAGATTATCTCAAGATAGTATTATAGACTCTCAAAAACCATTAGCTATTTGCCGAATTCAATAAGTGCAAATGTTGGCTAAAGTCAGTAGCCCTCCTTGGCCATATCATTTCTGGTGATAAAATTAGAGTTGATCCCTAAAAGACCAAAGCAGTAAAAACACTAGCTCAGACTCATCTCTCTATCAAATATCTGAAGTTTCTTGGGTTTGGCTGGATATTACCAATGGTTTGCTGATGTATTTTCATCTATTGCACCCCCTATGTCTAGATTAACTCAGAAGAAGGTCAAATTTTAGTGGTCAGATTCTTGTGAGAAGAGTTTTCAGGAGTTGAAGACTCGACTCATTACAACCCTAATTTTGACTTACCAGATGGTTCAAATAGATTTGTGGTATATTGTGATACTTCCAGGGTTCGTTTGGGGTGTGTTTTGATTCAGAGAGATAAGGTCATAGCCTATACCTCTAGACAAATTAAGCCCCATGAAAAAAACTATCCAACTCATGATCTTGAGTTAGTGGCAGTAGTATTTGCCTTAAAGATTTGGAGGCATTACTTGTATGGTGTGCAGGTCAATGTGTTCACTGACCATAAGAGCCTACAGTATGTGTTCTCTTAGAAAGACCTAAATATCCATCAGACAAGGTGGTTGGAGTTGTTAAAGGACTATGACATGAGCATCCTGTATTATCTGGGTAAAGGTAATTTAGTGGCTGATGCTCTAAGTAGGATGTCTATGGGTAGTGTTGCTCATGTGGTGGATGGTATAAAGAAGTTAGCTTTGGAAGTTCATTAGCTTGCCCGACTAGGTGTCTGCTTATTCAATTTAGAAGAAGGTAATGTATGGGTGCAGAGTTGTTCCAAATCATCTCTGGTTTTCAAGGTAAAGAAAAAAAAGAATAGGGATCCCATCCTAGTTAAAATGAAAGAATTAGTCAAATACTAGAAGATAGAGGTTTTCTCCCAAGAGGGAGATGGTGGATTGTATTGTCAGGTTCAAATATGTATGCTAGGTGTAGATGACCTAAGACAACAGATTCTTGCAGAAGCGCATGGTGCACGTTACTCTATTCATCTAGGGGATACTAAGATGTGTTGTTATTTGTGAGAGATATACTGGGGGAGTGGGATGAAGAGAGATATTGTAGAGTTTGTAGAAGAGTGCTCAGCCTGTCAGCAGGTTAAGATTGAGCACCAAAAACCTAGTGGGTCTATTTAGGAGTTTAGTATTCCTACTTGGAAGTGGGAAGAAGTAAGCATGGATTTTGTGATGGGTTTGCCTCATATTCGTCGTCAACATGATTCAGTTTGGATCATTGTTCAGAGGATGACAAAATCATCTCATTTCCTACCATTAATTTGTGAACTGAATCAAATCCCCCCTTTTGTTTTATGGAAACGAATGATTAAAAGTCAACTAATATGCATACAACTTAATTAGCACTATATTTCCTATAGGATTCGACCCCAACCTAGTTGGGTTTATATTTGACAGCAACCGCTTACTCTCTCGTAAGAGAGGTGTAATTGGGCATATCATATTCCTACTTAGAAGTGAGCATGGATTTTATGATGGGTTTTCCTCGTACTCGTCGTCAGCATCATTTAGTTTGGTTCATTGTAGTCAGGATGAACAAATCAGCTAATTTTCTACTAGTCCATACCTCTTATTCAGTCGAGGACTATGCCAAGATTTATGTAACAGAGTTGTTCAGATTACATGAAGTTTCGTAGTCCATTATCTAAGATAGAGGTATGTAGTTCACCTCTTATTTCTGGAAAGCCTTCCAAAAGGGTATAGGTACCCAAGCCACCTTAGTACAACTTTCCACTCTTAGACAGATGGTCAAGCAGAAAGGACCATTCATACTTTGGAGGATATGCTGTGAGCATCTGCGATAGACTTTAAAAATAGTTGGGATGATCACTTACCTTTAATTGAGTTCGCATATAACAACAGCTATCATTCCAGCATTCAGGTGGCTCCGTTTGAGGTGCTCTATAGGAGGAGATGTAGGTCTCTTATTGGTGGTTTTAAAGTGGGAGAGACCATAGTGGTAGGGCCTGAGTTGGTATTTGACACCTTAGAGAAGGTTCAACTAATCAAGGAAAGTCTTAAGACTACTCAGAGTTGATAGAAATCATACGTAGATATATGGAGAACGAATCTCGAGTTCAAGATTATTTATTATGTGTATTTGAAGATCTCTCCTATGAAACGAGTGAAGAGGTTTGGCAAGAAGGGGAAACTCAGTCCCTGATATGTCGGTCCTTACCGAATTCTTAGCTATTTCAGAAAGGTAGCTTCCTAGCTTGAGTTTCCTTCAGATTTAACTTCAGTCCATCGAGTGTTCCATGTCTCATTACTAAAGAAATGTATAGGTGACCCAGCAGTTGTAGTCCCTATAGGAAGTATAAACGGTCAGAACAACCTCTCTTATAAGGAGATTCCAGTCAAAATCCTTGATTATTAGATTCGCAGACTGAGTAACAAAGAGGTCCCTCTAGTCAAACTTCTTTGGCGGAATCAGTCCGTTGAAGTAGCTACTTGGGAAGTAGAAGTAGATATGCGGACCAAGTATCCTCACCTCTTCTCCACAAACTCAGACTCATCCCAAGGTAACAGTTTTCCTTTGAACTTACTAAATTCCATGTTTAGGTTATCCTTATAGACTTGGTATCAGTCACTATTGCATATTTTAGTTATGTATTCATGCATCTGATATGCATGTTTAGCATGAGAAACTCATCTTATCAACAATTCTAGTCATGCATTCACGAATTTTGTTCAACTATGTACTCATGCATCAGATATGAATGTTCAGTATGAAATTTCAGCATATCAATAGTGACAGTCATTAAATCATGTTATAGTTGTGCATGTCCTATAACTAAATCTAGTCTATCAGTATTCTCAGCTCAGCCAGCCTTATTCGAGGATGAATTTTCCCAAGGGGAAGATATTGTAAGACCCCACAAAATCCTAATCTTAACTTAGTCCTTTAAAGCTTGTTAAGGGATCCCAGACTTAGAAAATTTTAGCTAAGTGTTTAGACTTAGTATTACTTTAGCCTTCATAGGTTGGCAACACTATTTCACAACCCTCATTACCTTAAAGTAATGATTTTTAGGTTAAATCATGATCAGGAATGTCAGTGGGTATTCTCGGTTAAGTGTCATATTTATCGGACATCATTTTGATCATATTTGAAAGCTCAAACCAGTGGATCGATGCGATCTCGATGCGCTGTGTCGCCATTGTATTGATGAATAATTTCCTCCATATCCTATTGTAAATTCTAGTGAATCGGTGCGGACTCAATGCGACACATTGGCCATTGCATCGATTCCAACGATGCAACGCATCATCTGTGCATCGCTTGGTCAGTTTTTAGTCATTAAAAAGTTGCATCCTCTGGGGTAATTGGGCCTTTTACCCATGTCTATCAGCCCCAAAACACAAAATTAAACCCTTCTAGGATCAAAAACTATTCATTCTTCACAAGTTGCTCTTAAGAACAAACCATAAGAGATTTCAAATTCAATTCAAGGCTTAAGAACTTACCATCAATCTTTCATAATTTAATTTTTAAGCTTTGTCAAGTGTTCATTCAAGGGTCACTTCCACCCTTGGAGTTCAAGAATCTATTTAAAAGCCTCTAGTGTATTGATTACATGAATTTTATGTTTGGTTTGATTATATTCATGATTATAATGATTAATTTGGTTTTTAATCGATGTTTTGTTACAAGAGTCATGTGGAGTTATTTGATATATGTATAGAATCATGTAAATCCATGCTAAACCCTTGAAATTGTAAATGGGGATTTAAATTATGGTGCCTATATGTGGTTAGTGTCATGTGCATAGATTATGTCCTCCAAGTGTTTGATAAATTGCTCATGTAAATAAAGAAAAAGGGAAAACAATCATGTCATGTTAGCTTATTTGCAAGTTATATCATGCAAGTGTTTGATGGAATGTCTCTATGAATTAGTTATGATCAAGTTCATATGGTTATGCCTTTTAAGTTTGTGCTATGATTTATTTTTCATGCTATCGAGTCGGGGGGTATCCAATACCCGAAAAATTAGTTGTTTACCTAGAGCTATGGTAGTTACAAAATAGTCTCAGTAGTGTCACGAACAGTAACCTCAGTAATCAGTCACAGTTACAGTTCAGTATTCAGTTTAGACTTTAGTAAATCCTTCTAATCAATAGACCTCTATAGTATTCCATCAGTTAACAGAATTCAGTAGTACTCCGTCAGTTAATGAAACTCAGTTCTATTCAATTATACTGTATGATCAATAGCAGTTTAGTCTAGCCTATTACCGTTTAGAAATCAGTCAAGTGTCTATTCAGTTGGGAGTATGATTTAGCACCGAGCGAACCTAGGGATAGAGGCATTCCTACCAGCAGAGGGTTTGACCCTTTATAGTAGTCCCTACATTATAAAACTATGTAGCCAGCATAGGTTGTGATATCTTCCTTCTAGGATAAGGTTGATACATCTCATACAAGTTTTTTTGCCCGTGAGGGATGATGAAATTATTTCCAGTCAGAGAGGGTTAACTCACAACTTGTCTTTACATGTGGCACGGTACTAACACCCTTCTAACTGGGGCTGTAGCTTTGACCCTAATCTATCCAGAAAGGGAAAGGTCAGTTAGATGACTACCTCCCACAGTCTCAGTTTCTGTCTCAGTATAGAACTCAGTTTAGTTTTATAGAATCATGACTGTCAGATATAGTCACTAAGTTCAGTACGTAACTTAGCACAGTTCCACACAATTAGGACTATAAGCTATAATAATTTAGGTATCAGTTATACAATATTAGTAAACTTAAATATCAGTTAATCAATAATTCAAAACTTAGTATCCAGTGTTAGCATGACCTCAGTTATAGTTTATTTATTTCATGTATGTACTTTTATTCAGTTATACTTATGTTATTCACTCAGTATTGTTCATACATACGAACCCATGCATCTTATCCTACCTTATTTAGCATACCAGTATATTCAAAGTACTGATGTATACCTTTCTTTGAGATATGATGTCTTATATCATAGGTTCAGACGCACGGGCTCCCGATCATACTTAGCAGCCTGAACCATCAGCAACAGACTAGTGGTGAGTCCTTATTATTTGAGGACAGATTTATTGTTCCTCTATTTCAATACTTAGTTTATTTCAGTAGCCAAAGTTAGTTGGGGACTTTTCCCATCAACTCCTTGTTCAGACAGTAGAGGCTTTTAAAACTAGAGTATTTATAGACAAATGTTCAGTTTTGGTATGGATTTACCATACTCAGTATTTAATTATAGTTTTTAACCTTATGGTAAGTGTCTGCCTAATTTCTGCATAATTATAATATTACTATTCAGTTATTGTAGCAGGTACCAGTCATGGGTTAGCTTGTGGTCCTTCGGGATTATGAGCACCGTGTAGTTTCTGGGGTATAAACTTGAGGCATTACAAACTTGGTATCAGAGACTTAGGTTCAATATAGTCCTAGGAAGTCTGAAAGCCACATCTAGTAGAGTCTTGTGTATGTGTGCGTAGCGCGCCACACTTATGGATAACAGGCTATTAGACGTTTTAGGAAAAGTTTCCCTTCTTTTAGTTATAATGTCATATGGGTGAGCACAAGCTCGAGTTAAATTCTCTATCTAATCCAAGTTTCTCTTCTATTTACAGAATATGCCTCCAAAGTAGACTAAAGGAAGAGAAATAGGAGACCATCTAGCACCTCAGTCCATCCAGCCAGATTCCCTGGATGAACATGTCTCCCACGCTGAATTCAAAGCAGCTTTCACCAACCTAGATCTTTATGTGGTAGCCTAGAATGAATGCCCAACTACCATTCCATTTAACCCAGTGGCCAATACTGCTGCAGCTAGGTTTTGGGACTTTACCTGAATAAACCCTCCATTTTTTATAGGGATAAAGTCGGATGAGGACCTACATAAATTTCTTGATCAGGTGCAGAAACAGATATTATAGGGGTGATAGCTTGTGAGAGTGTTGATTTAGCTACATATCAGTTATAGGATGTGGCTCACTAATGGTTCAAATAGTGGAAAGCAGAGGGGGCTGCAGATGTAGGTCCCATAGAATGGGAGGAATTTGCTATTGCTTTTCTGTGTAGGTTCTTCCCGCTAGAGTTAAGGGAAGCAAAGGTTTTGGAATTTATAAATTTGAAGTAGCGCAACATGATGGTACAAGAGTATTCTATTAAGTTTACTCAATTAGATAGATATGCTCCTCATGTGGTAGGAGATAGTAGATCTAAGATGAGTAAGTTTATGTCTGGCCTATCTAATAGTATGGTTAAGGAGTATAGGACCGCAATGTTGATTAAGAAAATTGACATATCCAGGCTCATGGCCCATACTCAGAAGATAGAAGAGGCTAAGAATAAAAAAAAGGAGAGGGAGAACAAGAGAGCTAGAACAAGTAGCTTCAACTTCACCCAGCTTAAGTCAGAGAGTGGTAATCGTTCTTAGTTTCTCCCAAAATCCTTAGTCCCAGCTCCATCTTGACCTAGTGCTCATGTGCCAAAATTTATAGAGGGCAATAGAGATAGGGCGTCAGGCCCTAAACTCTAGGGTAGTGTTAGTAGTGCCCAAACAAATCCTCTTGCCAAAAGTGTGGCAGAAACCATCAGGGTGTCTATAGAGCTGACAGTGATGTATGTCTTGGATGTGGAAAGCCAAGCCGTAGAGTCAGACAGTGTCCTCAGGTGGGTTCGTAGAGTTAGAAAATTTTCCCTCAGCTCAGTCTGTTCTCCTGAATTAGTAGGGATCTACTTCTAATGACACCAGTGAGTAACGCCCAAATAGACTCTGTGCACTTCATTCCCGACAAGATTAGGAAAGTTTACCTGAAGTGGTCACTAGTACTTACAAGTTTATCATTTACATGTTTATGCTTTGCTAGATCCAGGAGCTTCTTTGTCTTTTGTACCTCCGTATATAGCTGATGACTTCAGAGTCAATCTCAAAATTCTAACATAGCCTTTTTCATTCTCTACCATAGTGGGTAAATCTATCATAGCCCGATAGGTATACAGGAATTGTCCGGTTATGGTATATCAGAAATTCACTGCAGAAGACTTAGTCGAATTAGAGATGATTGATTTTAATGCCATTCTCAGCATAGATTGGCTCCATTCCTACTATACTTTAGTCGATTGTAGAAACAGAATTGTCCAATTTCAGTTCCCGAATAAGCTTGTCCTAGAGTGGAGGGGTAGTACTTCAGCACTTAGGGGTCAGCTTGTTCCCTACCTTAGGGCAAGGAAAATGATATCTAAGGGATGTGTATACAATCTCTTTTAAGTACAGGACTCTATATTAGAAACCCCTACTCTTGATTTAGTATCAGTAGCATATGAATTCCCAGACATATTTGCCAAAGATCTTCTCGGAGTTCCTCCGGAAAGGGAAATCAAGTTTGAAATAGGCCTTCTTCTAGATACTCAGACCATATGTATTTCTCCAAATAGAATGGCTCCAACAGAACTCAAACAATTAAAAGAACAGTTGAAAGATCTTCTATATAAAGGATTCATCAGACCCAATGTGTCCTCGTAGGGTGTACCAGTTCTATGCGTGCGTAAGAAAGATGGTTCACTCAAAATATGTATGGACTACCGTCAGTAAAATAAAGTCATAATTAGGAACAAGTATCCACTTCCCAGAATCAATGACTTGTTTGACCAACTTTAGGGTGCTAGTTACTTTTGTAAGATAGACCTCAGATCAGGCTATCATCAGCTTAGAGTCAGAGAATGTGACATTCTGAAAATAGCTTTCAGAACTTGGTATGGTCACTTTAAATTCTTAGTCATGTCATTTGGTCTTACTAATTCCCCAGAAGATTTCATGGACTTGATGAACCGTGTGTTCAAGTAGTACTTAGATATGTTCGTCATAGTCTTCATAGATGACATCCTTGCCTGCTCCCATAGTTAGCATGATCATGCAGACCATATCATATAGTATTATAGGCCATAATAGTAAGTTTGAATTTTGTCTAAGGTTAGTAGCCTTCCTCAGCCATATCATTTTCGATGATTGCATTAGAGTTGATCTCCGAAAAACCAAAGCAGTGAGAAACTGTCCCAGACCTATCTCTCTATTAGCTATCCAAAGTTTCTTGGATTTGGATGGCTATTACTGATGGTTTGTTGATGGATTTTTGTCTATTACGTCCCCTATGTCCAGATTGACTCAGAAGAAGGTCAAATTACAGTGGTCAGATTCTTATGAGAAGAGTTTTTAGGAGTTGAAGACTCGACTCACTACAACCATAGTTTTGACCCAACCGGATGATCCAGATAGATTTGTGGTATATTGTGATGCTTCCAGGGTTGGTTTGGGGTGTGTTTTGATGTAGAGAGGTAAGTTAATAGACTACGCCTCAAGAAAGCTTAAGCCTTATGAAAAGAACTATCCAACTCATGATCTTAAGTTAGCAGCAGTAGTATTTGCCTTAAAGTTTTGGAGGCACTACTTGTATGGTGTGCACGTTGAAGTGTTCACTAACCATAAGAGCCTACAGTATATGTTCTCTCAGAAAGACATAAACCACCATCAGAGAAGGTGGTTAGAGTTGTTAAAAAACTACGATATGAGCGTCCTGTATCATTCGGGTAAAGCCAATATAGTGGCTGATGCTCTAAGTACGACGTCTATGGATAGTGTTGCTCATATGGAGGATTGTAAGAAGAATCTAGCTCAGGAAGTTCATCAGCTTTCCCTACTGGGTATCTGCTTAGTCAACTTATCGTAAGGTAATGTATGGGTATAGAGTAGTTCAGAATCATCTCTGGTTTCTGAGGTGAAGGAAAAGTAGGACAAAGATCCAAGCCTAGTTAAGTTGAAAGAATCAGTCAGAGATCAGAAGATAGAGGTTTTCTACCAAGAGGGAGATGGTGTATTGCATTGTCAGGGTTGTCTATGTGTTCTAGGTGTAGATAACCTGAGATAGCAGATTCTTGCAGAAGCACATGGTGCGCATTACTCTATTCATCCAGGGGACACTAAGATGTACCATAATTTGCAAGAGATCTACTGGTGGAGTGGAACGAAAAGAGATATTAGAGAGTCTGTAGCCAAGTGCTCAACATGTCAGGAGGTTAAGATTGAGTAAAAGAAACCTAGTGGGTATATGCAGGAGTTCGATATTCCTACTTAGAAGTAGGAAGAAGTGAACATGGATTTTGTGATGGGTTTGCTTCGTACTCATCGTCAGCATGATTTAATTTGGATTATTATAGACAGAATGACCAAATCAGATAATTTCCTACCAGTCCATACCTCTTATTCAATTGAGGACTATGTCAAGCTTTATGTCACAGAGTTGGTCAGATTACACAGAGTTCCATTATCCATTATCTCAGATAGAGGTATGTAGTTCACTTCTTATTTCTGGAAAGCCTTCCAAAAGGGTCTTCGTACCAAAGCCACCTTAGTACATCTTTCCACCCTTATATAGATGGTCAAGTAGAAAGGACCATTCATACTTTAGAGGATATGCTGCGAGCGTGTGCGATAGACTTTAAAGGTAGTTGGAATGACAACTTACCTTTGATTGAGTTCGTATATAACAACAATTATTATTCCAGCATTCAAATGGCTATTTTTTAGGCACTCTATTGGAGGAGATGTAGGTCTCCTATTGGTTGGTTTAAAGTGGGAGAGGCTACAGTGGTAGGGCCTGACTTGGTATTTGACACCTTAGAGAAGGTTCAGCTGATCAAGGAAAGTCTTTAGACCGCTCAGAGCTGATAGAAATCATACACAGATGTGTGGAGAATGAATTTTGAGTTTGAAATTTGTTATTATGTATATTTAAAGATCTCTCATTTGAAAGGAGTGAAGAGGTTTGGCAAGAAGGGAAACTCATTCCCCAATATGTCGGTCCTTACCGAATTCTCAGCCGTTTAGAAAAGGTAGCTTACGAGCTTGAGTTGCCTTTAGGTTTATCTTTAGTCCATCCAGTGTTCCATGTCTCCTTGCTAAAGAAATGCATAGGTGACCCAGCAGTTTTAGTCCCTGTAGGGAGGATAGATGTTCAGAGCAACCTCTCTTATAAAAAGATTCCAATCGAAATCCTTGATTATCAGATTCGTAGACTGGGGAAAAAAGAGGTCCCTTTAGTTAAAGTTCTTTTACAAAATTAGTCCGTTGAAGGAGCTACTTGGGAAGTAGAAATAGATATCAGGACCAAGTATCTTCACCTCTTCTCTACAAACTCAGACTCAGCCCAAGGTAATAGTTTTCCCTTGAACTTACTAAATTCCATGCTCAGATTTCCCTTATAGACTTGGTATCAGTCACCATTGCATTTTTCAGTTATGTATTCATGCATCTGATATGTATGTTTAGCATGGGAAACTCATCTTATCAGTAATTCCAGTCATGCATTCATGAATTTTGTTCCACCATGTACTCATGCATCAGATATGTATGTTTAGTATGAAATTTTAGCATATTAGTAGTGCCAGTCATGAAATCATGTTAGAGTTGTTCATATCCTGTATCTAAATCTAGTCTATCAGTATTCTCAACTCAGCCAGCCTTATTCAAGGATAAATATTCCCAAGGGGGAGATATTGTAAGACCCCGTAAAATTCTAAGCTTAACTCAGTACTTTAAAGCTTGTTAAGGGGTCCCAGACTTAGAAAATTTTAGCGAAGTATTCAGACTTAGTGTTATTTTATCCTTTGTAGATTGGAGACTCTATTTTACGACTCTCATGCCCTTAAAGTAATGATTCTTAGGTTGAATCATGATCAAGAATATCAGTGAGTGTTCTCGAACATATTTCAGATTTCTTGGACTTTGTTAGGATCATATTTGAAAGCTTAAACCAGTGGATCAATGTGATCTCGATGCTCCACGTTGCCCATTGCATCGATGAATATTTTCCTATAGCTCTCAGTGTAAATTCTAGTGAACCAATGAGGACTCGATGCGGACTCAGTGAACTCAGTCCAATTCAGTTAGACAGTACGATCAATAATAGTTCAGTCTAGCCTTGTATAGTTTAGAAATCAGTCTAATGTCTATTCAGTTGGGAGTAGGATTCAACACCGAGCGAACCCAGGGATGGGGGAATTCCTAACAGTAGAGGGTTTGACCCTTAGTAGCAGTCTGTGCATTACAGAACTACATATCCATTGTAGGTTGAGATATCTTCCTGCCAGACTAGGTTTGATATATCTCATACAAGTTTTCTTTCCAGCGAGGGTTGACGAAAAAGCTTCTGTCATAGAGGGTTAACTTATAACTTATCTTTACCCATGGCATGGTACTGAAACCCTTTCAAATGGGGTTACAGGTTGGATTCCAATCTATCCAGAAAGGGGCATATCAGCTAGATGATTACCTCTCACAGTCTCAGTTTTAGTTTCAGTGTCAGTATAGAACTTAGTTCAGTTCTATAGAATTATGACTGTCAGATACAGTCACTCAGTTTAGTACTTAAATTAGTACAGTTCCATAGAATCAGGTCTGTAAGCTACAACCATTCAAATATCAGTTATACAGTATCAGTAAACTAAGATATTAGTAAATCAGTAATTTAGAACTCAGTATCAAGTGTTATCACGACCTCAGCTATAGTTTACATATTTTAAACATGTACTGTCATTCAGTTATACTCATGTTATTCAATTAATATTGTTCATGCATCTCTGCCTACCTCACTTAGCATACCAGTACATTCAAAGTACTGATGCATACCTTTCTTTGCGATATGATGTCTTATATCGTAGGTTCAGACGCACGGGCTCCCAATCATACTTAGCAGCCCGATCCATCAGCAACAGACTAGTGGTGAGTCCTCATTATTTGAGGATAGATTTATTTTTACCATATATCAGTACTCAGTTTATTTCAGTAGTCGGAGTTAGTTAGGGACTTGTCCTATCAGCTCCTTGTTTAGACAGTAGAGGCTTTTCAGACTAGAGTATTTATAGACAGATGTTTAGTTTTGGTATGGATGTACCGTACTCAGTATTTACTTATAGTTTTGAACCTTATGGAACATTTTTGCCTAATTTTCACATAATTACAGCATTACTATTTTGTTATTTAAGTAGGTACCATTCATGGGAAATCTTGTGGTCCTTCAGGATTATGAGCACCGTGTGGCAGCTGGGGTACAAACTCGGGGCATTACAAGGGGATCTGTCTGAACGGGCTGAGGTGTTGGCTGATTTCTAGTCCTTTTATCGTTAGTCTTTTTGGAAGGTATGTTCTATAGATGGATATAAGAAAAGGATTAGAATGAGAGTTTAACTTGAGCTCATGCTCACTTGCGCAAAATGAATACTGAAAGAAGGAAAAATTTTCCTAAAATATCTCATAGCCTCCTGTTTATAAGTGTGGCGTGCTATACACACATGCACAAGACTCTATGTGATGTGGGTTTTAGACTCTCTAGGACTCTATTGAACCTTAGGCTATGATACCAAGTTTGTAATGCCCTAATTCTGTACCCAAAGTCTATACGGTGTTTATAACCCCGAAGGACTACAAGCTACTCCATGATTGATATTTGTTGTGAGCACTGAAACATGATACTGTTATAAATACAAAATACTAGGATAAAATGGAATAAGGTTCAAAATCTGTAAAAGCTGATAAAGTGTAACAATTGAAATAACAATCTGTAAAATTAAATGCTGTCTGAACTCTAGTCTGAAAAGCCTCTAATCTAAAACTGCCTGAAAGTGGAGTTGATGGGACAATCCCCTAACTAACTCCATTTACTAAAATGCTGAGTCTATTAAATTAAGAAATAAAAGAATATCCTCGAATAATGAGGACTCACGACTAAATTTGATATGTTGGCTGAATTTGAATCAATCTATGCGCGGTTGGGAACCTGAGCGTCCAAACCTATGATATGAGACAACAGAGAACAAAAAAAGAGTAAGCGTCCGTGCATGAAGTTTACTGGTATGCTAGATGAGGTAAAGCTGAATAAAATAGTTAATATGCATAAACAATAACTAACTGAATGATATAGAGAAACTGAACATGAAAGAATGTGGATAATCTGAACTACAATAAATACTGAGCATACATTATTGTGCATATATATACATACTGTAACTGAGCTTTTTTAAAGCTAAGTACTGAGTTCTGATATAGAGTAATTGATAATTTGAGATTTATGATAATTGAGCTACTGATACTTATTGACTTTATCTGACAGTCCTATTCTATAAAACTAAACTGAGTTTTATTTTGAATATTAGAACTGAAACTGTGTGGGTAATCATCTAACCGATATGCCCCAAATAAGATAAGATAACTGAGTTGGGGTCCAATCTGTAACCCTAATTGGAAGGGTCATAGTATCGTGCCACAGGTACTAACAATGGTTGTAAGATAACTCTAACTGGTAGGAAGACATTTTGTCAACCCTTAATTGGTACGAAAACTCAAATGAGATGTGTTAACCCTTATCTAGCAGGAAGTCATCTCAACCGATGTTGGCTATGTAGTTTTGTTACTCAGGGATTGTTACTAAGGGTCAAACCCTACACTAATAGAAATACCCCCATCCCTGGGTTTACTCGGTGCTGAATCCTACTTCCAACTAAAAGACATTGAACTGATTATACTAAATTGGACTGGACTAATACTAAGTTTACTGAGTTTTCTTAAGTTTTGTAACTGACTGAGAGTACTAATGGTCGTGACATGACTGATACTATTTTGTAACTGGCACTGTCTCTTGATACACAGCTAAATTTTTAGGTATTAAATACCCCCAGGACTCGATAGCATGAAAAGTAATGCTTAGCAAAATCTTGAATAACATAAAAATGTTCACTTATTCATAATTCATTCATAGAGACATTTCATCAAACACTTGTAATGCTTTAACTTGTACATGAATTGGGAATACATGCTATCAAGGTTTAATGTCACAATTTCATAACGCTCAAATTACACTCTTGATTGGGTGTAAGCGATTGTTGTCATTATAAAACCCAACTAGGTTAGGGCCGAATCCCATAGGGAATATGGTGTGAACTCAAGTTGTTTGCGATTTAATCCACTGATAGTTTAATGTTTCCTGAAATGGGGGGTTTAGGTTTAACAAGTTGTTGTTTGTCACTTAAATTTCGGTGTTTATAAATCAAGAGTTTATGAAATAACCATAATTATGTTCATTAGGGCTTCTGGTACATAACAAAGAGTAAAAGTGATTCAAGATTCTCACGGTGGGTCGGATAACAAGCTATCTCTATCAATGTTATTCTTAAATGTCTCTCAACCTACTTAAGAATTTAATTCCCTAATCCTCTCGGACTTAGGTAATTTTCATTTACTGCTCGAATTTTACCTCAGGTTAACCAACTTTGTTATAACGCTGATTATTAAACGAAGTATTTGTAAGTCGCTATTGATAATTCACTTCCTACTATATTTGATTTCTTTCTCAAGCAAATCAAAGCAGGTGTGTCTATTGTTTGCAACCAACAGACGTTAATTAAAACATTAGAATTATCAAGAAATCCTACCACCTTTTGAATCTTGAATACTTAGCACCTCATCAAGACCTAACCCTAGATCCCATAACTCAGGTTAATGAAGTTTAGCCACTCATGATGTAACAATAAAACACATAATTGAATTTATGATATGAAAGATAAACTTGCAGAGATGAATAATAACTAGTGAATCGCAGATTAGATCACAAAGGAAAAATCCTAAAATACTGATAATAATCTCTCAAAAAAATAGTTGTGTTGTTAAAGTCAAGAAGTAAAGAGAGAAAATATCAAAATATAATGTCCAAAACTCAAGGTATCGACCTTGTGTGGAATAATAATAATGATAATGATAATGATAATGATAATGTCTAGAAAACCCTAAAATAAAGCTTTAAATAGTTTACCCTAAATAAGGAAACAAAATCAAGGTTACAGTTTTTCTCAAAATACACGACGACTATTGGTGATGCCTTATCAGGATCCTGACGACTTATCAAGAATGTCGTCAGGTCTTCTTCTAATCTGCACTAGTCCTGTCTTAGGTTGACGGCAACTTCTGACGGCTTATCAGGACTGTGACAACTTATTAGAAATATTGTCACACTGTTGCTCCAATTTTCATATCCTGCCTAAGTCTGATGGCATTCCTGACGACTTATCACCATTATGATGGCCTATCATAAAATGTCGTTGATTCTACCAGCCGGAACTCATTCCCTATTTAAGGCTGACAACAAACTTGATAACTTATCAGACCCTTGACGGCTTATCACAAAATATCATCACAACTTCCACTTTAGGCCAATTATCTATCTACTGATGATGACCAACCTGATAGCTTATCATAGGGCTGACGACTTATCACAAATATCGTCAACCATACTTGTCTTCAGATTTCTTCCTTTTTGCTTCCATTATTGTTGGTTCTCTATCATATCATCTTAAACTGCAAAATCAAACATAAACTAATCAAAAATAACTAAAGTTGCTCAAGACCTTGCAATTATTTAGAGTTAAAAGCCTAAAATGTGTTAGCATATGCTCACACATCAACACCCTCAACTTAAAACAATTGCTTGTCCTCAAGCAACCAAACATAACTAAGAGAATACAAAGTATAATTTGGCAACTAACTACTCATATTAGTGCAGAATAATTTCACCATCTCCAAGGTCAGTCAATTTAAAACTCACTGTTGATGTTTTGAATTATAACCATGCTACTCACAAGCATCAAGATACGGCAAAAATTCAGCATTAACAACTATGCCATACCAAGATCACACTATCTAAACAAGTCAGTGACTTAGCAACATACCCAAAGTTCCCTCACAACAAAGAAATCCCTTGTTTACTCATATTAGAATTCACATACATAAACATAAGGATAATCACAAGTCTCACTCTCATAATAGAGTTCCAAACATAGCATGTCAAATGTCATAGGCTTTCCCTTATAGTCGGTACCTTAATCTTCAGGTAGGTCAGTTAGGATCACTTAGGGATTTTCTTAGGCTTGTAATGTAGGCTAGGGGCTGGTATGATATTCATGGACATTTTAGAGTGACTATGCCTCCTTGACACTACACTAAACTCTTAGGGTTTCACTTCTCAACCTTCTTTTCTTCCTCTTCTTCTATTGATCATATGCTAAAGATGGATACGGTCTTTTTAATAATCATATTATCTTTTGATCATCTTTAACACAACTTTCTCTTTTCTTATTCCTTTTTCACTGCACCTAACTTTTTATTCTTTTCTCTTATTCTACCTCTCTTCATGCTTATTTTGCATCATGCACCCCTATGATACCCACCCTCAACTTAGGTTATTTGCCTAAGTCAAGGTGCACAGTATCCTAGGTGGACCAGGGCCAAAATAGGTTCATTGTAAGGTAAACGGGAAGGTAAGAGGTTTCACAGAAAGAAATAGGCATATAGGATCAAATCAGGGATCAAGGGATATTATTCACATTGGGAAAGTCATTTAGGCTGAAAGTGGGTTACAATAAAAAATGGCCTATGATCGTTTCCTAACCCCTACCCTACAACCTAGGCAGGACTAACAGCGCAAGCTCTAGATTCGACATACAGCAGGAGCTGAGTAAGATCTCAAACGCACATGGCACACAAGTATATCACAAGCTACTGTTCAATCAGTTCATGCAGCTATTTAGCAATGATTACTGCATCACTAAAATAATGCCATACAAAGATGCACAGTGGTCACAATCAGATGCAATTCACACAGTTAAATACTCAGTCCATTGGAGAGGTGCTCAAAATCACAAAAATATGCTAACTCACTCAAGTACCTGTATTACTTCTAATTATCTACCAAAAATTATTACAACAACATCCTACCCTACACCTTCAACTTAAAATTGAAAATAAAGCTAAACTAAGGGCTAGAGTATACCTAGAATGGATCAATACTGGACTCACTTCTTACTTTCTTCAACTCCTCTTTTTCGGCCTTTTTTTTGCCTTCTTTTTCTCTCTTCTTTCTTCCTTACTGTCAGGATCTTCTTTCTTATCTTTGACTTTATGCTCCCCCTTATTTTTCTTCTTTTTCTTTGGTGAATCTCTAGTGAGGTCAAGCATTGGAATTTCTTCCTCAAATTCATGCATAGTTGGATCTGTCGACACCATAAATTGGTGCTGCTGTAACACCCTAACATCTTTCTTTACCTTGTTCAAGGCCGCTCTGAATTTAGCAAGATCATCCCCTGACATTTTTTTTGCCTGTGCATCAAATCGATTCTCCAAATCTATAACCCATCTAAGCAAAGTCACAAAAGGCTCAAGGGTAGCCTTGATTCTCTTGTCTACTGCAGTGGAAAACTACTTGGCAAAAGAATGTAGTTGTGCCTCACACCATTTGGCTTGTTTGGACACTTTTCTAATATCGATTGGATAAAATACAAATCCTACTGATGCTGTAAGAGTTGAGGGATTGGGTTCATTCTCAGGCACTAAACCTGCTTGTGCTAAAAAAGTTGGCTGCGCAGTCGCAAAATCTTTTACTTCCATATTAGGTGTTGAACCAACATCTGTAATTGGAGGGTCTGCTGTTACCTCTACACCTATATCAATTTTCAATCCTGGCTAATTTTCATCATACCATATGGGATTGTGGGTCTTTCGGGTAGGAATGTCATCATTAATCCCGGCAATCTCTGGCACATTAGCAGCTCGTCACAACTCTATGATAAGATAAGGGAAAGGATAAGCAGTGTCAGTTCTTGCAATTCTAATTTTCATCTCATCAACAATGATTTCCCCAAAATTAAGGGGGATCTTCTATACCATGCTTGCTACTAGGATAGCTTAGTCGTCACCCAGAATATTGTCTCCATCAGTGGGCATCATCCAGATACGCCCTATAGCCTACCAAAACTTTGCCTCTTGAGTCGAAGAGGACTTATAGATTCTCTTATTTGGGTTGGTCACCCATGTTGGTTCCTTTTCGGCTATGATGTTGGCCAACCACGGACTTTGATTTTCCCATTTCTTAATTCGAGCATAGACTGATGGTGAAGTGGCCTGAGAAGTAAAGTTGGGGCCATGAAAGAACCTGCTGATGGTTCTGATTGAGATATAAACCCTTACACCTGTTACCTAAACTCTCTCCAATAGGGGATGGTCTACAACTCTTTCTCCTAACCTACATATGTTTTCCAACTGAGCATGGTAGTTCGCGTAAAACTCTGAGACCAGAGCAGGGCAAAATGAGCTTCCTCCTATTGTAGTCCGTTCTAAGCCCTACTCTTGGAACTTCTATTCCACTTCAAGATACCTACGCAGAACTTTGGTGATAATCCTCTTTTCTTCCTGAATCAGCCTTTTAGTCCTTCTTCTATCAGTTTTACGGAGCCCAACAGTGAAGATGCCCTCTGCCTTGGGAATTTGCCATCTAGCATTGTCTTGAACTTTAGGGTTCTTACATTTGATAAGTGTTCCCCGAATTTGAGACTTCTCTCATTTTGTTGTTTATTGAAAGGGGATTCAGATGTTGTTCCCTTAGACTCAAGATCCTCAGACCCTTCATGTTCTTCCTCTTCAGATTCAGCATTTTCAGACTCATGTTGCTTATGTTCAGAATGTTCAAATGACTTCTGCTCAGAAGCAGTTGTTGTTTCAGTGTCCTCACTATCCTCCACCACAACTAGTATGGGTGGTGGATGCTGGTTAGGGCTTTTCTTCTTCTTTCGCTTCCTGAGCATAGGTTCTTCCTCTTCATAATCAAACTCCTCATTGATGAGCTTCCGGAGTACACTTTTCTATTGTTCCTTGTTTGTAAGCATGGGGCTCTTTCATTTAGGTTCCATTATAGGGTTTCTATAGCAATATAAAAACCATTAGTCAATCCTCAAGAGACTAAACACAAACATATTAATCATTTAAGCTTTACATACTTTGAAAAGGCTCATTCATGCTTCAGGTTCTAGGTGTGACGACATTTCTTGATAAGCCGTCACGACTGTGATAGCTTATCACAATTTTCGTCAACCTTAGAACCTGTAAAACTTTATCAAGTTCTGATGACATTTCTAATAGGCCATCACAAATGTAATAGCCTATCACAAATGTCGTCAGCTCTAAATAGAACTCACTTTATTATTAGTATCCTTTAATATTTCTGATAAGTCATCACAGTTATGATAGATTATCATGATTGTTGTCAGCTCTTATCAGAAACCCACTTTTGATTTTAACTTATTTTTTGTTCCCATTATTTCTAAAAATCCACTCGAGTTCTGATTTATTAGCTGAATTTTAAGCCTTAGGCTTGCACAGCAAACCCTAGTTTCAAATTTCAACCACTTTTCTAGTTGAACTTGGTTCAAGTCTCTTGGGAACTTGGGTTTTCATCAATCTATCCCTTACCACTTAAAAATAAAAGTTAAATTTAGAGCATACATGATGGGAGCCTTCAATATGATTACACGCACAAGAGAAAGTAGGAAGAAATTCTTGATTTTAATTGCAAACCCACACACAAGGAAACTTGATTTTTGTTTTACTTGTAATTTTTTTTGAATAAGGAAATAAAATGCTCTAAATATGGAAGGGAATTAACTTAAAAGGAAGTAAAAACAAGCGGGAAGGTTGAAACGTTTGACTGGGCTCGGTTCGGATCTTTATTATTGGCCCAAATTTAGTTGTTAAGTTACTTTCTGATGACATCTTATGATGGCTTGTCACAAGTGTGATGACCTATCACGGAAGTCATCAGCCTTAATAGAAATTCAATTCAAAATTGGCCTCTCTGACGATAATTCTGATAGCTTATCACAGTTTTGATGGTTTATCATAAATGCCGCCAGGACCTTTTCTGTTGATTTCATTAGTTTTCCACCTTCTATGAACTAAATCCTAACTACAAAAATAAATACTTTACTGAATACAATTTTGGATTGCCTCCCAATAGCGCCTGACTTACTATCGCGGTACAACTTAGTCATCTTGACTACTCAGACTTCGCAAAGACAACTTGTTGATACCCCTTTATCATCTTCATAGAATACATCAACAATTGAGAAAACACCCATCTCTTTTTGTTGAGTCATGGATGAGTGTATCTCAAAGCATGCTTCTTTATCATTTATCCTAAACTTCACCTCATTTAGCTGCATGTCTACGATCACTCTCCCAATTACAAGGAATGGTCTACCCAAGATGATGGGTACTTCAAAGTCCACCTCGCAATCTAGGACTACAAAATTAGCAGGCAAAATAATATCATCTACCTTTACTGAAACATCGTGTAATATTCCCACAGGCTACTTCACAGACCTATCTTCCATCACCAACCGCATATTTATTGGGGTAGGATTCCTTAAACCCAGTTTCTTGTACACAGCAAGTGGTATTAGGTTATACTAGCTCCTAGAATGCATAATGCTTTCGTGAATTTTAGGGAACCAATAGTACATGGAATGGTAAACGCTCCTGGGTCTGCCTTTTTCTGCACTAAAGACCTTGTAGAGATAACACCAGAATGGAGAAGATTGTCCTTTGGCTCATGGCTAACTTTCCATTTATTGGTCACAAACTCCTTTATGAACTTTCTGTATCCTGGCATTTGCTCAAGTGCCTCAACCAAAGGCACATTTATTGCCAATTGCTTGAGCATTGCTAGGAATTTGCTGAATTTTTCATCCTCAGCCTTCTTCTTTAATCATTGAGGAAAGGGAGGTGGTGGTCTTGGGAAAGTTTTCAACACCACTTTTTCTTCCTTCTTCCTTTCCTTCTCCAAAGCATTAATAGAAATATCCAGCTTCTCAAACTCTGCTGGATTGCTTTTTTCAGATTCATCAATAACTACCTCACCATCTACAGATTTGCCCACAGAGGGGCCAGGTAATATCTTACCACTCCTAGTGGTAATCGCCATACATGAGCCATCATTCCGCGGATTTTAAATTATATCAATTGGTAATGCTCCGCTCTTTCTCTAGTTGAATGTAGTGGAAAGTTGGCTCATCTGCTGCTCTAAATATTTAATGGTAGTGGAGTATGAGTGCACCAGCTGACTGATGGATGTCAAATCGGTATTCATTGTGGTTACACTAGAGTTGGCGGCCTCAACTCTCTTCAACAATTTCTCCATCATGTACTCCATAGGCATTTTTTCAGAGCTAGGTTCATCAGCTTCTCAATTTTTAGGAAGAACATGTAAACCACTCCTGTCATTATTGCTTCTCCAGTTTCCTTGCTCCCTATCTTTGTAACCAGGCTTGTTATAAACGTTCCAACTTGATTCCCTTGGCTATTGCCTCAGAAATCCCCCCTGATTACTAACATAATTCACCTCTTCTTTAGGCTTCACATCCACTCGGTCTTGAGACATTACAACTTTCACTTTCTCAGTCTTCCCTAACATAAGTGCTTAGTGAGAAAGTCCATCTGAGTCTTTAGATGGGCCATGTCTTAATCCTGCTCCTCATCTCTCCTATATTGTTCAACAGACATACCAATAAAAATAGTGGGGCTTGCTACCACATGAAAGACAAATAAAGGGATCAGGGGGCTTTATGATCGGAGAAAGAAACTCCCTGGTATGCCAAGCCCGACTCTGTTTGGTCATCCTATTAGCATATCTGAGGCATCTTGAAAAGATAGATCAACAAATGAACCACCAATAGAATTATCTACAATCGGCTTTGTTACAGAGTTAAGATCCCTGTATAAATTCTCCATCAAGTATAGGTCCATCATAATATGGTTTGAACACCGTGTTAGCTTCTTCTTGAATCTCTCCTAAGTCTCATGTAAAGCTTCAGTAGGAAGCTATCTAAAATTACTGATTTTGTCCCTCAACTATACCCTCTTAGAGGGTGGTAAAAATTATTCTAGGAACTCTTCTTTCAATTGCCTCTAGTGGGTGATGGAATCAGGCATAAGTTCATTTATCCCCAATGTTGCCTCCCCAGACAGAGACAATAGGAATAACCTCAACCGGATAGCATTCTGTCCCACTCCTAGATTATCAAAAGATTTGTAAATGGTGACAAAATTCACCAGATGCAGGTTCGGATCATCCCCAGGAAGGCCACCAAATAACCCCTTCAGATTGATGAGTTTGATTATAGTACTTGTAATGTTGAACTTGGCTCCAGGTGCCAACGGTGGAGGAATAATTACACCCATTGCACCCGCCCCATCCATACCATCATTATCATCATGCAGATCATGTTAGACTGGCTGGTACTCTTGTCTTCTTTGGAATGGATGATTTTGATTAACATTATGTGGCACTTGTGCAGCTATCTACTCTGCACGCCTTGGGTTACCTGGGTTCAATAACTCCTTGTCCCCCAAATATTTGTCCTCAGATTTTGGATGTTGTGCATGTTGCCTAATATTTTGCACATTCACCTAAGTTCTAGCTAAGGATGCCAATCTGTCAACCTCTTGTTGTTCTGCCATTCTTCCTAGTTGTTGTGGTTCTGGATTTAGTGGTAATAATGTTTCTCCAGAACTTTTGGTGGTTGGCATACACTATAAAATCCTGCAAATAAACAAAAACAACAAATAAATGTAAATCTAGGAAACTTAACTAACAGTCAATTAGCGCATACAAACTTCATCTTACAACCGTATTCCCCGACAACGGAGCCACTTTTGATAACTCTCAAATTACACTCTTGAATAGGTGTAAGAGATCGTTTTCAATATAAAACCCCACTAGGTTGGGGTTGAATCCCACAGGGAATATGGTATGAACTCAAGTTGTTTGTGATTTAATCCACTGATAGTTTAATATTTCCTGAAATGGGGGGTTTAACAAGTTGTTGTTTGTCACTTTACCTTCGGTGTTTGTAAATCAAGAGTTTATGAAATAATCAAAATTATGTTCAATAGGGCTTCCGATACATGATAGATGCTAAAAGTGATTCAAGATTCTCACGGTGGGTCAGATAACAAGCTATCTCTATTGATGTTATGCTTAAATGTCTCCCGACCTACTTAAGCGTTTAATTCCCTAATCCTCTTGGACTTAGGGAATTTCTATTTACTACCTAGATTTTACCTCAAGTTAACCAACCTTGTTACAGCGTTGATTATTAAATGAAGTATTTTTGAGTCCCTGTTGATAATTCACTTCCTACTATATTTGATTTCTTTCTGAAGTAAATCAAAGCAGGTGTGTCTACTATTTACAACCAACAGATGTTAATTAAACTTCAGAATTATCAAGAAATCCTACCACCTTTTGAATCTTGAATACATAGCACCTCATCAAGACCTAACCCTAGATCCCATAACTCAGGTTAATGGAGTTTAGCCACTCATGATGTAACAAATGAAACACATAATTGAATTCTTGATTTGAAAGATAAACTTACAGAGATGAATAATAACTAGTGAATCGCAGATTAGATCACAAAGGAAAAATCCCAAAATACTGATAATAATCTCTCAAAAATAGTTGTGTTGTTAAAGTAAAGAAGTAAAGAGAGAAAATATCAAAATATACTATCCAAACCTTAAGGTGTCGACCTTGTGTGGAATAATGATAATGATAATGATAATGATAATGATAATGATAATGATAATGTCTAGAAAACCCTAAAACAAAGCTTTAAATAGTTTAACCTAAATAAGAAAAGAAAATCAAGGTTACATTTTTTTCTCAGAATACACGACGACTATTGGTGATGCCTTATCAGGATCTTGACGACTTATCAAGAATGTCGTTAGGTCTTCTTCCAATCTGCACTAGTCCTGTCTTAGGTTGACGGCAACTTCTGACAGCTTATCAGGACTGTGACAACTTATTAGAAATCTCATCACACTTTTGCTCCAATTCTCATGTCCTACCTAAGTCTGACGGCATTCCTGACGACTTATCACTATTATGACATCCTATCACAAAATGTCATCGATTCTACCAGCTAGAACTCATTCCCTATTTAAGGCTGACAACAAACTTGATAACTTATCATACCCTTGATGGCTTCTCAAAAAATGTCGTCATAACTTCCACTTTAGGCCAATTCTCTATCTACTAATGACGACCAACCTGATAGCTTATTACAGGGTTGACGACTTATCACAAATATCGTAAGACATACTTGTATTTAGATTTCTTCCTTTTTTCTTCCATTATTCTAGGTTCTCTACATATCAGCTTAACCTGCAAAATCAAACATAAACTAATCAAAAATAACTAAAGTTGCTCAAACCTTACAATTATTTAGAGTTAAAAGCCTCAAATGCGTTAACATATGCTCACACATCACTATTTCATTCACATAGGCATTTTATAAAACACTTGTAAGGCATAATCTTGTACATATACTAGCATGTCATGATTTCATCATTAATTCACATGAACATTCTATCATTCACTTAGGGAGCACGACCTAATGTACATATTCATAGATAATATATAAACATGGCAACTACAACGCCCAAATTGCGATTTCATCGGTTTAACATGCTAATTATATAATTCTCCCTAAATGCTATTTTATTTTCATGAATCTTATCATAATCATGGATTGAAAACCAAATAATATCATGAATATGAATTCAATCTAATTCAAACATGGAAGCTCATAATTCAACAATCTTGTAGTTTTAAAAATGAATTCGTGGACTCTATGGTGAAAGGAACCCATAGATGAACACCTAACATACCTTAGAAAATTCTTTCTTGAAGGTTCTTGGAGAAACTCTTAGGCCTGTTCTTGATTTTCCTAAACTAGGGTTTTTGCCTCTTTGAGGGAGAATGTTTTGTTCTTGAGAAGAAGTGAGGAAATAATGAGGTAATAGGTTATTTAGGGGTTTAATTTTGTATTTAGACTGATTAGGGCCATGTAAAAATACCAAAATACACCTGGGAATAAAGGAAAATTCATCACTAAAAAACCCGATTTTGGGCCCTGGCGCGATGCGGCGCTATCGCATCGTGTCACTTCAAAATGACAATTGGGAACTAGGGGCCTAGTGCAATGCGGTGGAATCATGGTACCCCTTTGATTCTGAATTTTGGATTCAGCGCGATGCATAGAATCAAATTGGAATACTGGGAAAGGACAATTTGGAACTGAGCCTATGGTGCGATGGACCAATATCGCGATTGAGCACTGAAAAGTGACAATTGCAATTTGTAATGGCTCTTTGACACGCCAGTATCGTGATGGAGCACTAAAAATTGATAATTACCATTTGGCTTAGCTCCGCGATGCGCTGACGTTCCAGGTGATACACTGTCTTACAAAAATGGCTCTAACTCTTCACCCGAGTATCAGATTTGAGCCAATTTTATATATGTGTAAAGCTTATTGAATTTCCTACTCAATGGTAGGATCTAAATAGAAAAGTATTGAGTATTTCAAAAATTTTATATAGGATTACACATGTACTATGACTTAAATTAAGCTAGGGAAATACGGGGTATTATAATATCTCCCCCTTGGGAATATTCATCCTCGAATAAGATTGATTAAGCTAAGAAACACTGATAGACTAAGTTTACATGTTGAAAATGCACAACTAAAACCTAACTACATGACTAAACTACTGACAAACTGAGTTTCCATACTGAACATACATATCTGATGCATGGAATACATGACTGAAGCTATTGATAAGCTGAGTTTTCATACTGAACATGCATATTTGATGCATGGAATACATGAATGGACTAATTCATGAATGAATGACTGAATATGCAATGGTAAATAATACCAAATTCATAGTTGTAACTAAATAAGAAACTGAGTAAATCTAAGGAATGATGTTACCTTAGGCTGAGAATACTGATGAACCTGAGACCATTTACTGGACAAGTATGAATAGGAAAATGAGAACATTATTGAGTCTCAAGCATTATATATATGAAATAAATGTCGTGAACTAAATTGATTTCTTAGATACATGTTATACGGTTGAGATTGGAACTTGAGGGTCAAATTATGAGTACCCACTACTCCAAACTGGATTCATTATGTGAAGAGAAACTGGAAGGTTAAGGACATGAAAGCTCAAGGATTACAGTGCATCTCCCCCTTGGGACATTATGTCCCTTGAAGAATGCTGACTTGGCTAAGATACTAAGGAAAAGCTGGAATGCATGAGGCACCTACAGATTGAATCATGACTGAATATCTGAGATCTAAAATTGAGGCATGATACATAAACTGATCTGAATTCACAACTACCAGGATGTTTTATTTTAGGATAGGATGACTAGATGGAAAGATAAGAAGCCATCTGAATTTATCCGCCTGACTGCTAAACTAGATTGCTGGATTTACGAAATAACCCATACTAAAAACTTATACTTAATTGGAGCATTTCTTTGACACTCTTCCTATAAGGTTCTAATGACTTTAAAGGGTAAGGAATCTTGGCATGGTCCGAATAAGACATCTAACTAAGAAACCACAACATGGCCAAATATTCTATAATATAGGCACTGATAACCCTACCTATTGAGGTCTGAGGAATAGAATATTTACATCATGAATTTACTAAGAGGTCTAAACTAAAGATATATATGACATAGTCTGAATTTAACTGATCATTAGGAGTGTAGCATGAGTCATGGGAACTGAGCATACTGTGAGGTATGAGTACCTGAGTCATGAACTGTATGACCTGAGTTGGAGTTTCTATATTCATGGAACATGATTTGTTATACTAAGTGAATTGGAACTCCTTATACTAGGAACTTTAAGCGTACCTGATTTTTGATAACGTGCTCGAATATGGGCCAGGATCATAGAGCTAATATGTAAGGCATGAGTATTGACATTACTGGCATTACTACTAAAATCTGAAAGCCTAACTTGGATACTTATTGTAATATCTCCCCTTTAGCTTAAATCCATCATTCTAAAGTTGTGAACCACTTAATCAACAACTCTAAGCTAGACTGTCACCACTTTACTCTAAAGTTTTGGGTAGATACTAAGGAGGGCTCTGCTAATATTTTGCGTCTGATATCAAAGTTAATGTCTATATAAGGGTTACAAAGAAAGTAAAGCCTCGGGATCTAACAAGGCATAAACATAAAGATAAAAAGCTCACAACGTACCTGTAACTATATCAGGAGAACTTCCCTGATCATGGCAAGACTGAAGTGCATAAAATCTATTCTGGTATTGACCACTAGTGGTACTAGAAGTGGTGCCACGCTAAGTCAGACGGCCAAATAGAACTGGAGGATAACTGTGCTGACTTTGCGGACCAGCCTTAGGACATTCTCAGACTCTGTGGACACACTGTGACGCCCTAAAATTTGATTTCCTGAGATGCCACATGGTGCTCGAAACTGCAAGTAGTCCTGAGCTAACCCTGGTCGCCTTCTACTAATCTAAATTCTCAAAATAGGGGAATATGAATGTAAAATCATAATAAATATGAAAAACTATCTGAGTTATCTGAGTATATCTGAAAATACTAATCTCATCAGTCTGATAAAGAAAATACTAAAAATTTGAATACTGTAATTAAATTCTAAAGCTGAATCTAGTAGTCTGACAAGCCTCTACTGACTAAAAATAGAGAGTCACTTAGACAGGACCCAGCAGACTTAAACTGTCTAAAATGAATACTGAACCATCTACTAATGAACTGGAAATCTGAATAGCTAATTTCCCAAACTATGAGGACTCACAAACTGCAGAGATATAAATGAGTTGCTCGAAAATCACTCATACTGCTGAGACTGAGCACCTGAACCTACATTATGAGACAATGTAGCACATAGATGTTGTAAGACCCCGTAAAATCCTAGATCTCAATTCAGTCCTTTAAGCTTGTCGAGGGGTCCCAGGCTTAGAAAATTCCAGCAAGGTTCCCAAACTTAGCCTATTATTGGCCTTTGAAAGTTGGAAATCTAATTTTTCCACCTTAACATCTTTAATTGTTTGTATTTTTATTAATTCATGATCAGGATGGCCAATAGGTATTTTCGAACAAGTTTTGGATTTTTTGAAACACGTCTAGATCATGTTCGGAGTCCCAAAATAGTGGACCAATGCGATCATGGCGCGCCAAATTGCTAATCGCGTTGGTCAACATTTGTGCAGGCTGCCAGAGCCAAAACTTCTGAGGCTCGACGCAATCATGGAGCGACACATCAAGTATCGCATCGTATCCATTAATGGATCGTGTTGCTTATAGCGTCAGCACCCAGTTTTTTAGTCATTAAATATCTTCATTTTTAAGGGAAGAAAGGGTCAATTTCCTATCCTTAGATAAACCTTACAACACATTATTCAGCCATATTTCACCCAAAATATAGAGTTTCTCTCAAGTTTCTCTCAAGAATAAGTTAGGGTTTTCAATTAAGGATTTAAATTTAATACTAAAATTCAAGAATCTCTCTGTCAATCTTTGTAAAATCAAGAACTAAGGTATGTCAAGTGTTGATTTATGGATTCCTTTCATCCATGAAGTCCAAGAACCCTCTTTCAAATTATAAAACATGAAATTTATGTTTTGGGTTATTTATAACCATGTTTATCTTGTTGTATGATTTTGAAGTTGGAATCTGTTTGTGTTTTCATGAAACTACGTCAGCATGCAAAATGAAATCCATGAATTGAGTTATTTATGATGTATAATTTGATGATTTCACCTATTCCCTAAGTTGTGCATGTAGGGTGTTTGACAAAAATGGATAGGAGGATAGAAATTCGGTGTTATAGCTTAATTGTGACTCAAATAATAAATGCATGCTTTACTCTTATGACCACGACTGACTTCCTGATATTATGTGCATTATGAGTATTTCATGGAATATTTATGAGATTAGGTTGATGAAACTATGACATGTCTATATGCAATTTCATCCATGTACCATATTATGACAAACATATGTTTTGTGAAATCCCCAACTTATTATATTATGTGTTGTTGATATTGGTTATGTGTTCACGAAGTGTCAAGTCTTGTCAGTTTCATGCTATCGAGTCCTAGGGGTACTTGTACCCGACAATTTAGCTATGTGCCTAGAACTAATGTCATTTTTCATGATACTCTCATTCAAGCCATGATTATTAGAATTAGTCAGTTTCAGGACTCAGGAAAACTCAATAATCATAGTAATCTCAGTCAGTTATCTGATCTCAGTAGTATTTCACCAGTCAGCGGAATTTAGTGAACTCTGTTCAAATTTAGTGAATGTATTCAAGCATATATACTCAAGTTTATGTTATTCAGTTAGTTAGTATTGTTCATGCATATGAACCACTGCATTCAGTCTACCTCACTTGCATACCGGTACATTCAATCGTACTAACACATTTGTGCTATGGTGTTTTATACCATAGGTTCAGAAGCACGCTCTCCAGAGTATCAGTATCATTCCAGTTTCAGCAGTCAGATTCCACAGTAAGTCCTCATTATTTAAGGATGTTATTATTTGATTATTTCATTCTTTTAGTACTTAGTTTATTTTAGCAGATGGGGTTAGTTGCGGGATTATTCCATCAACTCTTTTTTCAGACAGTTCCATTTTAGAGGTTTTCGGACTACAGCATGTTCAGATAGTTATTTCAGTAGTCTTGGTATTGTTATACCATATTTTTAGTTATGTATCAGTATTGAAACTTATGGCTATTCAGATTATGTTTCCGTATTTATGATATTACCATTATTATTCAGGGCTTAGTTACAGATATCAGTCATGGGTTAGCTTGTAGTCATTTGGGATTATGAGCACCGAGTAACATTTCAGATACCAGACTTGGGGCGTTACAAACTTGGTATTAGAGCCTAATGTTCAACAATATCCTAGGAAGTCTAAAAAGCCGTATTTTGTATAGTCTTGTACATGGATGCGTTTTTCACCACACTTATGTTAGGAGGCTATGAGATGTTTTAGGAAAAACTTCCCTTCTTTCAGTATTCATGTCGTGCAAGTGAGCATGATCTCCAGTCAAACTCTCAGTTTAATCCCTTCTTCTCTTCTATTTATAGAACATGCCTCTCAAAAGGGCTAACAAAAGAGAAATAGGGAACCAGTCACCACTTCAGCCCGTCCAGGCAGATCCTCTGGATGAGCACGTCTCTCATGCAAAACTCAGAACTACATTCACTACTCTAGCCAATGCATTCACAGCTCAGAATGATCAGCTAGCTGCTGTTCCTGCCAACCCAATGGCCAATTCTAATGCAGCTAAGATTTGGGACTTCACCCAAATGAATCCTCCCCTATTCTCCAGTTCTAAGTCTGAAGAGGATCCACAGGAGTTCCTCGACAGGTTCAGAATGTCACAGATATCATAAGAGTGACTTCTCGTAAGAGTCCAGAGTTAGCCGCCTATTAGCTACAAGATGTATCCCATACGTGGTTTAAGTAGTAGAAGGTACACAGGGGTGCAAATGCAAAGCCCATAGAATGGGAAGAGTTTTCTATAGTTTTCTTAAGTAGATTCTTTCCCCTAGAGTAGAAAGAATCCAAAGTGTTAGAATTCATCAACCTTGATGAGGTAGCATGAGCATAAAAGAATACTCCCTTAAGTTCACTCAGTTAGCCAGATACGCTCCACATGTAGTAGCAGGCAGTAGATCTAGAATGAATAAGTTTGTATCTAGGATATCAGGTAGAGTGGTTAAGGAGTGCAGGACTGCGATGTTGATTAAGGAGATGGACATATCTAGGCTTATGGTCCGTGCTCAATAGATTAAGGAGAAGAAACTTAAGAAGAAGGAGAGGGAAAATGAGAGGGACATAACTGGGAGTTATAGTTTTTCTCAACCAGGGTCATAAGGTATAACCGTTCTCAGCATAAACAGAAGTTTTCAACCCCAGTTCCATCTTCAGCTAGTGCACCAGTACCAAAGTTTAAAAATAACCATAGAGATGGGGCACTAGGCTCTAAGGCCCAGGGTAGTAGAGCAGGGTTTTTACTCACCCACTTTGTGAAGAGTGTGGTAAGCATCATAAGGGTATATGTAGAGCCGTTAGTGATGTGTGTTTTGGATATGGCAAGACAAGTCATACGGTCCCAGATTGTCCTAGGCCTAGCTCTAGAAGTAAGCACAGTCGTCCTTTAACTCAGTTCGGTCCCCTGAATCAAAAGAGTGCCAATTCCAGCGCTATCAGTGGGCAACGTCCAAACAGACTCTATGCACTTTAGTCCTGATAGGATCAAGAAAGTCCTCCTGACGCAGCCACTGGTATGTTAGAGATCCCTCATTTACATGTTCTTATTTCTTCAGATTCAGGATCTTCCATTTTCTTTTGTAACTCTTTGCATAGCAGTCAACTTTAAGGTCTGACCAAATTTTAACATGACCTTTTTCTAGTCCCCACCACAGTGAGTTAGTCTAACACAGCACGACAGGTATACAGGAACTTTCTAGTTATGAAATCTCTGAAATTCAGGCCTTCAGGTTCCAGTAGTAATACCAGTATATGTAGGAAATCCATAAAGGAAGATGATTCCTGACCCATTCCTATCTCAGTGTAAAGTTTTGTACTTCAACCATCATGATACTTACGCATGCTTTTCATTTCAATTCCACGACTATAGCTTATATCCATGCATTTTTCATAAAATAGTGTGTGTTTCAAGTTCCTCGTATGAGGAGTCCAACTTCATCCAATGTTGCAAATCATGTTCCATGAATTCAAAAATTCCAAACCTAGTTTATGTAGCTCATGACTCATGCACTCAAGTCATTCTTTACAGTATGCTTAGCCTACACGATTCATGACTTCACTCCTAGTGTTCAGTCAAACTCAGATTATGCCACGTATACCCTAAGTTTAGATCCCTCGGTGGATCTATAGTGTTAATGTTCCATCCTATAGGCCTAAGTTACAGTGTCAGTTCAGTAATAAATATTCAATAAAGGACTCAGATAGTCCTACAGAACCATGGCTTTTATTTATCAGTTACTTAGCCATCAGAATTCAGTACTCTCGTACCAATCTAACCCTCAGTTATAGAAAACCATCATTCAGTCTTAGTTATAGGCTTAGTTATGGTTACAGTCTTAATTACCATCTTAGCTACAATCTCAGTTCCAGTCCTAGTCCAGTAGTCAGATCAGAAACTCAGTCCAGTTTCAAGATTACCCGACCATAGCATATGGCCATCAGTTACTCAATTATTAATATTACAGTACCTCAGTTTACAAAATGTTTTTGAATCATAATTAGATGTCTGGTTTGTGTTCCTAAGGTAATACAATTTTCCCTCACTCATGCTCATTTATCTCATGTTACCCATTCAATCATTACCTTCTATGTATAATACCCTATAGTTTCAGCCCAGCTATCCAGACTAAGTACAATTTAGTCTTACATGCCCAGGATTCAGATTTTATAAGTTATTCAGTTAATCAGATAAAGTTAGTATATATTTATTCATTCGTGCTCAGTACCCACGTAAATCTTTTCAATAGCCTCAGTTGTAGTGCGTAGGTCTAATAACTTTGTTTTAGCTTCAGATCTCGGATATACAGCCATGATTCAGTTCATAGGTGACTTGTCCATCGCCCTAGTTTTCCTCAGTATCTTAGAAAAATCAGTATTCTTCAAGGGACCTAGTGTCCCAAGGGGGAGAAAAAGGATAATTCCCCAAACTCTAATGACATAAAGCATGCCATTGTCTCTTATCATAATGAATCTAGTTTGTAGTAAGGGGGTACTTATAAGTTTACCCTCAAACTCTAACCTTAGCTGTAAGCCATGTATTCAAGGTACTGGTTCAGATCATTATATCCAGCTCATGTATCACATTCCAGACTCAGTTACATTTACATGTTTCCACTCGTACATATCTAGTAATTATTTTTGGGCTCATTAGCATTTTCAATTTAAGGAAATAGTCTCCCTTACACTTATCTAGTTTCATGCTCAAATTTCCATCATAAACTTGATATCAATTACCATTGCATATTCAGTCACGCATTTATGAACCAGTTAACCATGCATCGTATATGCATGTTCAGAATGATACATTCTGTTTATCGGTCATGTCAGTCAAGGAATTATGTTCCAGTTATTTATGTTCAGTATGTACGTCAGTTTATCTTTTCTTCCCTCTCGGTCAGTCTCATTCGAGGATGAATATTCTCAAGGGGGATATTGTAAGACCCCATAAAATCCTAAAGCTTAATTCAGTCCTTTAAGCTTGTCAAGGGGTCCTAGGCTTAGAAAATTCTATCTAGGTTCCCAGACTTAGACTTTTACTGGCCTTCAAACGTTGGAAATCTCATTTTCCCACCTTAATGTCCTTTAATGGTACGTATTTTTATTAGTTCATGATCAGGAAGGTCAATAGGTGTTCTCGAACAAGTTTGAGATTTTTTGAAAAACATTTAGATCATGTTTGAAGTCCCAAATTAGTGGACCAACGCGATCATGGAAGGATGCATCACCAATCGCATTTATCAACATTTGTGCAGGCTACCAAAGCCAAATATTCTGAGGCTCAACGCGATCATGGCGCGATCCGTCAAGTATCGCATCCCAGCCATCAACGTGCCATGTTATTTGTAGCGTCGGCACCCAGTTTTTGTCATTAAATGTCCATGTTTTTAAGGGAAAAAGGGTTAATTTCCCATCCTTAGATAAACCCAATAACACATGATTCTACTATATTTTACCCAAAATATAAAGTTTCTCTCAAGAACAAGTTAGGCTTTTCAATTAAGGATTCAAATTCATTACTCAAATGCAAGAATCTCTCCGTCAATCTTTGTAAACTCAGGAACAAAGGTATGTCAAGTGTTGATTTATGGATTCCTTTCATCCATGAAGTAGAAGAACCCTCTTTCAAATTATAAAACATGACATTTATGTTATGGGTTGTTTGTAACCATGTTTATCTTGTTGTATGATTCCCAAGTTAGAATCTTTATGTGTTTTCATGAAACTACGTTAGCATGCAAGATGAAATCCATGAATTGAGTTTTTTATGATGTTTAATTTGATAATTTCACCTATGCCCTAAGTTGTGCATGTAGGGTGTTTAAGAAAATGGCTAGGAGGATAGAAATTGGGTATTATAGCTTTATTGTGACTCAAATAATAAATGCATGCCTTACCCTTATGACCAAGACTGACTTCCATGATTTTGTGTGCATTATGAGTATTTAATGGAAGAATGTTCATGATATTAGGTTGATGAAAGTATGACATGTCTATATGCAATTCCATCCATGTACAACATTATGACAACTATGTGTTTCATGAAATCCCCAACTTATTGTATTATGAATTGGTTATATTACTTATGTGTTCATGAAGTGTCAAGTCTTGTTAGTTTCATACTATCGAGTTCTGGGGGTACTTGTACTATACAATTTAGCTGTGTGCCAAGAGCGAGTGTTATTTTTCATGATACTCCCATTCAAGCCATGATCATTATAATTCAGTCAGTTGCATGACTCAGGAAAACTCAGTAATCTCAGTAATCTCAGTCAGTTATTCGATCTCAATAGTATTCCATCATTCAATGGAATTTAGTGAACTCTGTTCAAATTATCTAAAGGATATTATCAGTAACAGTTTAGTTTAGTTTAAATCAGTTTAGTGTCTCTTCAGTTGGGAGTAGAATCCAGCACTGAGTGAACTCAATGATGGGGACTCACCTGTTAGCCAGTAGAGGGTGTGATCCTTAGAAGCAATCCTTGCATTCCAGAACTACGTAGCCAGTGTAGGTTGAGATACACCCTATGATTTTAAGGATTAGACACCTTATTTGAGTTTTTCCTTCTAGAAGGGATTGATGGAAAATCTCCCTGTCAGAGAGGGTTTACTCACAATTTGTTTTTACCTATGGCACGATACTGACACCCTATCAACTAGGTTTATATATTTGACCCCACCAGTTTAGTTTCAGAGCATGTCAATTAGATGATTACTTCCCACAGTTTCAGTTTCAGACTCAGTATAGAACTCAGTTCAGTTCTACAGAATTAGGATTGTCAAATACAGTTACCCAGCTTAGTATAGAACTCAGTATAGTTCTACAGATTCAGGACTGTCAAATACAGTCGAGTAGCTTAGTTCCATCAAAATTAGGACTGTCAGACGCAGTCACCTAGTTAATAGTATATTAATTATACAAAATTTACGTTACCAGTATTTAGATTTTAGGACCATCAGATATAGTCAATCAGAACAGTTCTTTATAATCAGAACTGTTAGAAACAATCATCCCTTTATAAGTAATATGACATCAGTGCCTTTGTACTCAATACACTTAGTGTTTCAGTATCCCAGTATGAGTATCCAAATATCTGTAAATCCACGTTACCAAAATTCATGAGTCAGTGTTATCACGATCTCAGATACAGTTATGTATTCAAGCATGTATTCTTAAGTTCATGTTATTCAGTTAGTTAGTATTGTTCATGCATATGAACCATTGCATTCAGCCTACCTCACTTGCATACCAGTAAATTCAATCGTAAAAACATATTTGTGCTATGATGTTTTATACCATAGGTTCAGAAGCACACACTCTTGAGTATCAGTAGCATACTAATTTTAGCAGTCAGAGTCAGCAGTAAGTCCTCATCATTTGAGAATGTTGTTATTTGATTTTTTAATTTCTTTAGTACTTAGTTTATTTAGCAGATAGGGTTAGTTGGGGTATTTCTCATCAACTCTTTATTCAGCCAGTTCAATTTTAGAGGCTTTCGGACTACATCATGTTCAGATAGTTATTTCAGTTATTTTGGTATTGTTATATCATATTTTAAGTTATGTATCAGTATTGAACCTTATGGCCTTTTAGTTCATGTTTCCGCATATATGATATTACCATTATTATTTAGGGCTTAGTTACAGATATCAGTCATGGGTTAGCTTGTGGTCCTTCGAGATTATGAGCACCATGTAGCATTTTAGGTATCAGAGCCTAAGGTTCAACAGCGTCCTAGGAAGTCTGAAAAACCACATCTAGTAGAGTCTTGTACATGGGTGTGTTGTGCACCACACTTATGTGTAGGAGTCTATGAGATTTTTTAGGAACAGTTTCCCTTCTTTCAGTATTTATGTCTTGTGAGTGAGCATGAGCTCTAGTAAAACTCTCAGTTTAATCCCTTCTTCTCTTTATTTTACAAAACATGCCTTTCAAAAGGGCTAACGAAAGAGGAACAGGGAATCAATCAGCACCTCAGCCCATCCAGGCAGATACTCTGGATGATCACGTCTTTCATGCAGAACTCAAAACTGCATTGACTACTTTAGCCAATTTAGTCACAACTCAGACTGACCGGTCAGCTATTGTTCCATCCAACCCAGTGGCTAATTCTGCTGCAGCCAGGATTCGGGACTTCACCCGAATGAATTCTCCCCTATTCTCCAATTCTAAGTCTAAAGAGGATCCGTAAGAGTTAATTGACAAGGTTCAAAAAGTCATAGATATCATGGTAGTGACTTTTAGTGAGAGTGCAGAGTTAGCCGCCTATCATCTACAAGATATAGCCCATACGTGATTTAAGCACTGGAAGGTAGACAAAGGTGCAGATATAGATCCCATAGAATAGGAAGAGTTTGTTACGACTTTCTTTGGTAGATTCTTTTCCCTAGAGCAGAAAGAAGCCAAAGTGTTAGAATTCATCAACCTCAAACAAGGTAGCATGAGCGTAAAAGAATACTTCCTCAAGTTCACTCAGTTAGCCAGATATGCTCCTCATGTAGTAGCTGACAGTAGATCTAGAATGAATAAGTTTGTGTCTGGAATATCAGGTAGAGTGGTTAAGGAGTGCAGGACTGTGATGTTGATTAAGGAGATAGACATATCTAGGATTATGGTACATGCTCAAAAGATTGAGGTGCAGAAACTTAAGAAGAAGGAGAGGGAAAATAAGAGGGCCAGAACTGGTAGTTATAGTTTTCTCGGCTAGGGCTGCAGGGAGGTAACCGTTCTCAGCATAAACAAAATTTTTTAGCCCCAGTTCCATATTTAGCTAGTGTACCAGTACAAATGTCTAGAAATGACCGTAGAGATGGGGCACCAGGCTTCAAGGCCCAAGGTAGTGAGAGCAGGGTTTTTACTCACCCACTTTGTGAAGAGTATGGTAAGCATCATAAGGGTATATGTAGAGCTGATAGTGATATGTGTTTTGGCTGTGGTGATATAGGTCACAAGGTTTGAAATTGTCCTAGGCATATCTCTAAAAGTAAGCACGGTCATCCTTTAACTCAGTTCGGTCCCCTGAATCAGCAGGGTGCCAATTCCCGCGCTATCATTGGGCAACACCCAAATAGACTCTATGCACTTTAGTCCCGACATAATCAGGAAAGTCCTCCTGATGAAGCCCTTTGTATATTATAGATCCCTCATTTACATGTGTTAAATTAAAGTAGCTTTCCAAAGATACCAATTTCGCCAAAATCCACTATCGGAGTAAAAAGTTATGGCCATTTTATAGTGAGCTGTTTGGGCTGCCAAAGTGCCATGAAAAGTTTGACAAACCACCATGCCTACGACAGAACGTCACCCAAGCCATCACAACTGAGGCAGTAACCCCACCTTCTGGCCAAAGTGCCACAAACATACTGACGAACCGCCGAGCTAGTGACGGACCATCACACAAGCCATTGCAATCGAGGTAGTAAACCTATGTTCTACCAAGGCATAATGGGCAGGTTGACGGGCCATCGAGCCAGCGTCGGACCATCGCCCAAGCTGTCACAGACCCCGTTTAAAAATTTGAATTTATTTTTAAAAGGGTTTTTTTGGACTTTTACCACCCTTTTTAACACCTAATTATACTAGACCAAAGCTCATAACTTCATTATTCATCTACAAAACCAAATTAGGGTTTCTCTCAAAGATCAATCCAAAGAACAAGATCCCAACCCTTCTTCAATAAACTAAGAGATTCAAGTTCTTCAAGTTCAAGAACTTCAAGAAACTCATAATCAAGGTATGTCAAGTATTGATTCATAGGTCCCTTTCACCCATGAAGCTCAAGAATCTCTTTTCAAATTCTAAAGATTGTGTATTTATAAATGTTCATGATTTAGTTGAATTGAAATTCATGTCCATGTTGTTTTTGTGTTTTGATTCATGTTTTAAATTACATGTTCCAATAATTGATCCTAGTATGTGATGATTTTCATAATATTAATGATAAACCCTTCTACTTGCAAATTTACTTATGCAACCTTGATAATTAGATGCATTGATGATGGTATAACCAAAGTATGCTCCCCATATGTTTGATAAAATGCCTATGGAAGGAAAAAGTGCCATTATAGTATAATAATATGAAATCCCCATTCATGTACAAGTTAATTCACGTCAAGTGTTTGTTGAAATGTCTTAGTCAATGAATTATGGATATATGTGTAGCCATTATTGTGCTTTCGAACATGTTCCATGAATTACTTTTATGCTATCGAGTCCTAGGGGTATTTATACCCAACAATTAGTTGTGTGCCTAGAGCCAGTGTCAGCTTCATGTTAATCTCAGTCATGCCATGATTAGTATAATTCAGTCAGTTACATGACTCAGAAAAACTTAGAAATCTCATGAACCCAGTCAGTTAATAGAATTCAGTAACATTCCGTCAGTCTACTAAACTCAGTGAATTTAGTCCAGTTCATCTCAGTATAATTAGTTCAGTATCTATTCAGTTGGGAGTAGGATTTAGCACGGAGCGAACCTAAGAATAAAGGCACACACTGATCGTTAAGGGTGTGACCCTTAGAAGAAATCCTTGCGTACCAGAACTATGTAGCCAGCATAGGTTGAGACATCAATACTAACAGTTGAGGGTTGATGAGCTGGATTAACACTGCCAGTTAAGGGTCCCACCATTATTCTTTGGGGACACTGCCAGATGAGGTTCACTCATAGCTTATCCTTAATAGTGGCACAATATGACACCCTTCTAATTGAGGTTACAGATTGGACCCCAACTTTATGCAAAAAAGGGGCATGTCGGTTAGATAACTACTCTCCACAGTTTCAATCTTAGTCTCAATAAAAGAACTCAAATAGTTCTTCAAAATTAGAACTATTAGACACAGTCACTCAGTTAGCAGTATATCAGTTATATAAAACTCATGTTATTAGTATTTAGATTCAATATCATGACTTCAGTTATAGTTCACATATCCATGCATGCATCCTTACGTAGTCATGTTTGTGTTCATGTCAGTCAGTTATAGTTCATGCATATGAACCTTTGCATTCAGACTATCTCACTTGCATACTAGTACATTCTCACATACTGACGCACACTTTTATTTTTTGCTATGGTGTTTTATACCATAGGTTAAGAAGTACGAGCTCCAGAGCATCAATTGCATTCCAGTTTCAGCAGTCAGACTAGCAGTGAGTCCTCATTATTCTAGGATGTTATTATTTGACTATTTCATTCTTTTCATACTTATTTTATTTCAGCAGTTGAAGTTAATTGGGGACATGTCCCATCAACTCCTTATTCGGATAGTTTAGAGGCTTTCAGACTAGCATGTTCAGACAATTATTTCAATAATTTTGGTATTGATATACTGTATCTCTAGATATTATGATTTAATAGATTTTTGAACCTTATTGCCTTTTAGCCTTTTATTCTGTATTTATACAGTATATTATGCAGTTAACAGTTATAGATATTAGTAATGGGTTAGCTTGTGGTCCTTTGGGATTACTAGCATCGTGTAGCATTACGGGTATCAGATTTAGGGCATTACAAGTAAGGGTGAATGCAAGGGTTCATATGCATGAACAATAACTGACTAAATGATATAGAGAAACTGAACATAAAAGAACATGGATAATTTGAACTACTGTAAATACTGAGTATGCAATACTGTGCATATATATATATATATACTGTAACTAAGCTTTTTAGAAGCTAAGTACTGAATTCTGGTATAGAGTAACTAATAATTTAAGATTTTTGATAATTGAGTGACTGATTCTGATTGATTATATCTGACAGTCCTATTCTGTAGAATTGAACTGAGTTCTATTTTGAAGACTAAAACTAAAATTGTGGGAGGTAATCATCTAACCAACATGCCCCCATTAAGATAAGGTAACTGAGTTGGGGTCTAATCTATAACCCCAATTGGAAGGATAACAGTACCATTCCATGGGTACTAACAATGGTTGTGAGTTAACCCTAACTAGAAGAAAGACATTTTGTCAACCCTTAATTGGCAGGAAAACTCATAAGAGATGTGTCAACCCGTATCTAGCAGGAAGTCATCTCAACCTATGCTGGTTACGTAGTTCTATAACTCAGGAATTGCTACTAAGGTTCAAACCCTACACTAACAGAAATGCCCCCATCCCTGGGTTCACTCGGTGCTGATCCTACTCCCAACTAAAAGACACTAAACTGATTATACTAAACTAGACTGGACTGATACTGAGTTTACTGAGTTTTCCTGAGTTTTGTAACTGACTAAGAGTACTACTGGTCATAACATGACTGTTACTATTCTGTAACTAACACTGGCTCTAGGTAAACAGATAAATTATCGAGTATTAAATACCCCCAGGACTCAATAGCATGAAAAGTAAAGCTTTGCAAAATCTTGAATAATATAACAATGTTCACTTGTTCATAATTCATTCATAGAGATATTTCATCAAACACTTGTAATGCATTAACTTTTACATGAATGGGTAATACCTGCTATTATGGTTTAATGTCATTATTTCATTCACATAGGCATTTTACCAAACACTTGTAGGACAAAAGCTTGTACATATACTAGTATGTCATAATTTCATCATTTAATTCACATGAACATTCAATCAATCACTTGGGGAGCACAATGTAATTCACATATTCATAGATAATATATAAACATGGCAACTACAATACCCAACTTGCAATTTCATGGGTTTAAGATGCTATTCATATAATTCCCCCTAAATACTATTCTATTTTTATGAATCTTATCATAATCATGGATTGAAAACCAAATAATATCATGAACATGAATTCAATCTAATTCAACCATGAAAGTTCATAATTTAACAATCTTGTAGTTTTAAAAATGGATTCGTGGACTCTATGGGTGAAAGGAACCCATAGATGAACACATAACATACCTTAGAAATTTCTTTCTTGAAGATTCTTGGAGGAACTCTTAGGTTTGTTCTTGATTTTCTTGAACTAGAGTTTTTGCCTCTTTGACAGAGAATGTTTTATTCTTTAGAGAAAGTGAGGAAATAATGTGGCAATAGGTTATTTAGGGGTTTAATTTTTTGTTTAGACTGATTAGGGTCATGGAAAAATACCAAACTACCCCTTGGAATAAAGGAAAATTTGTCACTAAAAAACTCGATTTTAGGCCCTGGCGCGATGCTGTGCTATCGCATTGTGTCACTGGAAAATGATAATTGGGAACTGGGGGCCTGGCGTGACGCGGTGGAATCACGGTGCCCCTTTGATTCTGAATTTTAGACTCAGCGGGAGGTGGTAGAATTATGTTGGAACACTGAAAAAGGACAATTGTGAATTGAGCCTATGTCGCGACATGCCAATATCGCAATGGATCACTGGAAAGTGAAAATTTCCATTTGGCTTGGCTCTGTGACACGCTGACATTCCAGGTGGTACACTGTCTTACAAAAATGACTCTAACTCTTCACCCGGGTATCAGATTTGGATGAATTTTATATCATTGGAAAGATAATTGAATTTCCTACGGAATGGTAGGCTCTAAACTAAAAATACTGAGTATTTCAAAAATTTTATATGGGATTACTCATGTACTATGACTTAAATCAAACTAGGAAAATACAGGGTATTAAAATTATATGTCTCTCTACTCACTGGAAGCACCAATGGCATAAGTATTAGCTTTTATTTTTGTCTCCCAAGTCTGCCACCCTCGATTGGTATTAGGGACCCATTCTAAGATTTCTACAACAAGCTCCCAACGAAGGCTCATAAAATCCCTACCAGTAATAGTATCAATAACAACTTTGGTGTTCATATTTAGGGCTCTATACAATATTTCTATAAAATTCCTCCTTGAAATTTTATGATTGGGCATAAAAATCAACTTATTCTTAAACCTCAACCATTTCTCGGATAATGCCTACGAATATAATTTCTTGAAATTATAAATATCATTCTTCAATTGCAGAATTCAAGAAGGCCAAAAAAATTGGTCCAAGAACTATTTCCATAACTCATTCTAATTAGTGGTGGACCTACAAGTAGTTCCCCTAACCTTAACATCACTTTGCTTGTAAGAGAGAATGTGAACAACCTGAGTCTCAAACCCTCCTGACTCACCCCAAGTAGGTTATACAAAGTGCAAATCCCAAATAACTTCATGGTGTGCATGTTTACATCATCAGTCAGCAAACCAGCAAACACACCTTTCAGATTTAACAACTAGATAGTAGCACTCGTATTGTTGAACTTTACCCCTTATAAAAACTCAGGAAGAATGATAGCTACTGTTTTGATAGGTTTAACATACCCTAAATCCTCCTTCTGAGCATTAAACATTGGTAAGAATGGATAAGCGTATGGTTAAATTTTATCCCTTCTATCTTTTTCTCTGTCGAGTGTTTCTCAACGCACTTCTTCTTATCTCACTTTTTTCTCTTGACCTACATATTGTGCAAATTCCCTCCTCATACTATCGTTAGCTAGTAATCGTGTAGGGGTTTTCACGGCTATTTCTTTAAACCCATGTGGAGGTCGAGGAATCAAATTAGGGTCATCATGAACCCCATGCGCATGCTCTACCATCTTACAATTTTGTCGTAAGGTTCTTTCAAGCTTAGGATCAAAAGGGATAAAGGGATTGCCTTGACTCCAAGTACTAGGAATTCACCACCGTACACACCAAGATTAGTAGAAAAACAAAATCCAATAACCTCATCAAACTTAATAAATCAATCGAAAACCATATTCTGTGGCAATGATGCAAAATTTGATGTCGTCCAAAATTACACCTCTAAGAAATTATAGTTCAGTCAATGTCAAATATACAAACTAACAAAGGTTGGGGTCGAACCCATATGGAATAGGATGAATCTTTATCATAAACTTGTTGGAGTAGTCTGAATATGTAGAAAGTAAATATAAGGATTTTATGATATTAGTTACAGATATTGATAACTTTAGGTTAAAATTAATATAAGATGAATACTAGAACTATGTTCCCCCTGACTTCCTAACTCCGTATATTTATCATGCTTGGACAAACTATCTCAATGCCTTGTGTGTAGAATCTGACAAGTTATGTATCACCGACCATCTTTTGAATGCCTTTGTTAAATTTCACTCATCATATTTTGAGTCTCTAAGTGTCACCTTACGAACCCTTGTCCGGGATCTCAAATTAACTATATCCTTTTGGGTAAAGTTAATTTGATGAAGATTGATAGATTCGGATTTCTATTGTGATATTTTTTTCATAATCTAGACCTCTCTTGTGGATATGTTATTGAATACAAGTAGGTTCTTAACTTCTACATTCATTAATAATGAAATCAAACCAAAGAAAATCACAATACATGCAAAACATCAATCAAGAATAAATCTGCACTTTCTCTACTTTGTTATTCCATCAGGGTTACCATAACCCTAGTTAAGAGGTATAGATGCTCATGTTTGTAAGAACATCCATTGAATTCATGAAATAATGTATATGAATAATCTTACAATAATTAAAGAATAAAACACAAAATCTCAAATTAATATCCAATCGTAAAAACAAAGAACAATGGATTCCAAGATCAAAAGTGTATCTCAGATTCAATATAAAGTTATAAGTATAAAGAATGCGTAAAAGTGCATCTTCTAATAACAAAACATCAATTTGTTATTTATAGTATACATAAAAAATACTAAAAATCCTAGCAAAAATAAAATAAGAAACTAGGTCGACACCTACCTACCGACCTACTTACGGATCGTAGGTACTACCTACAAATCCTAGGTTGGTCATAGGTCTTAGAAGGAATCAGCAACTTCAGAAATCCTGCTTACATGTGTACTTATGAGGGGTGTTAGTACCACCTACTCCCCATAAGTAAGCCTCTATCACTCTTAGAAAAAACTTGGCATCTTCAGAACTTTTAGAACTCTTTTCTCTAACATTTATGATGGCACCTATGGAGGACGTAAGTTTCACTTAAGTCTCATAAGTAGGTCTGTAAGTGGTCCCTCTACAACACTTCACTCTCTTCCTCCTCTTTTGCACCTAACATTTTTTCCTGCAAAACAAACAAAATCATATCACATCTAACAAAAGCGACCTAAGTACTTTCATAATTTCCAATTTTAAGCATAAAAAATACCATAATACAATGGAACATCACCTCTAACCTATAATGAGGGTGTTTATCCACTCATAGTCTTACAAAAAATCACCATCTTTGAGTTCATTAATAAAACTACAAGAAAGAAAAAGAAAAGAACAAAGAACCCTAATTTGGGCTCGATGATGTCTTCTATTCTCCCCTAATTAGTGTATTTTTACAAAGACCCTTGTAAAGGTAGATAAGTACTCCTTTTATATCCCTAAAAGACATTCCTCACCTGTCCCATACGAAATATATGAATTTACCACATTTCCCCTGATTTAAACCAAGTAGAAAACCTACTTTTATTTTTTTTTGAAGTGTGTTAGGATTTCATATTTTGGCCTACACCAATGGTTTTAATACTTAAGTTTAGGTTATTTGGACATTTATATATCCCCCAAGTTGTCCAATACAAGTCCCATAAGAATTTGGTATAAGTTCCATACGTTTCCTACTCAAAGTAGGACTTGGAACTAACTTTTCCCTACTTCTATAGGGAGTGCAGAATGGTGTCCATACCATGGGCTTGAAAGGGTGGATAGGGGCTGATTGTGGAGAAAAACCAGTAGCTCCATCAAGTATATGGGGTGGTGTAGGACTAAGATCCAGATCTAGGCGGGCTGAGTGGAAGGTGCTTCAACTAGGCATAATTTCGTTCGACTTTGTCTCTTAGTTCACATAAAAGCTTGCTCATGTTTCATCATCACTTCTATCTCATATGTAGATTACATTATCACATAAATCATCTTAAAAGACTCCTACAACATATAATTTTATGTAATATACCATGCAACATGTAAATCACCTTAAAACCATACAAGAACAAGTATTGCTTAGCCCAGTTGAACTAGTTATCTCGTCTAATATTTCGTTTTCCATTTTAACTCTTGTATTGATTCATTTGAACTTTAAACCACCAAAAAATGAGTCTTAGAACACAAATATCAATATTTATTCATATGAACACACGAAGTTATCCTCTAAAGGAAGTTAACCACATGTAGATAATGACACATAGGTGTATAAATATGACTATGATCACCACCCCCATACTTAAAGCCTTGTTCGTTCTTGAAAAAAATTTTATGATGACTTGTAACAGAGAGGACTATAACATCACTAATTGAAATGAGAAACTCAAGCTATCACTACAACAACTATCATAGGTAGCTAGTTCACAACAAGTAATTAATAGTATCAACTTCAAATGTATGAATGATTACTCAAAAACACTTAGACTCAAGAATTGAGTCCAAAAAACGAGATAACTCGTGCCTATTACTCAACCAATAGATCATAAAATTCACCTATATTTCATTAAACACATTCTCTTACACTAAGAGGGTCACCAATAATAACTCATCAATATGCATTTTAACACAAGAATAGGTATAATAAAAAATTACACTCACTCTCAAAAAATATTCCCATAAAATATAAGATGAACCATAAGCTTTCCTTTAGTGTATTACTCCACTAATATAAGAATCCAATATTTTTCAACATTTTTTGGTAGCCACATATCAAATACAATATGGTCATTTCTCTTAGAAAACACACTAGGCAAGTTCTAGAAACCAACATGCAATCAAGGAATATAACCAAAACCTCACACACACTTGGAACATGTTCAAACTAAGAAGGATCCCTATGGAATCAAAATCTACTAGTCACGGGAATGTAAATTTAAGCTAAAATAACAGAAGTGTCAAACAAATGATCCTTGGTGTTCCAAAAAATTCATTCAATTCCTTAAAATGCTTTTCAATTCACAACACTTGCATCATATAGTCATGTAGCCTCACAATATCACTCATTATCCAACTAGTGAAATAATTCGACTCATTTTCCCTCAAGACAGTCATCATCCATCAATCATTGAGAAGAGTCCCTAAACTCTGACTTCAAAAATTTTAAAATTTACTACTAGAAATTAAAAAAGATATTAGTTCAAAGGTTAACCCCTTGAAAAAAAAAACAAAATGAAAAACCAAGGGATGAATGATGTGTGCTCCTAAAAAAAAAAAGAAACCTAAAATTACTAATATAAACATTTTTTGTATTTTCAAAATTTTCATCACATAATCCAATAACAAAAAGACTCCTATATCACACACCAACCTAACCATAAATTGGAAGATTCCCTTCCCATACATAAAATCACAATTTATCCCAAGTGCAATTTATGAATTAAGAATTGAAATACTCATTGAGGCCTCTAGGTCTAGTAGCATTATTTTTGTTAAAGAGGCTGGAGGAACCCCACAGTTGGTTATAGCCATGCTCGTTAGCTTAGATCTCAAGTAATCAGACTTTTCATCAACCTGTCAACACAGACAAAAAAAACAAAGGTGATACAAAAAAATGATTAAAACAAACCACCTTAACTTGGGTTACCTTCTAATCAGCGTTTGATTTATTATTACAGTACAACTCACAACATCACTATCATCCATAGTCTCTTATTCCTTTTTGCCCCTTTAGGGCCCATCTTCTTCTTCTTTTATGAACTTCAGAATTTTCATGTGCAAGGTCTGCAGTTTTTCTCAGATCTACCTTATTAAGGTTCCATTCATGTTTTTCAAGCTTAGAATTAGTCATCACTTAAGTCAACTCCATAAGAGAGTCCAAATATGTAATAGAAAGTGTGCGTTTTCCCATACTCATCCACTTTTAACAAGGTGCTCATACATACATCTCTATAGTATGAGGGTGTGTTGAGTGTTTTATACACTCTAAAGAACACCTTTTCCTCATTAAGTCTTATCTTGAATGTTCCCTCTCTCATATCTACCAAAGCTCCTATGGTAGCCATGATATATGTACCAATATAATTGGTACCCTGTTATCTACATCATAGTCAAGAATAATAAAGTCAATAAAAATAATAAAATTACCAACCTTAACAATAACATTCTCTATAATTCCTTCAAGTACCACTCTAGTTCTATGTTCCATTTGTAGTACAATTGATGAGGGCCTTGTCTTCCCCAAACCAAGAGTATTAAACACTTAAAGGGGCATCAAATTGATACTTGCCACTAAATCACTAAGAGCTTGAACAGCATTACTTCTACCAATTTGTACTTGAAGATAAGGATTTGACTTCTTAATTTGCAGTCTTACCAGATGGTAAGAATTGGAAGAGGAACTTTTTAGCAAGATCATTTCATGATGTGATGGAATTTCCAGGCTTCTATCAAACTACCTAGTATAATCTCCCAAAAATAATAATGGGAAAAGCATAAGCCTCACAGAGTCTATAGAGATCCCTGTAGGAATAAATGTGCTGCTAATCTCTAGAAGAATCTGAAGATAGACCTGTGGGTCCTTATTAGACTTACCAGTGAATTTTCTACTTGTGTGGAACAAATTTCACCATATTCTTTTTCAGGAAAAATCTTCCTCCAAGATCCAATTTGCGGAAATTGGAAGTAATATTATTTGTGAGTGGGATCGCCACTTTGTACACTATCTTTGGTTCTACCATAATTTCAGGAACAACCTTGACCTGTTGAACCTACTCAATTTACGGTATTGGGTAGATAATTTTTTCTTCTCTTCTTAACTGGTGTAAACGACGTTCAGGTTCAAGATTTGGTTGGACCAAATTCTTATCCCTTGCTAGCATACTAGCTTCACATACCTGTACCTACAAGATGAGTATTAAGACCAAGTTGTTAGCACTTACCAAATAAAATAGTAAAATTAAAACTAGAAATGTACTAATCTTAAGTCCCCAACAACGGCGTAAAAAACTTGTTGCATCCCAGCTCACACGCAAGTGTACCTGGTCAAACAAGTAATAAAGTGATATAGAGAGCTCAATTGTCATACCCAAGAGACTTGAAGTCATGTAATAACCAATTTTATGTATACTATTTGATTTAATAAGTGCGACTTTGTAACATGAGTATATTTTTGCAATTTTATAAATGAAATAACAAAAATAACAACAGTATAAAATTTTGAATGAAAATAATATGATGAGCTTCCAGGGTTGAGACCTATTATAAATTCATGCATAATCATGGTTTCTAGTTGGCATTGGTGTTTATTATGATTTTTCATCTACGAGGTTGACATTATTATTTGGGAATGGTCATCCTCTAGGTCATCTATCTAAATAAATCTCACAATTACCTCATTGAGCAAGGATAGGATTCTTTAATTTTGATGCATTAAGCTATATTCCCATTTCGTTAACCAAGTAAGTCATTTAAGTATATATCTATCCTAATTACAAACCATCCTTTAATAATCAGCCCCTAACCGATTAAATATATGATCCACACTCCCTACATTCTTCATTCCGTCCCTCCACTCCTATGGTAAATTTTTTTTGAACTATAATTTATCCTAAAGTTTGTAATTCCTTAGAATAGTAATACAAGAACGCAAGAACTATCACATAACTTAATAAACATATAAACCAAACTTTAAGCCATGCTTAAGAAATCATGTTGAAGCCTCAATTTTAGAAAGAGAATGTTTATCCACTCATAGTCTTAAAAAGAATCACTATTGATAAGTTCATAAAAAAACTACAAGAAATAAAAGGAAAAGAAAAAAGAATCCTAGCATGAGCTGCTTGCTATGTCCGCCCCCCCCCCCCCCCCCGCCAATTCGTATATGCTGCAAAATATCATTGTAAATGTTGGTAAGTTATCCTTTTATAGCCCTAAAAGTCTTGCCTCATCTGTTCCATACGAAATATATATATGTTTACCACTTTGCCCCCAACTTAAACCAAGTAGAAAGCCTAGTTTTAGTTGGTTTTGCAGTATGTATGTTGTGGTTTCTTATTTTGGACTAACACAATGTGTTACATACTTATTTGAAGGTAATATAGGTGTTTATATATCCCCCAAGTCTTTCAATTGAAGACCCATAAGGATTAGGTACAAGTACCACGCATTTCCTACTCAAAGTAGGACTTGGAATAGACTTTTGCCCACTTCTACAAGGTGTGCAGTGCAGAGGCCATAACATGGGCTTGAGGGGAGAATCATGGGGATGATGGAAGAGATAAAGCAGTATATCCATAAATAAAATAGGGAGGTGTATGTCAAAGATCCAAATCTAGGCTTGGCAGCACAGAAGGTGCTTCAACTAGGCACAATTTTGTTCGACTTTACCGGTTAATTCTCATTGAAGTTTGCTCATGTTTCATCATCACTTGTAGCTCATATGTATCTTCCATTATCACCTAAATAAGCTTTGAAAGACTCCTATAACATATCAACACAATTATTAGACCATACAACACATAAATCTCCTTGAAATCATATAAGAACAAGAATAGATTAACCTGGTTGATCTTATTATCTTGTTTAATCTTTCCGTAGCCATTTTGACTCTTGTACTGATTCAAAATTTAAACCACCTAAACATGTGGATTATTTCATGCCTCAAATACCATTTTATAAAACATACACTGTAGTTGTAAAAGCTTGAGAGCACCAACACATAACCTTGTACTTCTGATGCGTGTAACTATGATAATCAAAGGTTCTACCAAATTAGGTACGATACATCAATGAAAATAAACCAAGTAGGTGAGCCCAAAACTACATGGGCAATACTTGACCGTTGGGGACAATAACATCAAAACAAACAAGATGCTGCTATGATTAACTTTTAAATTGGTTTACAAAGCCTCTAAAGGATACATGGACTTAGTTAAGATCGGGAAAAAGCCCCGCCTTACTCTTAACTACAATGCAGTACAAAAACATATATAAAAGGGTCATGATATGATCCAGGGGCTGGCGGTGACGAGTATCTCAAGTTCACCGAGGACCGAGGATCACCCCTTGCACCTAGCTAAATAAATCATAATATCTCCTACGTTGAATGAATTCCGAACATATAACAAGATAGTGTAAGACAAGCTCAAGGGATTTAAGATACATCTATAACAAGTATCCATTAACCGATTAAAACAACTAACCACATCGCCCAAGTCCACAGTAATCCAAAAAAACCTATATGCAAAGAAAACCAAAATCAGTCTTGGTGAGCACATGTCCCCGACTCTAACAGATGACAATGTCAATGATAATATTAATGATAATGTAAAATATCAAATTTAATCTATGAGAGGAACTGATGAAATGTCTAAGTCTTTCAAAGAATGGAAGCTCACCACTTTACCATAATTAACTGAAGAACCGAGTCGATCCACCTAACTCTATGAAGAAAAAGTAAAAGTATCTCTGATACCTGCACTTCATGGGGAAACAACGTCTAGAGACTTTTAGCGATAGAGCGCTAGCATGTAACTCAGGGATATGGGCAAAATAATGCAAAGCATAACAATTCAAAAATAATAAAATCCAATGCACAAAACCATGTGCATATATATATGTGTGTGTGTGTGTCATAGTTGAGACAAGGAACAAGTCTTAATATACACTTTAAAATGTTAGCCTAGATTGGGTAGCTCAACCGTCATAACATAAGAAGTCACCCATAGGCTGTATGGGCCCATCTCTTCCCTAGTTAGTAGGGCCCTAGTCCGTGTGGCTGCATGACTCAGAGGGCATATATATGCACTATGGGAGACTCGAACGTCCCAGCATACCAAGGCTACTTAAGCCTGAATCATGTAATATGATATGGGAGACTCAAACCTAACAGTCATAAGATAATAATAAGGGGGACTCAAACCACTCGATTATTTTGACCCCCACATAGGAAACAGTGATTTCTAGTAGAGATCCCTTAGGACCTCTACTCTCACTACCCAACTACACAACCCTCATTAAAGCCCAATTAAAATAATTATCACACATTCCTATGCATTGTACCATGACACATTTAGGCATACATTATTGGTATCGTCATACCAACTACCTTTGAAAGGTAACATCAACATGCATATAAATTATCATCACTTGGTGGAATTTACAACCCCATTGGTTTAATTTAAGTTAATTATGCTTTATTAGTTTTTCACATTATGCAATAGTTCAAGAATAGTTCAATATGCATACCAATTTCACAAGATAGAGTTGGGATCATTACCACTTCAAAAGTTAAAAGTTGGGGGAAATCGCAATCCCCTAGTTTATTCACCATATCCATGCATCAAATTTATTTTAAAACCACTATTCAAACATAACCCATGCAGGGACAAACATGAAATATCATATAAACGACAGTTATTCAAAACCCTCAACCCATGTTTTCAAACCAACAGCCATACCATATGAACAATACTTTAGAAATTATACATGTAACTAATAGAAATTAAGGAAGAGTAACATGCCTAAAATACCTAAGATTATGGAGACAATTCAACCCTTAAAGATCTCTTTAACCTACTTCATAGAAATCCTAAGTGTAGATGCATGAGAGACGTAAGAGAGAAAAAAGAATGTTTGGAGTATGTTATCAAAGAAAATAGGGCCCAAAGTATGTTTATAGGTTGTGGGTTATTATCGGGATAAGAGAGAAATGTCTAAAATACCCTCATTAAAAAGCTGTAAAATAATCATCAGTTATTACAAATTTTATGATGACTTATGACGACTCATTACAACTTGTCTCCATAAGTCATTGTCAAAACAGTGTCACCAAGCACATACACTATTAAACTTATGACTCGTATACCATGGCTCATAATGAGTCCCTACAACTCGTAGGTTCTAGTCATAGTCAATATAGAAACTATTTGGGTATACACTAGACATCCTACTATTTTCACACAATGGCTCATCAGGAGTTTTTATGACTTATAGTGAGTCACTCATACTCAGAACATAATTTAGCCACACACACACCATTTAGGCTACGATTGGGTCCCTATGACCTGTCAAGACCCCCTACGACACATAAGGAGAGTTGTAGTCCAAATGGTGATGATAAAATTTTAGAAATTCTAAGAGATCAGCACCTGGGGTATTTCAAAAAGACTCAGAAAGCCTTGAATTAACTTAGAGCTTAACAATAGTCATTTTATGTCATGTACTCATGCTATGGAGATCTACTAGCTGGGATACCTATACTTGTGGCCCTATAAGGGACATCAGTACAAAAGAATGTAATAAGTATGTAAGGCATAAAGTGACCATAAGAGAGACAAGAGCTCAATGAAATCATATATCAGTATATAACTATGTAGATAACGATAAAAGACTACCTTTGCTTGTATTTGTGGAAACATGTACATTACATCCTTTACTTTTCTTTACTCTTCTTTGCTTTATAAAATTGTAAGGCATGATAAAAATAACCAGCTGATCAGAAATAAAAGAGGATGGTCCATGCTAGGCATTTTAACCTCATAGATACAATCCTCATAAATGCATAAATCACGATCGACCTATGCTAGGTGTTCCTTCTATCCATGGGATACAACCCAAGAATATATAGATTCACTTCAGATCATTCATTTCATTTTTGAAGTTGTTATTTTGGTGGTCGTGACATTAATGAATTTGGAACTTTGGACCAGTAGTAAGAGAAATACTAATGTGCATTTGATTTAGTAACTATGAGGTAGGAAGCAACAATAATGGAAACATAACACTTAGGAGATTAAATAACACAACAAACAATGTTTGACTAAGAGAAGAACTCATAAAGCTTGTTTTTTACAGTACTTTATCATACTAGTACTTCAAATAGTAAATGTTCAGATCTAGTCACAAATATATTTTTTAGGTACTTTAACACCTTAAGAAGTTGGGATAAGGTTGTTCGACACATTGGATATTGTATGCTACCATTATGTATCATTTGAAAGAAAGAGCACTTAGGAAGCTTACTTTGCAACATAAGAGTTAGATACAAGCCAAAGAGTATAGGATCAAGAAACTCTTACATATCTTGTTGTACAACTCTGACAGAACCTTAAATTAACGTTCTTCATTTTAGATAATTCATATGCAACATAGTAAATAGTAAAGCAAGTACTAGTAGATAATCAACATATTCGGGCTATTTAACCACACTAAATGTCACAACCTAAACCAGGGCCTAGTCATGAAGGGTATCTCAGGTCCATCGGGGATGAAAAACCACCCCTTTGCACCTAACCACATAACAAAATATCCACAATGTCAGAGGAATTCCAAACATATAACAAGATATCATTAAAGAAAAAAAGATATGTCTATGACCCATAACCAGTAACTGGCCAGAACAACCAACCAGCATTACCCAAGTCTACAGTAATCCAAGCAAATACTTCTAACAAAAGAACTAAACACCAGTCTTGGTTAGGACATGTCCCCGACTCTGATAGGTGACAATGACAATGATAATGTTAATGATAATGAAACTCTTAACTCTAATCTATGATAAGAACTGATGAAATGTCTAAGTCTTTCGAAGAATGGAAGCGTACTACTTCACCACAATGAACTGACGAATAGAGCAGATCCACCTAACTTTGTGCAGGAAAAGTAGGATTGCCTTCGGAAATTGCATCGTATGGGGATACAACATTCGGAGATAGTTAGTGGTGTGAACACTAGCATGAGACTCGAGGATAAGGAATAAAATAATGTCAAGTTCAGTCATTTTAAATACCATATGAATCACATCATAATACATATATAATATTATGCTGGGGTAGGGAACAAGGCTTAGCATGTACTTTAAAACTTTAGCCTGGATTGTGTAGCTTAACTGTCATAACATAAAAAGGCATCCACGGGATATATAGGCCCAGCAGTCCCCCTACTGGTAGTTCCCTAGTGTGTGTGGTTATACGAATTAGAGGGTATACATATGCGCTATGGGTTAATCAAACCTCCCCGCATATCAAGGTAACACAAGCACCAAATTATGTAATAAAATATGGGGGACCCAAACCTCCTAATCATATGATAATAATAAGGGGGACTCGAATGACCCATTCATTTGACCCTTGCATCGGCAACTGCGATTTCTAGTGTAGGTCTCTCGAGACCTTTACTTTCACGACTTAGCTACACAACCCTTAATAAAGCTCAACTAAAACAATTATCAAATATTTCCATTCATTGAACCACAATACATATTTAGGCATACATTGTTGTTATTATCATACTAACTGTACTTGTAAGGTAACATCAACATACCACACCAATTATCTTCACTTGGGGGAATTCACAACCCCTTCGTTTAATTTTACATTAGCTTGGCAAATTACACAACACCATAAGGTTCAATTCAAAATCATTATGCAATGGCTAAAAAGAAGTTCAATTCACGTATTTTTAATATTCAAAACCAATTTCACACGATATGGGATTGGGGTCAGAACCACTTCAAAAGTCACAAGTTTGGGAAATCACAATCCCTAGTTCATTCACCATTCCCATGCATCAAATTGATTTTTAAAACCATCATTTAACATAACCCATGTAGGGACAAACATGAAACATCATATGAACAACAGTTATTCAAAACCCTCAACCCATGTTTTCAAAACCAACATCAATACCATATAAACAACACTTTAAACTCGTGATTTTAGAAAATTAACAATTAGGGAAGAGTAACAAGCCTGAAATACCAAGTTTCATGGAACAAATTCAACTATTGATCCCTTGGATAGCCTATTTCTTGGAAACCCTATGTATGGTTTCTTGAGAGACTTGAGAGAGCTTATGGAGTGTTTTAGTACATTATAAATGAGAAATAGCCCCCTTAAGTGTATTATGAACATAGGTCTTAATTGGTTGAGACGAGAATTATCCAAAGTGCCCTCAAATTTTAACACTAAAATTTAGTCGTTAGTGACTATGGGTCACTGTACAACTCGTAGGGACTCATTATGACTCATCACCAAGAGTCCTAGCCAAGGCAGTCTCCAAGGCACTCACAATCTACTTACCCTGTAACTCAACTAATATGACTCGTAATGGGACCTTACGACTCATGGGATCTAGTTGTAGTCAACCCAAAAAACATTTGGGATATACACTGGGCACCCTATGATTTTACCTAATGACTCGTAACGAGTCCTTATGACTCATAGTGAGCCACTCGTACTCAGAGAAAAATTTAGTCACACACATACTAATTTGGCTACAACTTGGGTCCTTAGGACCCGTCAAGACTCCTTACACCTTGTAAGGGGAGTTGTAGTCAGGAAAGTGAGGATAAAATTTTAGAAAATTTTCAAGGACGAAAAAATTAGGGTGTTACATACACTGACAGCGCCCAAGCACACAAACAAGTGTACGTGGTCTTATCAAGTAGTAAAGGGGATTCAATAAAACCCAAGTATCGATCTCTCAAGGACTTGCATTCGCCTACTATCCAATTCTAGTTCAATGATTGAGAATAAAATAATCAAAAAAAGTTTGAAATATTGTAAATTAAAAATAAAATAAATAATGCATAAAATAAAAGTCTTGGAACAATTAATGGATTAAAGACCAGGGTTAAAGCACTTCAAACAATCATACTATGTTATTGAATTTCCTTCGTTAACTTGCTTATCGTGGTTGTTGATTCGTAGGGTTAATTAGATGGTCATGGTTTTCCAACCTTAATCTTTTACCTAATATGGACCTTACAACTACATCGTTGAGAGGGGATGTAACAATTCAATTAAGTGAATTAAAGCTATCATCCTACGTTTGAATCAAGTAAGGCATCTAAGTATATCCTTGTCCTAGACACTAAGTTTAATTCTTTATTTTATAAAAGAATAAAAACTCAAACTTTGTTTATTCCCATGTTCTATCTCCCTATTCCCTCTCCCGAGATCAAAAGGTCGATAATATATGTATTGTATGGGTGTTCAATCCATAAAATAATTAAAACAAGAATAAACAAACAACCAATAATGATAAGCAAAATTAATTGAATTTAATCCAAAATAATAGTACTTATGTTCTTGGCTTTAACCTCGAAAAGAGGGTTTTTAGTCGATAATATTCATAATCACGATGCAATAAAATTGAATACATGATATTAAAAATTAAAAGCTAATTAAAATAATTAAAAACCTAATAAACCATGTAGCAGCCTCTGTCTTTTTTCTTCAAATGTTTAGCACCGTTCCAGGTTTTTTAAATGTCCCCGTACGGCAGGTGTCCTATCCATGATATATATTTTCCATGATGTCCAGCTGGAGTGTGTATATATTATACTATTACTTCTAATCCCAAAAGGAAGTGGATTACAAAGATTCCCGCCCACAGTCCTTAATTTGTATGCCATCACTTTGAATTTACTTTAAGAAAAAGTGAACTTGTTGTCGGAGGAATTAAATTACTGATCTTAACACATTGACGAATGCGTCGCTGGACTGGTTCGACTAAAAATGTCGACGCGATGCATCGACTTCGCGTCGACTCACTGGAATTTTCTTTCAAAATTTTGGATGTAACGCATCGATGAATGCGTTGCTGGACTGGTTCGACTGAAAATGTCAATGCGACGCATCGACTTCGCGTCGACTCACTGGAATTTGCTTTCAAAATTTTGGTTAAGTGTTGAACGTCCTATCCTTTGCCAATGCCTTTTATAGTATATTTCTCATGAATTTTCGGCCTTTAAATCATCAATATATCTCCGTATTCATCTCACAAAGCCTCCACCAATATCGTACACCACATATTAAAGATTAAAACAACATAATAACCTCAATGATGAATCAAAACAAAAGGTAAGATAAGGCAAATTCGCAATGATCTTCCACTTATCATTTCGACTCTTAACTTAATCAAATTGAGCTTTTAGCATTACAAACAAGTTATTCCACTCATAATTACACATTTAAATCATTTGAAATAAATTAAACACATTAAAATCCAACAGAACAAACTAGACACACACCTAGCTCAAGCTAGTAAAACTAGTTTTCCGAGTTGAACTCTAAATGACTCAATTAAGCACAAACTTGTTTAAAAAATACCCTGAACATTGTACTCACATACTTGGACACTTAAATGCTTATTTATATCATATTAACACATAAATCACAAGAATTTCTCTCAAAATAAGGCAAAATAAGCTAGAATAATGATACCAAAGTGTATAAAATTACCCCAGATCATCACCCCACACTTAAAACTCTTGTTCGTCCTCGAACAACTCTTTACTCTAAGCATAAAATGCCTAGGTGATGTTATACTTCTACTAAAATAAAGACACTTAAACTAGTACTTCAATGACTACCAGAAATGCAAGTTTCTACACAAAGAATGTTACAAACACAATTTATAGCTCATGGACACTACTCCAAAACATCCTAGCCTCAAGAATTGACTCACCTAAGTGGAAAACTCATGTATATTGCTCAATCAAGGAAATCATACAATTCACCTACATTCACCAAATGTGTGCCCCTCACAACAAGAGAGTTACCCATAATCACTCACAATAATGCAATTTATAGCACAATGGGTACAAGAATCAATTTTTGCTCACCCTCACATTGATTCACAAGTTAAACTAGATGAACCATAAGCTAGCCCTTAGTGTAATGCTCCATTAATATCGAAATGATAAACTTAGGATCAATTAGGTCTTTTCTGGGTTGTAATGTAGGCTAAGGGATGGGTAGGAACTATTTTGGCCAAGAACAGTGACTTACCTCTCTAGGAGCTTTAATACACTACATTATAGATTTAAAACCAATCTCCAACAACTAAATTACATTTTTTTTGTCTACCTCATTCTTTTATTTTGTCCCATCTCTTTTAAGCATTTTCACAAACACTTGGTGGACACATAATTTACTACCATATGAATCAATTTTTCTCTTTTTTCACAATCATGGCAATAGTTCTAGCGTAAATTATATCACATTCATCCACCACACATCAATTACTAACACCAATAACTATTGCCTTGGGGCATCAATTTCATCTTTTTCTTCTTTAATTTCTCAAACTCCTTACTAAATTAATTTTTTTCAATTAAAGCACTTAGGAGCTTTTTGGATGAAATTATGGTCTATCAAAGAAGGGATTAGGCTACATATGAGGCTAACAAAGAAAAAGCTAAATTCTCAATAAGGTTTAACTAGGATAATGCACAAGGGTAGGTAAAAAGAAGGTATAAAACAAGGCTATCAAGGAAATGCCTAAATTATCTCCTAAACCCACATTCTTTATTTCTCTTTACACACACACTGGGCAAGTTCTAGACATCACATCCAACAAGGAGTATACCAAATACCTCACATCACACATGGCACATTCTTAACTCAATAGGATCATCAAAAACTCCCAACCAAACAATAGCATAAATTTAAAATTAAGCCACAAATACAAGAGTCAAAAACATGAGCCTAAGAGTCTCAAAAGTAGCAATTCATTAAACAACATGCTTTTACCAAACAAAACACTTGCACCATGTAATCAAAAAGAGCACCAACAAGAATATCTCACATAAAAAATTTTAAATTAAGCCATAATTTAGAATTTTCCCACACTACACTTAAAAACCTACTTTGTCCCCGAAGTGAACTTTTAAAGCAAGAGATAAAAATACTCCCTGAGGCCTCTAGGCCTAGCTAATAGCATCTTTACACATAAAGGAGATCCAAGAGACCCCACACTCAATCTTTTCCATACTTCTTACTCAAGTTTATGGTACTCAACTTCTCATTAATCTATGACTCCACCAAAAATAAAAACTACGTGAAATAAAAAACAAAAAAATTGAAAAGAAAACATACCTTAGCTTGGTTTGCCTCCCAAGAAGCGCCTAATTTAGTGTCGCGGCACGACCCATATCAACTTTTTTCTCCACCTTGAGGATATGAATTTTACCCCCAACTTAGCATCCATCTTTTTGCCTCGCTCATAGGGTGGTGGTACAAAGATTAAGGAACCGAGTAATGGATGATGCATGGTAAACCAATTGGCCTTGAAGTGAAGTATATTTTTATGTTGCTTATCCAATGTAAAATCAAGAATATAGGATTCTTGTTCCTCATCTTCACACTCTTTTACTATTTTAAATGATTCCACAAACAAGACATCATCTAAACGTAATATAGAAAAGTGCTTTGAGTGAGGCCCAAACAATTCTACTTCAAAGTTTACACTATCTTTAACACCCTCACTTTTATTCACCATCTCAATTTTAATGTCACAAGAAAAATGACAATCGAGTGGCCGTGATTCTTATGTTTGCTCCATAAATTGGCTAATATCCTCCTTATTTTTTTCTTTTCTTAGCATCCGTAGTTATGGCGGCAGTGGTATATCTTTGTCCTTTTTAACAACTTTAGTTTTTGAGTACTCAGACTTCCTCAAATTATCCGCAACTTCATCTTCAATTGGCTGGGGAGTAGACTCTGCATCTATCTCTAACATATTATCCAATTGCTCTGCATTCTTCCGATAGTGCTTTATGTCTGCCAAGAACTATACTTGAGATGCTAAATATTGTTTCAACATTTCTTCCAAGTTGCTAGTTTGAGTTATGGTATGCATGTTACATTGTTGCTACTGAAACTACTGGTGGTTGTTCCATGATTAAATTTATGGCCGATCTTGCCCCATTTGATTGTAGTTATTTATAGAATTTTGCCTTTAGCATAGCCCACAAATAATTCTGAATCGGGATTAACAGCACACATGCTGCAGTATGACCACTTTGACCACAAACCAAACACCAAGTAACAGTTTGCTCCACAGATAAAACAGTATCCATATCATGTTGTGAAGGTCCCATCCACGCACTTCCATCAAAATCTAGACAATAAGCCGCTTGATGTGGTCCCTCACAAAAATAACAAGAATAGTCATCACTCAAAAACCATCTATCCCAGGCTGACATCTCAAGAAAAGTGCGAGAAAATAGAAATAAAGGAAAATAAAAAGAAACTAAAAAAACTATTTACAACTCAATATAGAAAAACTAAAAATAAGATAGTTACCAAGTTACAAGTTCCCAGCAACGGTGCCAAAAACTTGGCAGTGCTCAAGCACACACACAAGTGTACATGGTCTTATCAAGTAGTAAAGTGGCTTCAAGAAAGCACAAGTATCGATCTCTCAGGGACTTGCATTCCCCGACTATCCAGTTCTAGTTGAACAAATGAGAATAAAATAATAAAAAAAAAGTTTGAAATATTGTAAATTAAAAATAAAATAAATAATGCGTAAAATAAAAGTCTTGGAACAATCAATGGATTAAAGCCCAGGGTTAAAGCACTCTGTACAATCATACTATGTTATTGAATTTCCTTCGTTAACTTGCTTATCGTGGTTGTTGATTCGTAAGGTTAATTGCATGATCATGGTTTCCCAACCTCTAATATTTTACCTAATATAGACCTTACAACTACATCGTTGAGAGGGGATGTAACAATTCAATTAAGTGAATTAAAGCTAACATCTTATGTTTGAATCAAGTAAGGCATCTAAGTACATCCCTGTCCTAGATGATAAGTTTTATTCTTTATTTTATAAAAGAATAAAAACTCAAACTTTGTTTATTCCCATGTTCTATCTCCCTATTCCCTCTCCCGAGATCAAAAGGTCGACAATATATGTATTGTATGGGTGTTCAATCCATAAAATAATTAAAACAAGAATAAACAAACAACCAATAATGATAAGCAAAATTAAACGAATTTAATCAAAAATAATAGTACTCATGTTCTTGGCTCTAACCCCGAAAAGAGGGTTTTTAGCCGATAAGATTCATAATCATGATCCAATTAATTGAATACATGATATGAAAAATTAAAAGCTAATTAAAATAATTAAAAACCTAAAAAACTGTGTAGCAGCCTCCGTCTTTTTTCTTCAAAAGTTTAGCACCGTTCTAGTTTTTTTTTCTAATAATGTCCCCATATGGCAGGTGTCCTATCCATGATATATATTTCCCATGATGTCCATCTGCAGTGTGTATATATTATACTATTACTCGTAATCCCAAAAGAAAGTGGATTGAAAAGATTCCCAACCACAGTCCTTAATTTGTGTGCCATCACTTTGAATTGAATTTAAGACAAAATCAACTTGTTGTCGGCAAAATTAAATTGTTGAGCTTAACACATCAATGAGACGCGTCGACGAACGTATTGCTAGACTGGTTGGACTGAAAATGTCGACGCAATGCGTCGATCACTGGAATTTGCTTTCAAAATTTTGGTTAAGTATTGAACGTCCTATCCTTCGTCCATGCCTTTTGTAGTGTATTTTCAATGTATTTTCGACCTTTAAATCATCAATATATCTCTGCATTCAGCTCACAAAACCTCCTATGATATCACACACCACATATTAAAGCATAAAACAACACAATAACCTCAACGATGAATCAAAACAAAAGGCAAGATAAGGCACATTTGTAATGATCTTCCACTTATTATTTCAACTCTTAACTTGATCAAATTGAGCTTTGCACATTACAAAAAAGTTATTCCACTCATAATTATACATTTAAATCATTTGGAACAAATGAAACACATTAAAATCCAACAGAACAAACTAGACACACACCTAGCTCAAGTCAGTAAAACTAGTTTTCCGGGTTGAACTCTAAATGACTCAATTAAGCACAAACTTGTTTAAAAAATACTTTGAACATTGTAATTACATTCTTGGACACTTAAATGCTGATTTATATCACATTAACACATAAAGCACACAAATTTCTCTCAAAATAAGGCGAAATAATCTAGAATAATGATACCAAAGTGTATAAAATCACCTCAGATCATACACCCCCTAGATCATTCATCCTTGAATAACAGGACAAGGCATTTATTAGCACTATTTGACTCAAAACACAACCACACTTACCTTTAACAAAGGCAAAAATCAAAGATGTCAAGGAATGCATATACCTCAAGCATGATTATCCAAAATTGGGAACAAGAATGAATATTTGGACTTTAAGTCCTCGAGTTCCCAAGTATCTTCCTCAACCTTTTGGTTCCTCCAAAAAACCTTTACCAAAGCGACATCCTTAGTCCGCAACCGATGAACTTGCTAATCCAAAATATCAACCGGCATTTCCCCATAAGATAAGGAATTTGAAAATACCACTTTTTTCAAAGGAACCACCACTGAAGGATCACTCACACACTTTCTCAACATTACAACATAAAGCACTGGATTGATAGAGCTCAAGCTAGAAGTCAACTCCAATTCATATCCAACATTTCCAACCCTCATCAAAACCAAGTACAGACCGACAAAATGGGGACTGAGCTTCCCCTTCTTTCCAAATCGCATCACCCCTTCATGTGAGACACCTTTAAGAACACCAAACCACCAATGCTGAACTCTAAATCCCTTTGCCTCACATCTATGTAGGACTTTTAGCAAATCTGGGGAGTCTTAAGTCTATCCCCGATCACATTCACCTTCTCCATGGCTTGGTGAACCAAATAAGGGCCAAATAACTTATTTTCACCAATATCAAATCACCAAATAGGAGACATACACTTCCTACCATACAAGTCCTCTAATAAAGCCATACAAAAACAAGAGTGATAACTGTTATTGTAGGCAAATTTTATGAGAGGCAAGTGGTCAACCCAACTACCACAAAAATAAAATAAACAAGCCTGACACATATCTTCCAAAGCCTAAATTAACCTTTTTACTTTCCTATCTATCTTCAGGTAGAAAGCGGTACTAAGGGTTACCTTAGTCCCCAAACCTCACTGGAACGACCTCCATAAGTGAGATGAGAACTGAGTACCCCAATCAAATAGGATAGAAACTGGAGTACCATG